>NC_135497.1:80273328-80648176 GCF_052857255.1 Amblyomma americanum | reverse complement strand
AGGTAGGGCGATGATGTAAAACCTAGGAGAAGTAAAGGATATCAATGCATGGAGCCGTGAAGTGGTCACAGAAGTGGAGGAGTTCACGGAGACGGTGGCTCATGAAAGCGAAGCAGGGGCATTAGACAGAAGTCTGCTTAACCTGTGGAAGCGAAAGAAGCAGTGGGAAGAGCAGCTTGGGGGCCGCACGTTTGACAGCGAGCTCCGAAAAAGGATCCCAAACTCGGCAGACAGATAGGGCGCACAGGAGTAACCTAGGAGAAATAAAAGATATCAATGCATGGAGCCGCGAAGTGGTCACAGAAGTGGAGGAGGTCACAGAGACGGTGGCTCATGAAAGCGAAGCAGGGGCACTAGACAGACGTCTGCTTAACCTGTGGAAGCGAAAGAAGCAGTGGGAAGAGCAGCTTACGGGCCGCACGTCGGACAGTGGGCTTCGAAAAAGGATCCCTAACTCGGCAGACAGATAGGGCGCACAGGAGTAACCTAGGAGAAATAAAGGATATCAATGCATGGAGCCGCGAAGTGGTCACAGATGTGGAGGAGGTCACAGAGACGGTGGGTATGAAAGCGAAGAGGGGCCACTTGACAGATATTTGCTTAACCTGTGGAGGCGAAAGAAGCAGTGAAAAGAGCATCTTAGGGGCCGCACGTGGGACAGTGGGCTTACAAAAAGGATCCCTTACTCGGCAAAGAGGTAGGGCGATGATGTATAGCCTAGGAGAAGTAAAGGATATCAATGCATGGAGCCGTGAAGTGGTCACAGAAGTGGAGGAGTTCACGGAGACGGTGGCTCATGAAAGCGAAGCAGGGGCATTAGACAGAAGTCTGCTTAACCTCTGGAAGCGAAAGAAGCAGTGGGAAGAGCAGCTTGGGGGCCGCATGTGGGACAGTGGGCACCGAAAAAGGATCCCGAACTCGGCAGAGAGATAGGGCGCACAGGAGTAACCTAGGCGAAATAAAGCATATCAATGCATAGAGCCGCGAAGTGGTCACAGAATTGGAGCAGGTCACAGAGACGGTGGGTATGAAAGCGAAGAGGGGCCACTTGACAGATATTTGCTTAACCTGTGGAAGTGAAAGAAGCAGTGGCAAGAGCAGCTTAGGGGCCGCACGTCCGACAGTGGGCTTCGAAAAAGGATCCCTAACTCGTCAAAGAGGTAGGGCGCTCAGGTATAACCTAGGAGAAATAAAGGATATCAATGCATGGAGCCGTGTAGTGGTCACAGAAGTGGAGGAGGTCACGGAGACGGTGGCTCATGAAAGCGAAGCAGGGGCATTAGACAGACGTCTGCTTAACCTGTGGAAGCGAAAGAAGCAGTGGGAAGAGCAGCTTGGGGGCCGCACGTGGGACAGTGGACAAAGAAAAAGAATCCCCAACTCGGCAAAGAGATAGGGCGCACAGGAGTAACCTAGGAGAAATAAAGGATATCAATGCATGGAGCCGCGAAGTGGTCACAGAAGTGGAGGAGGTCACAGAGACGGTGGGTATGAAAGCGAAGAGGGACCACTTGACAGATATTTGCTTAACCTGTGGAAGTGAAAGAAGCAGTGGCAAGAGCAGCTTAGGGGCCGGACGTCGGACAGTGGGCTCCGAAAAAGGATCCCAAAGTCGGCAGACAGATAGGGCGCACAGGAGTAACCAAGGAGAAATAAAAGATATCAATGCATGGAGCCGCGAAGTGGTCACAGAAGTGGAGGAGGTCACAGAGACGGTGGCTCATGAAAGCGAAGCATGGGCACTAGACAGACGTCTGCTTAACCTTTTGAAGCGAAAGAAGCAGTGGGAAGAGCAGCTTACGGGCCGCACGTCGGACAGTGGGCTTCGAAAAAGGATCCCTAACTCGGCAGACAGATAGGGCGCACAGGAGTAACCTAGGAGAAATAAAGGATATCAATGCATGAAGCCGCGAAGTGGTCACAGAAGTGGGGGAGGTCACTGAGACGGTGGCTCATGAAAGCGAAGCAGGGCACTAGACAGACGTCTGATTAACCTGTGGAGTAAAAAGAAGCAGTGAAAAGAGCATCTTAGGGGCCGCACGTGGGACAGTGGGCTTCCAAAAAGGATCCCTAACTCGGCAAAGAGGTAGGGCGATGATGTATAACCTAGAAGAAGTAAAGGATATCAATGCATGGAGCCGTGAAGTGGTCACAGAAGTGGAGGAGTTCACGGAGACGGTGGCTCATGAAAGCGAAGCAGGGGCATTAGACAGAAGTCTGCTTAACCTGTGGAAGCGAACGAAGCAGTGGGAAGAGCAGCTTGGGGGCCGCACGTGGGACAGCGAGCTCCGAAAAAGGATCCCAAACTCGGCAGACAGATAGGGCGCACAGGAGTAACCTAGCAGAAATAAAAGATATCAATGCATGGAGCCGCGAAGTGGTCACAGAAGTGGAGGAGGTCACAGAGACGGTGGCTCATGAAAGCGAAGCAGGGGCACTAGACAGACGTCTGCTTAACCTGTGGAGTAAAAAGAAGCAGTGAAAAGAGCATCTTAGGGGCCGCACGTGGGACAGTGGGCTTCGAAAAAGGATCCCTAACTCGTCAAAGAGGTAGGGCGCTCAGGTATGACCTAGGAGAAATAAAGGATATCAATGCATTGAGCCGCGAAGTGGTCACAGAAGTGGAGGAGGTCACGGAGACGGTGGCTCATGAAAGCGAAGCAGGGGCATTAGACAGACGTCTGCTTAACCTGTGGAAGCGAAAGAAGCAGTGAAAAGAGCATCTTAGGGGGGCGCACGTGGGACAGTGGGCTTCGAAAAAGGATCCCCAACTCGGCAGAAAAATAGGGCGCTCATGGGTAACCTATGAGAAATAAAGGTTATCAATGCATGGAGCCGCGAAGTGGTCACAGAAGTGGAGGAGGTCACGGAGACGGTGGCTCATGAAAGCGAAGCAGAGGCACTAGACAGACGTCTGCTTAACCTGTCGAAGCGAAAGAAGCAGTGGGAAGAGCAGTTTGGGGGCCGCAAGTGGGACAGTGGACAAAGAAAAAGAATCCCCAACTCGGCAGAGAGATAGGGCGCACAGGAGTAACCTAGGAGAAATAAAGGATATCAATGCATGGAGCCGCGAAGTGGTCACAGAAGTGGAGGAGGTCACAGAGACGGTGGGTATGAAAGCGAAGAGGGGCCACTTGACAGATATTTGCTTAACCTGTGGAGGCGAAAGAAGCAGTGAAAAGAGCATCTTAGCGGCCGCACGTGGGACAGTGGGCTTCCAAAAAGGATCCCTTACTCGGCAAAGAGGTAGGGCGATGATGTATAGCCTAGGAGAAGTAAAGGATATCAATGCATGGAGCCGTGAAGTGGTCACAGAAGTGGAGGAGTTCACGGAGACGGTGGCTCATGAAAGCGAAGCAGGGGCATTAGACAGACGTCTGCTTAACCTGTGGAAGCGAAAGAAGCAGTGGGAAGAGCAGCTTGGGGGCCGCACGTGGGACAGCGAGCTCCGAAAAAGGATCCCAAACTCGGCAGACAGATAGGGCGCACAGGAGTAACCTAGCAGAAATAAAAGATATCAATGCATGGAGCCGCGAAGTGGTCACAGAAGTGGAGGAGGTCACAGAGACGGTGGCTCATGAAAGCGAAGCAGGGGCACTAGACAGACGTCTGCTTAACCTGTGGAGTAAAAAGAAGCAGTGAAAAGAGCATCTTAGGGGCCGCACGTGGGACAGTGGGCTTCGAAAAAGGATCCCTAACTCGTCAAAGAGGTAGGGCGCTCAGGTATGACCTAGGAGAAATAAAGGATATCAATGCATTGAGCCGCGAAGTGGTCACAGAAGTGGAGGAGGTCACGGAGACGGTGGCTCATGAAAGCGAAGCAGGGGCATTAGACAGACGTCTGCTTAACCTGTGGAAGCGAAAGAAGCAGTGAAAAGAGCATCTTAGGGGGGCGCACGTGGGACAGTGGGCTTCGAAAAAGGATCCCCAACTCGGCAGAAAAATAGGGCGCTCATGGGTAACCTATGAGAAATAAAGGATATCAATGCTTTGAGCCGCGAAGTGGTCACAGAAGTGGAGGAGGTCACGGAGACGGTGGCTCATGAAAGCAAAGCAGGGGCATTAGACAGACGTCTGCTTAACCTGTGGAAGCGAAAGAAGCAGTGGGAAGAGCAGCTTGGGGGCCGCACGTGGGACAGTGGACAAAGTAAAAGAATCCCCAACTCGGCAAAGAGATAGGGCGCACAGGAGTAACCTAGGAGAAATAAAGGATATCAATGCATGGAGCCGCGAAGTGGTCACAGAAGTGGAGGAGGTCACAGAGACGGTGGGTATGAAAGCGAAGAGGGGCCACTTGACAGATATTTGCTTAACCTGTGGAAGTGAAAGAAGCAGTGGCAAGAGCAGCTTAGGGGCCGGACGTCGGACAGTGGGCTCCGAAAAAGGATCCCAAACTCGGCAGACAGATAGGGCGCACAGGAGTAACCAAGGAGAAATAAAAGATATCAATGCATGGAGCCGCGAAGTGGTCACAGAAGTGGAGGAGGTCACAGAGACGGTGGCTCATGAAAGCGAAGCAGGGGCACTAGACAGACGTCTGCTTAACCTGTGGAAGCGAAAGAAGCAGTGGGAAGAGCAGCTTACGGGCCGCACGTCGGACAGTGGGCTTCTAAAAAGGATCCCTAACTCGGCAGACAGATAGGGTGCACAGGAGTAACCTAGGAGAAATAAAGGATATCAATGCATGAAGCCGCGAAGTGGTCACAGAAGTGGGGGAGGTCACTGAGACGGTGGCTCATGAAAGCGAAGCAGGGCACTAGACAGACGTCTGATTAACCTGTGGAGTAAAAAGAAGCAGTGAAAAGAGCATCTTAGGGGCCGCACGTGGGACAGTGGGCTTCCAAAAAGGATCCCTAACTCGGCAAAGAGGTAGGGCGATGATGTAAAACCTAGGAGAAGTAAAGGATATCAATGCATGGAGCCGTGAAGTGGTCACAGAAGTGGAGGAGTTCACGGAGACGGTGGCTCATGAAAGCGAAGCAGGGGCATTAGACAGAAGTCTGCTTAACCTGTGGAAGCGAAAGAAGCAGTGGGAAGAGCAGCTTGGGGGCCGCACGTGGGACAGCGAGCTCCGAAAAAGGATCCCAAACTCGGCAGACAGATAGGGCGCACAGGAGTAACCTAGGAGAAATAAAAGATATCAATGCATGGAGCCGCGAAGTGGTCACAGAAGTGGAGGAGGTCACAGAGACGGTGGCTCATGAAAGCGAAGCAGGGGCACTAGACAGACGTCTGCTTAACCTGTGGAAGCGAAAGAAGCAGTGGGAAGAGCAGCTTACGGGCCGCACGTCGGACAGTGGGCTTCGAAAAAGGATCCCTAACTCGGCAGACAGATAGGGCGCACAGGAGTAACCTAGGAGAAATAAAGGATATCAATGCATGAAGCCGCGAAGTGGTCACAGAAGTGGGGGAGGTCACATAGACGGTGGCTCATGAAAGCGAAGCAGGGCACTAGACAGACGTCTGATTAACCTGTGGAGTAAAAAGAAGCAGTGAAAAGAGCATCTTAGGGGCCGCACGTGGGACAGTGGGCTTCCAAAAAGGATCCCTAACTCGGCAAAGAGGTAGGGCGATGATGTAAAACCTAGGAGAAGTAAAGGATATCAATGCATGGAGCCGTGAAGTGGTCACAGAAGTGGAGGAGTTCACGGAGACGGTGGCTCATGAAAGCGAAGCAGGGGCATTAGACAGAAGTCTGCTTAACCTGTGGAAGCGAAAGAAGCAGTGGGAAGAGCAGCTTGGGGGCCGCACGTTTGACAGCGAGCTCCGAAAAAGGATCCCAAACTCGGCAGACAGATAGGGCGCACAGGAGTAACCTAGGAGAAATAAAAGATATCAATGCATGGAGCCGCGAAGTGGTCACAGAAGTGGAGGAGGTCACAGAGACGGTGGCTCATGAAAGCGAAGCAGGGGCACTAGACAGACGTCTGCTTAACCTGTGGAAGCGAAAGAAGCAGTGGGAAGAGCAGCTTACGGGCCGCACGTCGGACAGTGGGCTTCGAAAAAGGATCCCTAACTCGGCAAAGAGATAGGGCGCACAGGAGTAACCTAGGAGAAATAAAGGATATCAATGCATGGATTCGCGAAGTGCTCACAGAAGTGGAGGAGGTCACAGAGACGGTGGCTCATGAAAACGAAGCAGGGGCACTAGACAGACGTCTGCTTAACCTGTGGAGGCGAAAGAAGCAGTGAAAAGAGCATCTTAGGGGCCGCACGTGGGACAGTGGGCTTCCAAAAGGATCCCTAACTCGGCAAAGAGGTAGGGCGTTGAGGTATAACCTAGGAGATATAAAGGATATCAATGCATGGAGCCGCGAAGTGGTCACAGAAGTGGAGGAGTTCACGGAGACGGTGGCTCGAGAAAGCGAAGCAGGGGCATTAGACAGAAGTCTGCTTAACCTCTGGAAGCGAAAGAAGCAGTGGGAAGAGCAGCTTACGGGCCGCACGTCGGACAGTGGGCTTCGAAAAGGATCCCTAACTCGGCAGACAGATAGGGCGCACAGGAGTAACCTAGGAGAAATAAAGGATATCAATGCATAGAGCCGCGAAGCGGTCACAGAAGTGGAGGAGGTCACTGAGATGGTGGCTCATGAAAGCGAAGCAGGGGCACTAGACAGATATCTGCTTAACCTGTGGAAGCGAAAGAAGCAGTGGGAAGAGCAGCTTGGGGGCCGCACGTGGGACAGCGAGCTCCGAAAAAGGATCCCAAACTCGGCGGACAGATAGGGCGCACAGGAGTAACCTAGGAGAAATAAAAGATATCAATGCATGGAGCCGCGAAGTGGTCACAGAAGTGGAGGAGGTCACAGAGACGGTGGCTCATGAAAGCGAAGCAGGGGCACTAGACAGACGTCTGCTTAACCTGTGGAAGCGAAAGAAGCAGTGGGAAGAGCAGCTTACGGGCCGCACGTCGGACAGTGGGCTTCGAAAAAGGATCCCTAACTCGGCAGACAGATAGGGCGCACAGGAGTAACCTAGGAGAAATAAAGGATATCAATGCATGAAGCCGCGAAGTGGTCACAGAAGTGGGGGAGGTCACATAGACGGTGGCTCATGAAAGCGAAGCAGGGCACTAGACAGACGTCCGCTTAACCTGTGGAGTAAAAAGAAGCAGTGGGAAGAGCAGCTTGGGGGCCGCATGTGGGACAGTGGGCTCCGAAAAAGGATCCCGAACTCGCAGAGAGATAGGGCGCACAGGAGTAACCTAGGCGAAATAAAGCATATCAATGCATAGAGCCGCGAAGTGGTCACAGAATTGGAGCAGGTCACAGAGACGGTGGGTATGAAAGCGAAGAGGGGCCACTTGTCAGATATTTGCTTAACCTGTGGAAGTGAAAGAAGCAGTGGCAAGAGCAGCTTAGGGGCCGCACGTCCGACAGTGTGCTTCGAAAAAGGATCCCTAACTCGTCAAAGAGGTAGGGCGCTCAGGTATAACCTAGGAGAAATAAAGGGATATCAATGCATGGAGCCGTGTAGTGGTCACAGAAGTGGAGGAGGTCACGGAGACGGTGGCTCATGAAAGCGAAGCAGGGGCATTAGACAGACGTCTGCTTAACCTGTGGAAGCGAAAGAAGCAGTGAGAAGAGCAGCTTGGGGGGCCGCACGTGGGACAGTGGACAAAGAAAAAGAATCCCCAACTCGGCAAAGAGATAGGGCGCACAGGAGTAACCTAGGAGAAATAAAGGATATCAATGCATGGAGCCGCGAAGTGGTCACAGAAGTGGGAGGAGGTCACAGAGACGGTGGGTATGAAAGCGAAGAGGGGCCACTTGACAGATATTTGCTTAACCTGTGGGAAGTGAAAGAAGCAGTGGCAAGAGCAAGCTTAGGGGCCGGACGTCGGACAGTTGGGCTCCGAAAAAGGATCCCTAACTCGGCAGACAGATAGGGCGCACAGGAGTAACCAACGAGAAATAAAGGATATCAATGCATGGAGCCGCGAAGTGGTCACAGAAGTGAAGGAGGTCACCGAGACGGTGGCTGATGAAAGCGAAGCAGGGGGCACTAGACAGACGTCTGCTTAACCTGTGGAAGCAAAACAAGCAGTGGGAAAAGCAGCTTGGGGGCCGCACGTGGGACTGTGGACAAAAAAAGGATCCCTAACAGTGATAGGGCGCACTGGAGTAACCTAGGAGAAATAAAGGAAATCAATGCATGAAGCCGTCAAGTGGTCACAGAAGTGAGGAGGTCACAGAGACGATGGCTCATGAAAGCGAAGCAGGGGCACTAGACAGACGTCTGCTTAACCTGTGGAAGCGAAAGAAGCAGTGGGAAAAGCAGCTTGGGGGCCGCACGTGTGACTGTGGACAAAAAAAGGATCCCTAACTCGGCAGAGAGATAGGGCGCACAGGAGTAACCTAGGAGAAATAAAGGATATCAATGCATGGAGCCTTGAAGTGGTCAGAAAAGTGGAGGAGGTCACAGAGACGGTGGCTGATGAAACCGAAGCACGGGCACTACACAGACATCTGCTTAACATGTGAAAGCGAAAGAAGCAGTGGGAAGAGCAGCTTGGGGGCCACATGTGGGACAGTGGGCTCCGAAAAAGGATCTCCTACTCGGCAGAGAGATAGGGCGCACAGGAGTAACCTAGACGAAATAAAGGATATCAATGCCTAGAGCCGCGAAGTGGTCACAGAAATGGAGGACGTCACAGAGACGGTTGCTGATGAAAGCGAAGCAGGGGCACTGGACAGACATCTGCTTCACCTATGGAAGCGAAAGAAGTGGGAAGAGCACCTTGGGGGCTGCACGTGGGACAGTGGGCTCCGAAAAAGGATCCACAACTCGGCAGAGAGATAGCGCGACAGGAGTAACCTAGGCGAATTAAAGGATATCAATGCCTAGAGCCGCAAAGTGGTCACAGAAGTGGAGGAGATCACAGAGACGGTGGCTGATGAAAGCGAAGCACGTGCACTAGACAGACGTCTGCTTAACCTGTCGAAGCTAACGAATCGGTGGGAAGAGCAGCTTAGGGGCCTCACGTATGACAGTGGGCTGCAAAAAGGTTCCCAACTCGGCAGAAAGATAGGGCCCACAGGTGTAACCTAGGAGAAATAAAGATATCAATGCATGGAGCCGCGAAGTAGTCACAGAAGTGGAGGAGGTCACAGAGACGGTGGCTCATGAAAGCGAAGCAGGGGCACTAGACAGACGTCTGCTTAACCTGTGGAAGCGAAAGAAGCAGTGGGAAGAGCAGCTTACGGGCCGCACGTCGGACAGTGGGATTCGAAAAAGGATCCCTAACTCGTCAAAGAGGTAGGGCGCTCAGGTATAACCTAGGAGAAATAAAGGATATCAATGCATGGAGCCGCGAAGTGGTCACAGAGGTGGAGGAGGTCACGGAGACGGTGGCTCATGAAAGCGAAGCAGGGGCACTAGACAGACGTCTGCTTAACCTGTGGAAGCGAAAGAAGCAATGGGAAGAGCAGCTTAGGGCTGCACATCGGACACTGGGCTCCAAAAAAGGATCTCTAACTCGGCAGACAAATAGGGCGCCCAGGAGTAACCTAGGGGAATAAAGGATATCAATGCATGGAGCTGCGAAGTGGTCAGAGAAGTGGAGGAGGTCACAGAGACGATTGCTGATGAAAGCGAAGCAGGGGCACTAGACACACATTTGCTTAACCTGTGGAAGCGAAAGAAGAAGAGGGAAGAGCAGCTTACGGGCCGCACGTCGGACAGTGGGCTTCGAAAAAGGATCCCTAACTCGGCAGACAGATAGGGCGCACAGGAGTAACCTAGAAGAAATAAAGGATATCAATGCATGAAGCCGCGAATTGGTCACAGAAGTGGAGGACGTCTCAGAGACGGTTGCTGATGAAAGCGAAGCAGGGGCACTAGATAGACATCTGCTTAACCTGTGCAAGCGATAGAAGCAGTGGGAAGAGCAGCTTAGGGGCCGCACGTCGGACAGTCAGCTCCGAAAAAGGATCCCTAACTCGGCAGACAGATAGGGCGCACAGGAGTAACCTAGGAGAAATAAAGGATATCAATGCATGAAGCCGTCAAGTGGTCGCAGAACTGAGGAGGTCACAGAGACGGTGGCTCATGAAAGCGAAGCAGGGGCACTAGACAGACGTCTGCTTAACCTGTGGAAGCGGAAGAAGCAGTGGGGAGAGCAGCTTGGGGCCGCACGTGGGACAGTGGACAAAGAAAAAGGATCCCCAACTCGGCAGAGAGATAGGGCGCGAAGGAGTAACCTAGGAGAAAAAGGATATCAATGCATGGAGCCGCGAAGCGGTCGTAGAAGTGGAGGAGGTCACTGAGATGGTGGCTCATGAAAGCGAAGCAAGGGCACTAGACAGATATCTGCTTAACCTGTGGAAGCGAAAGAAGCAGTGGGAAGAGCAGCTTGGGGGCCGCACGTGGGACAGTGAGCTCCGAAAAAGGATCCCAAACTCGGCAGACAGATAGGGCGCACAGGAGTAACCAAGGAGAAATAAAAGATATCAATGCATGGAGCCGCGAAGTGGTCACAGACGTGGAGGAGGTCACAGAGACGGTGGCTCATGAAAGCGAAGCAGGGGCACTAGACAGACGACTGCTTACCCTGTGGAAGCGAAAGAAGCAGTGGGAAGAGCAGCTTACGGGCCGCACGTCGGACAGCGGGCTTCGAAAAAGGATCCCTAACTCGGCAGACAGATAGGGCGCACAGGAGTAACCTAGGAGAAATAAAGGATATCAATGCATGAAGCCGCGAAGTGGTCACAGAAGTGGGGAGGTCACTGAGACGGTGGCTCATGAAAGCGAAGCAGGGCACTAGACAGACGTCTGATTAACCTGTGGAGTAAAAAGAAGCAGTGAAAAGAGCATCTTAGGGGCCGCACGTGGGACAGTGGGCTTCGAAGAAGGATCCCTAACTCGTCAAAGACTTAGGGCGCTCAGGTATAACCTAGGAGAAATAAAGGATATCAATGCATGGAGCCGCGAAGTGGTCACAGAAGTGGAGGAGGTCACGGAGACGGTGGCTCATGAAAGCGAAGCAGGGGCACTAGACAGACGTCTGCTTAACCTGTGGAGGCGAAAGAAGCAGTAGGAAGAGCAGTTTGGGGGCCGCACTTGGGCAGTGGACAAAGAAAAGCATCCCCAACTCGGCAAAGAGATAGGGCGCACAGGAGTAACCTAGGGGAAATAACGGATATCAATGCATGGATTCGCGAAGTGCTCACAGAAGTGGAGGAGGTCACAGAGACGGTGGCTCATGAAAACGAAGCAGGGGCACTAGACAGACGTCTGCTTAACCTGTGGAGGCGAAAGAAGCAGTGAAAAGAGCATCTTAGGGGCCGCACGTGGGACAGTGGGCTTCCAAAAAGGATCCCTAACTCGGCAAAGAGGTAGGGCGTTGAGGTATAACCTAGGAGAAATAAAGGATATCAATGCATGGAGCCGCGAAGTGGTCACAGAAGTGGAGGAGTTCACGGAGACGGTGGCTCGAGAAAGCGAAGCAGGGGCATTAGACAGAAGTCTGCTTAACCTCTGGAAGCGAAAGAAGCAGTGGGAAGAGCAGCTTACGGGCCGCACGTCGGACAGTGGGCTTCGAAAAGGATCCCTAACTCGGCAGACAGATAGGGCGCACAGGAGTAACCTAGGAGAAATAAAGGATATCAATGCATAGAGCCGCGAAGCGGTCACAGAAGTGGAGGAGGTCACTGAGATGGTGGCTCATGAAAGCGAAGCAGGGGCACTAGACAGATATCTGCTTAACCTGTGGAAGCGAAAGAAGCAGTGGGAAGAGCAGCTTGGGGACCGCACGTGGAACAGTGAGCTCCGAAAAAGGATCCCAAACGCGGCAGACAGATAGGGCGCACAGGAGTAACCTAGGAGAAATAAAAGATATCAATGCATGGAGCCGCGAAGTGGTCACAGAAATGGAGGAGGTCACAGAGACGGTGGCTCATGAAAGCGAAGCAGGGGCACTAGACAGACGTCTGCTTAACCTGTGGAAGCGAAAGAGGCAGTGCGAAGAGCAGCTTACGGGCCGCACGTCGGAGAGTAGGCTTCGAAAAAGGATCCCCAACTCGGCAGAGAGATAGGGCTCACAGGAGTAGCCTAGGCGAAATAAAGGATATCAATGCATGGAGCCGCGAAGTGGTCACAGAAGTGGAGGAGGTCACCGAGACGGTGGCTCATGAAAGCGAAGCAGGGGCATTAGACAGACGTCTGCTTAACCTGTGGAAGCGAAAGAAGCAGTGAAAAGAGCATCTTAGGGGGGCGCACGTGGGACAGTGGGCTTCGAAAAAGGATCCCCAACTCGGCAGAAAAATAGGGCGCGCATGGGTAACCTAGGAGAAATAAAGGTTATCAATGCATGGAGCCGCGAAGTGGTCACAGAAGTGGAGGAGGTCGCGGAGACGGTGGCTCATGAAAGCGAAGCAGGGGCACTAGACAGACGTCTGCTTAACCTGTCGAAGCGAAAGAAGCAGTAGGAAGAGCAGTTTGGGGCCGCACGTGGGACAGTGGACAAAGAAAAAGAATCCCCAACTCGGCAAAGAGATAGGGCGCACAGGAGTAACCTAGGAGAAATAAAGGATATCAATGCATGGAGCCGCGAAGTGGTCACAGAAGTGGAGGAGGTCACAGAGACGGTGGGTATGAAAGCGAAGAGGGGCCACTTGACAGATATTTGCTTAACCTGTGGAAGTGAAAGAAGCAGTGGCAAGAGCAGCTTAGGGGCCGCACGTCGGACAGTGGGCTCCGAAAAAGGATCTCTAACTCGGCAGACAGATAGGGCGCACAGGAGTAACCTACGAGAAATAAAGGATATCAATGCATGGAGCCGCGAAGTGGTCACAGAAGTGGAGGAGGTCACCGAGACGGTGGCTGATGAAAGCGAAGCAGGGGCACTAGAAAGACGTCTGCTTAACCTGTGGAAGCAAAAGAAGCAGTGGGAAAAGCAGCTTAGGGGCCGCACGTGGGACTGTGGACAAAAAAAGGATCACTAACTCGGCAGAGAGATAGGGCGCACAGGAGTAACCTAGGAGAAATAAAGGAAATCAATGCATGAAGCCGTCAAGTGGTCACAGAAGTGAGGGGGTCACAGAGACGATGGCTCATGAAAACGAAGCAGGGGCACTAGACAGACGTCTGCTTAACCTGTGGAAGCGAAAGAAGCAGTGGGGAGAGCAGCGTTGGGGCCGCACGTGGGACAGTGGACAAAGAAAAAGGATCCCCAACTCGGCAGACAGATAGGGCGCACAGGAGTAACCTAGGAGAAATAAAGGATATCAATGCATGGAGCCGCGAAGTGGTCACAGAAGTGGGGGAGGTCACACAGACAGTGGCTCATGAAAGCGAACTAGGGCACTAGACAGACGTCTGCTTAACCTGTGGAGTAAAAAGAAGCAGTGAAAAGAGCATCTTAGGGGCCTCACGTGGGACAGTGGGCTTCGAAAAAGGATCCCTAACTCGTCAAAGAGGTAGGGCGCTCAGGTATAACCTAGGAGAAATAAAGGATATCAATGCATGGAGTCGCGAAGTGGTCACAGAAGTGGAGGAGGTCACGGAGACGGTGGCTCATGAAAGCGAAGCAGGGGCATTAGACAGACGTCTGCTTAACCTGTGGAAGTGAAAGAAGCAGTGGCAAGAGCAGCTTAGGGGCCGGACGTCGGACAGTGGGCTCCGAAAAAGGATCCCAAACTCGGCAGACAGATAGGGCGCACAGGAGTAACCAAGGAGAAATAAAAGATATCAATGCATGGAGCCGCGAAGTGGTCACAGAAGTGGAGGAGGTCACAGAGACGGTGGCTCATGAAAGCGAAGCAGGGGCACTAGACAGACGTCTGCTTAACCTGTGGAAGCGAAAGAAGCAGTGGGAAGAGCAGCTTACGGGCCGCACGTCGGACAGTGGGCTTCTAAAAAGGATCCCTAACTCGGCAGACAGATAGGGTGCACAGGAGTAACCTAGGAGAAATAAAGGATATCAATGCATGAAGCCGCGAAGTGGTCACAGAAGTGGGGGAGGTCACTGAGACGGTGGCTCATGAAAGCGAAGCAGGGCACTAGACAGACGTCTGATTAACCTGTGGAGTAAAAAGAAGCAGTGAAAAGAGCATCTTAGGGGCCGCACGTGGGACAGTGGGCTTCCAAAAAGGATCCCTAACTCGGCAAAGAGGTAGGGCGATGATGTAAAACCTAGGAGAAGTAAAGGATATCAATGCATGGAGCCGTGAAGTGGTCACAGAAGTGGAGGAGTTCACGGAGACGGTGGCTCATGAAAGCGAAGCAGGGGCATTAGACAGAAGTCTGCTTAACCTGTGGAAGCGAAAGAAGCAGTGGGAAGAGCAGCTTGGGAGCCGCACGTGGGACAGCGAGCTCCGAAAAAGGATCCCAAACTCGGCAGACAGATAGGGCGCACAGGAGTAACCTAGGAGAAATAAAAGATATCAATGCATGGAGCCGCGAAGTGGTCACAGAAGTGGAGGAGGTCACAGAGACGGTGGCTCATGAAAGCGAAGCAGGGGCACTAGACAGACGTCTGCTTAACCTGTGGAAGCGAAAGAAGCAGTGGGAAGAGCAGCTTACGGGCCGCACGTCGGACAGTGGGCTTCGAAAAAGGATCCCTAACTCGGCAGACAGATAGGGCGCACAGGAGTAACCTAGGAGAAATAAAGGATATCAATGCATGAAGCCGCGAAGTGGTCACAGAAGTGGGGGAGGTCACATAGACGGTGGCTCATGAAAGCGAAGCAGGGCACTAGACAGACGTCTGATTAACCTGTGGAGTAAAAAGAAGCAGTGAAAAGAGCATCTTAGGGGCCGCACGTGGGACAGTGGGCTTCCAAAAAGGATCCCTAACTCGGCAAAGAGGTAGGGCGATGATGTAAAACCTAGGAGAAGTAAAGGATATCAATGCATGGAGCCGTGAAGTGGTCACAGAAGTGGAGGAGTTCACGGAGACGGTGGCTCATGAAAGCGAAGCAGGGGCATTAGACAGAAGTCTGCTTAACCTGTGGAAGCGAAAGAAGCAGTGGGAAGAGCAGCTTGGGGGCCGCACGTTTGACAGCGAGCTCCGAAAAAGGATCCCAAACTCGGCAGACAGATAGGGCGCACAGGAGTAACCTAGGAGAAATAAAAGATATCAATGCATGGAGCCGCGAAGTGGTCACAGAAGTGGAGGAGGTCACAGAGACGGTGGCTCATGAAAGCGAAGCAGGGGCACTAGACAGACGTCTGCTTAACCTGTGGAAGCGAAAGAAGCAGTGGGAAGAGCAGCTTACGGGCCGCACGTCGGACAGTGGGCTTCGAAAAAGGATCCCTAACTCGGCAGACAGATAGGGCGCACAGGAGTAACCTAGGAGAAATAAAGGATATCAATGCATGGAGCCGCGAAGTGGTCACAGATGTGGAGGAGGTCACAGAGACGGTGGGTATGAAAGCGAAGAGGGGCCACTTGACAGATATTTGCTTAACCTGTGGAGGCGAAAGAAGCAGTGAAAAGAGCATCTTAGGGGCCGCACGTGGGACAGTGGGCTTACAAAAAGGATCCCTTACTCGGCAAAGAGGTAGGGCGATGATGTATAGCCTAGGAGAAGTAAAGGATATCAATGCATGGAGCCGTGAAGTGGTCACAGAAGTGGAGGAGTTCACGGAGACGGTGGCTCATGAAAGCGAAGCAGGGGCATTAGACAGAAGTCTGCTTAACCTCTGGAAGCGAAAGAAGCAGTGGGAAGAGCAGCTTGGGGGCCGCATGTGGGACAGTGGGCACCGAAAAAGGATCCCGAACTCGGCAGAGAGATAGGGCGCACAGGAGTAACCTAGGCGAAATAAAGCATATCAATGCATAGAGCCGCGAAGTGGTCACAGAATTGGAGCAGGTCACAGAGACGGTGGGTATGAAAGCGAAGAGGGGCCACTTGACAGATATTTGCTTAACCTGTGGAAGTGAAAGAAGCAGTGGCAAGAGCAGCTTAGGGGCCGCACGTCCGACAGTGGGCTTCGAAAAAGGATCCCTAACTCGTCAAAGAGGTAGGGCGCTCAGGTATAACCTAGGAGAAATAAAGGATATCAATGCATGGAGCCGTGTAGTGGTCACAGAAGTGGAGGAGGTCACGGAGACGGTGGCTCATGAAAGCGAAGCAGGGGCATTAGACAGACGTCTGCTTAACCTGTGGAAGCGAAAGAAGCAGTGGGAAGAGCAGCTTGGGGGCCGCACGTGGGACAGTGGACAAAGAAAAAGAATCCCCAACTCGGCAAAGAGATAGGGCGCACAGGAGTAACCTAGGAGAAATAAAGGATATCAATGCATGGAGCCGCGAAGTGGTCACAGAAGTGGAGGAGGTCACAGAGACGGTGGGTATGAAAGCGAAGAGGGACCACTTGACAGATATTTGCTTAACCTGTGGAAGTGAAAGAAGCAGTGGCAAGAGCAGCTTAGGGGCCGGACGTCGGACAGTGGGCTCCGAAAAAGGATCCCAAAGTCGGCAGACAGATAGGGCGCACAGGAGTAACCAAGGAGAAATAAAAGATATCAATGCATGGAGCCGCGAAGTGGTCACAGAAGTGGAGGAGGTCACAGAGACGGTGGCTCATGAAAGCGAAGCATGGGCACTAGACAGACGTCTGCTTAACCTTTTGACGCGAAAGAAGCAGTGGGAAGAGCAGCTTACGGGCCGCACGTCGGACAGTGGGCTTCGAAAAAGGATCCCTAACTCGGCAGACAGATAGGGCGCACAGGAGTAACCTAGGAGAAATAAAGGATATCAATGCATGAAGCCGCGAAGTGGTCACAGAAGTGGGGGAGGTCACTGAGACGGTGGCTCATGAAAGCGAAGCAGGGCACTAGACAGACGTCTGATTAACCTGTGGAGTAAAAAGAAGCAGTGAAAAGAGCATCTTAGGGGCCGCACGTGGGACAGTGGGCTTCCAAAAAGGATCCCTAACTCGGCAAAGAGGTAGGGCGATGATGTATAACCTAGAAGAAGTAAAGGATATCAATGCATGGAGCCGTGAAGTGGTCACAGAAGTGGAGGAGTTCACGGAGACGGTGGCTCATGAAAGCGAAGCAGGGGCATTAGACAGAAGTCTGCTTAACCTGTGGAAGCGAAAGAAGCAGTGGGAAGAGCAGCTTGGGGGCCGCACGTGGGACAGCGAGCTCCGAAAAAGGATCCCAAACTCGGCAGACAGATAGGGCGCACAGGAGTAACCTAGCAGAAATAAAAGATATCAATGCATGGAGCCGCGAAGTGGTCACAGAAGTGGAGGAGGTCACAGAGACGGTGGCTCATGAAAGCGAAGCAGGGGCACTAGACAGACGTCTGCTTAACCTGTGGAGTAAAAAGAAGCAGTGAAAAGAGCATCTTAGGGGCCGCACGTGGGACAGTGGGCTTCGAAAAAGGATCCCTAACTCGTCAAAGAGGTAGGGCGCTCAGGTATGACCTAGGAGAAATAAAGGATATCAATGCATTGAGCCGCGAAGTGGTCACAGAAGTGGAGGAGGTCACGGAGACGGTGGCTCATGAAAGCGAAGCAGGGGCATTAGACAGACGTCTGCTTAACCTGTGGAAGCGAAAGAAGCAGTGAAAAGAGCATCTTAGGGGGGCGCACGTGGGACAGTGGGCTTCGAAAAAGGATCCCCAACTCGGCAGAAAAATAGGGCGCTCATGGGTAACCTATGAGAAATAAAGGTTATCAATGCATGGAGCCGCGAAGTGGTCACAGAAGTGGAGGAGGTCACGGAGACGGTGGCTCATGAAAGCGAAGCAGAGGCACTAGACAGACGTCTGCTTAACCTGTCGAAGCGAAAGAAGCAGTGGGAAGAGCAGTTTGGGGGCCGCAAGTGGGACAGTGGACAAAGAAAAAGAATCCCCAACTCGGCAAAGAGATAGGGCGCACAGGAGTAACCTAGGAGAAATAAAGGATATCAATGCATGGAGCCGCGAAGTGGTCACAGAAGTGGAGGAGGTCACAGAGACGGTGGGTATGAAAGCGAAGAGGGGCCACTTGACAGATATTTGCTTAACCTGTGGAGGCGAAAGAAGCAGTGAAAAGAGCATCTTAGCGGCCGCACGTGGGACAGTGGGCTTCCAAAAAGGATCCCTTACTCGGCAAAGAGGTAGGGCGATGATGTATAGCCTAGGAGAAGTAAAGGATATCAATGCATGGAGCCGTGAAGTGGTCACAGAAGTGGAGGAGTTCACGGAGACGGTGGCTCATGAAAGCGAAGCAGGGGCATTAGACAGACGTCTGCTTAACCTGTGGAAGCGAAAGAAGCAGTGAGAAGAGCAGCTTGGGGGCCGCACGTGGGACAGTGGACAAAGAAAAAGAATCCCCAACTCGGCAAAGAGATAGGGCGCACAGGAGTAACCTAGGAGAAATAAAGGAAATCAATGCATGAAGCCGTCAAGTGGTCACAGAAGTGAGGACGTCACAGAGACGATGGCTCATGAAAGCGAAGCAGGGGCACTAGGCAGACGTCTGCTTAACCTGTGGAAGCGAAAGAAGCAGTGGGAAAAGCAGCTTGGGGGCCGCACGTGTGACTGAGGACAAAAAAAGGATCCCTAACTCGGCAGAGAGATAGGGCGCACAGGAGTAACCTAGGAGAAATAAAGGATATCAATGCATAGAGCCGCGAAGCGGTCACAGAAGTGCAGGAGGTCACTGAGATGGTGGCTCATGAAAGCGAAGCAGGGGCACTAGACAGATATCTGCTTAACCTGTGGAAGCGAAAGAAGCAGTGGGAAGAGCAGCTTGGGGGCCGCACGTGGGACAGTGAGCTCCGAAAAAGGATCCCAAACTCGGCAGACAGATAGGGCGCACAGGAGTAACCTAGGAGAAATAAAGGATATCAATGCATGGAGCCGCGAAGTAGTCACAGAAGTGGAGGAGGTCACAGAGACGGTGGCTCATGAAAGCGAAGCAGGGGCACTAGACAGACGTCTGCTTAACCTGTGGAAGCGAAAGGAGCAGTGGGAAGAGCAGCTTACGGGCCGCACGTCGGACAGTGGGATTCGAAAAAGGATCCCTAACTCGTCAAAGAGGTAGGGCGCTCATGTATAACCTAGGAGAAATAAAGGATATCAATCCATGGAGCCGCGAAGTGGTCACAGAGGTGCAGGAGGTCACGGAGACGGTGGCTCATGAAAGCGAATCAGGGGCACTAGACAGACGTCTGCTTAACCTGTGGAAGCGAAAGAAGCAGTGGGAAGAGCAGCTTAGGGCTGCACATCGGACAGTGGGCTCCAAAAAAGGATCTCTAACTCGGCAGACAAATAGGGCGCCCAGGAGTAACCTAGGGGAATAAAGGATATCAATGCATGGAGCTGCGAAGTGGTCAGAGAAGTGGAGGAGGTCACAGAGACGATTGCTGATGAAAGCGAAGCAGGGGCACTAGACACACATTTGCTTAACCTGTGGAAGCGAAAGAAGAAGTGGGAAGAGCAGCTTACGGGCCGCACGTCGGACAGTGGGCTTCGAAAAAGGATCCCTAACTCGGCAGACAGATAGGGCGCACAGGAGTAACCTAGAAGAAATAAAGGATATCAATGCATGAAGCCGCGAATTGGTCACAGAAGTGGAGGACGTCTCAGAGACGGTTGCTGATGAAAGCGAAGCAGGGGCACTAGATAGACATCTGCTTAACCTGTGCAAGCGATAGAAGCAGTGGGAAGAGCAGCTTAGGGGCCGCACGTCGGACAGTGAGCTCCGAAAAAGGATCCCTAACTCGGCAGACAGATAGGGCGCACAGGAGTAACCTAGGAGAAATAAAGGATATCAATGCATGAAGCCGTCAAGTGGTCGCTGAACTGAGGAGGTCACAGAGACGGTGGCTCATGAAAGCGAAGCAGGGGCACTAGACAGACGTCTGCTTAACCTGTGGAAGCGGAAGAAGCAGTGGGGAGAGCAGCTTGGGGCCGCACGTGGGACAGTGGACAAAGAAAAAGGATCCCCAACTCGGCAGAGAGATAGGGCGCGAAGGAGTAACCTAGGAGAAAAAGGATATCAATGCATGGAGCCGCGAAGCGGTCGTAGAAGTGGAGGAGGTCACTGAGATGGTAGCTCATGAAAGCGAAGCAAGGGCACTAGACAGATATCTGCTTAACCTGTGGAAGCGAAGCAGGGGCACTAGACAGACGTCTGCTTAACCTGTGGAGGCGAAAGAAGCAGTGAAAAGAGCATCTTAGGGGCCGCACGTGGGACAGTGGGCTTCCAAAAAGGATCCCTAACTCGGCAAAGAGGTAGGGCGTTGAGGTATAACCTAGGAGAAATAAAGGATATCAATGCATGGAGCCGCGAAGTGGTCACAGAAGTGGAGGAGTTCACGGAGACGGTGGCTCGAGAAAGCGAAGCAGGGGCATTAGACAGAAGTCTGCTTAACCTCTGGAAGCGAAAGAAGCAGTGGGAAGAGCAGCTTACGGGCCGCACGTCGGACAGTGGGCTTCGAAAAGGATCCCTAACTCGGCAGACAGATAGGGCTCACAGGAGTAACCTAGGAGAAATAAATGATATCAATGCATGTTGCCGCGAAGTGGTCACAGAAGTGGAGGAGGTCACGGAGACGGTGGCTCATGAAAGCGAAGCAGGGGCACTAGCCAGACGTCTGCTTAACCTGTGGAAGCGAAAGAAGCTGTAGGAAGAGCAGTTTGGGGGCCGCACGTGGGACAGTGGACAAAGAAAAAGGATCCCCAACTCGGCAAAGAGATAGGGCGCACAGGAGTAACCTAGGAGAAATGAAGGATATCAATGCATGGATTCGCGAAGTGGTCACAGAAGTGGAGGAGGTCACAGAGACGGTGGCTCATGAAAGCGAAGCAGGGGTACTAGACAGACGTCTGCTTAACCTGTGGAGGCGAAAGAAGCAGTGAAAAGAGCACCTTAGGGGCCGCACGTGGGACAGTGGGCTTCCAAAAAGGATCCCTAACTCGGCAAAGAGGTAGGGCGATGATGTATAACCTAGGAGAAGTAAAGGATATCAATGCATGGAGCCGCGAAGTGGTCACAGAAGTGGAGGAGTTCACGGAGACGGTGGCTCATGAAAGCGAAGCAGGGGCATTAGACAGAAGTCTGCTTAACCTCTGGAAGCGAAAGAAGCAGTGGGAAGAGCAGCTTGGGGGCCGCATGTGGGACAGTGGGCTCCGAAAAAGGATCCCGAACTCGGCAGAGAGATAGGGCGCACAGGAGTAACCTAGGCGAAATAAAGCATATCAATGCATAGAGCCGCGAAGTGGTCAAAGAATTGGAGCAGGTCACAGAGACGGTGGGTATGAAAGCGAAGAGGGGCCACTTGACAGATATTTGCTTAACCTGTGGAAGTGAAAGAAGCAGTGGCAAGAGCAGCTTAGGGGCCGCACGTCCGACAGTGGGCTTCGAAAAAGGATCCCTAACTCGTCAAAGAGGTAGGGCGCTCAGGTATAACCTAGGAGAAATAAAGGATATCAATGCATGGAGCCGTGTAGTGGTCACAGAAGTGGAGGAGGTCACGGAGACGGTGGCTCATGAAAGCGAAGCAGGGGCACTAGACAGACGTCTGCTTAAGCTGTGGAAGCAAAACAAGCAGTGGGAAAAGCAGCTTGGGGGCCGCACGTGGGACTGTGGACAAAAAAAGGATCCCTAACTCGGCAGAGAGATAGTGCGCACTGGGGTAACCTAGGAGAAATAAAGGAAATCAATGCATGAAGCCTTCAAGTGGTCACAGAAGTGAGGAGGTCACAGAGACGATGGCTCATGAAAGCGAAGCAGGGGCATTAGACAGAAGTCTGCTTAACCTCTGGAAGCGAAAGAAGCAGTGGGAAGAGCAGCTTACGGGCCGCACGTAGGACAGTGGGCTTCGAAAAGGATCCCTAACTCGGCAGACAGATAGGGCGCACAGGAGTAACCTAGGAGAAATAAAGGATATCAATGCATAGAGCCGCGAAGCGGTCACAGAAGTGGAGGAGGTCACTGAGATGGTGGCTCATGAAAGCGAAGCAGGGGCACTAGACAGATATCTGCTTAACCTGTGGAAGCGAAAGAAGCAGTGGGAAGAGCAGCTTGGGGACCGCACGTAGAACAGTGAGCTCCGAAAAAGGATCCCAAACGCGGCAGACAGATAGGGCGCACAGGAGTAACCTAGGAGAAATAAAAGATATCAATGCATGGAGCCGCGAAGTGGTCACAGAAATGGAGGAGGTCACAGAGACGGTGGGTATGAAAGCGAAGCAGGGGCACTAGACAGACGTCTGCTTAACCTGTGGAAGCGAAAGAAGCAGTGCGAAGAGCAGCTTACGGGCCGCACGTCGGACAGTAGGCTTCGAAAAAGGATCCCTAACTCGGCAGACAGATAGGGCGCACAGGAGTAACCTACGAGAAATAAAGGATATCAATGCATGGAGCCGCGAAGTGGTCACAGAAGTGGAGGAGGTCACCGAGACGGTGGCTGATGAAAGCGAAGCAGGGGCACTAGACAGACGTCTGCTTAACCTGTGGAAGCAAAAGAAGCAGTGGGAAAAGCAGCTTAGGGGCCGCACGTGGGACTGTGGACAAAAAAAGGATCACTAACTCGGCAGAGAGATAGGGCGCACAGGAGTAACCAAGGAGAAATAAAGGAAATCAATGCATGAAGCCGTCCAGTGGTCACAGAAGTGAGGAGGTCACAGAGACGATGGCTCATGAAAACGAAGCAGGGGCACTAGACAGACGTCTGCTTAACCTGTGGAAGCGAAAGAAGCAGTGGGGAGAGCAGCGTTGGGGCCGCACGTGGGACAGTGGACAAAGAAAAAGGATCCCCAACTCGGCAGACAGATAGGGCGCACAGGAGTAACCTAGGAGAAATAAAGGATATCAATGCATGGAGCCCCGAAGTGGTCACAGAAGTGGGGGAGGTCACACAGACGGTGGCTCATGAAAGCGAACTAGGGCACTAGACAGACGTCTGCTTAACCTGTGGAGTAAAAAGAAGCAGTGAAAAGAGCATCTTAGGGGCCGCACGTGGGACAGTGGGCTTCGAAAAAGGATCCCTAACTCGTCAAAGAGGTAGGGCGCTCAGGTATAACCTAGGAGAAATAAAGGATATCAATGCATGGAGCCGCGAAATGGTCACAGAGGTGGAGGAGGTCACGGAGACGGTGGCTCATGAAAGCGAAGCACGGGCACTAGACAGACGTCTGCTTAACCTGTGTAAGCGAAAGAAGCAGTGCGAAGAGCAGCTTAGGGGCCGCACGTCCGACAGTGGGCTTCGAAAAAGGATCCCTAACTCGTCAAAGAGGTAGGGCGCTCAGGTATAACCTAGGAGAAATAAAGGATATCAATGCATGGAGCCGCGAAGTGGTCACAGAAGTGGAGGAGGTCACGGAGACGGTGACTCATGAAAGCGAAGCAGGGGCATTAGACAGACGTCTGCTTAACCTGTGGAAGCGAAAGAAGCAGTGGGAAGAGCAGCTTGGGGGCCGCACGTGGGACAGTGGACAAAGAAAAAGGATCCCCAACTCGGCAGACAGATAGGGCGCACAGGAGTAACCTAGGAGAAATAAAGGATATCAATGCATGGATTCGCGAAGTGGTCACAGAAGTGGAGGAGGTCACAGAGACGGTGGCTCATGAAAGCGAAGCAGGGGTACTAGACAGACGTCTGCTTAACCTGTGGAGGCGAAAGAAGCAGTGAAAAGAGCACCTTAGGGGCCGCACGTGGGACAGTGGGCTTCCAAAAAGGATCCCTAACTCGGCAAAGAGGTAGGGCGCTCAGGTATAACCTAGGAGAAATAAAGGATATCAATGCATGGAGCCGTGTAGTGGTCACAGAAGTGGAGGAGGTCACGGAGACGGTGGCTCATGAAAGCGAAGCAGGGGCATTACACAGACGTCTGCTTAACCTGTGGAAGCGAAAGAAGCAGTGGGAAGAGCAGCTTGGGGGCCGCACGTGGGACAGTGGACAAAGAAAAAGAATCCCCAACTCGGCAAAGAGATAGGGCGCACAGGAGTAACCTAAGAGAAATAAAGGATATCAATGCATGGAGCCGCGAAGTGGTCACAGAAGTGGAGGAGGTCACAGAGACGGTGGGTATGAAAGCGAAGAGGGGCCACTTGACAGATATTTGCTTAACCTGTGGAAGTGAAAGAAGCAGTGGCAAGAGCAGCTTAGGGGCCGGACGTCGGACAGTGGGCTCCGAAAAAGGATCCCTAACTCGGCAGACAGATAGGGCGCACAGGAGTAACCTACGAGAAATAAAGGATATCAATGCATGGAACCGCGAAGTGGTCACAGAAGTGGAGGAGGTCACCGAGACGGTGGCTGATGAAAGCGAAGCAGGGGCACTAGACAGACGTCTGCTTAAGCTGTGGAAGCAAAACAAGCAGTGGGAAAAGCAGCTTGGGGGCCGCACGTGGGACTGTGGACAAAAAAAGGATCCCTAACTCGGCAGAGAGATAGTGCGCACTGGAGTAACCTAGGAGAAATAAAGGAAATCAATGCATGAAGCCTTCAAGTGGTCACAGAAGTGAGGAGGACACAGAGACGATGGCTCATGAAAGCGAATTAGGGGCACTAGACAGACGTCTGCTTAACCTGTGGAAGCGAAAGAAGCAGTTGGGAGAGCAGCGTTGGGGCCGCACGTGGGACAGTGGACAAAGAAAAAGGATCCCCAACTCGGCAGACAGATAGGGCGCACAGGAGTAACCTAGGAGAAATAAAGGATATCAATGCATGGAGCCGCGAAGTGGTCACAGAAGTGGAGGAGGTCACAGAGACGGTGGCTCATGAAAGCGAAGCAGGGGCACTGGACAGATATCTGCTTAACCAGTGGAAGCGAAAGAATCAGTGGGAAGAGCACCTTACGGGCCGCACGTCGGACAGTGGGCTTCGAAAAAGGATCCCTAGCTCGGCAGAGAGATAGGGCGCACAGGAGTAACCTAGGAGAAATAAAGGATATCAATGCATGAAGCCGCGAAGTGTTCACAGAATTGGGGGAGGTCACACAGACGGTGGCTCATGAAAGCGAAGCAGGGCACTAGACAGACGTCTGCTTAACCTGTGGAGTAAAAAGAAGCAGTGAAAAGAGCATCTTAGGGGCCGCACGTGGGACAGTGGGCTTCGAAAAAGGATCCCTAACTCGTCAAAGAGGTAGGGCGCTCAGGTATAACCTAGGAGAAATAAAGGATATCAATGCATGGAGCCGCGAAGTGGTCACAGAAGTGGAGGAGGTCACGGAGACGGTGGCTCCTGAAAGCGAAGCAGGGGCATTAGACAGACGTCTGCTTAACCTGTGGAAGCGAAAGAAGCAGTGGGAAAAGCAGCTTGGGGGCCGCACGTGTGACTGTGGACAAAAAAAGGATCCCTAACTCGGCAGAGAGATAGGGCGCATAGGAGTAACCTAGGAGAAATAAAGGATATCAATGCATAGAGCCGCGAAGCGGTCACTGAAGTGCAGGAGGTCACTGAGATGGTGGCTCATGAAAGCGAAGCAGGGGCACTAGACAGATATCTGCTTAACCTGTGGAAGCGAAAGAAGCAGTGGGAAGAGCAGCTTGGGGGCCGCACGTGGGACAGTGAGCTCCGAAAAAGGATCCCAAACTCGGCAGACAGATAGGGCGCACAGGAGTAACCTAGGAGAAATAAAGGATATCAATGCATGGAGCCGCAAAGTGGTCACAGAAGTGGAGGAGGTCACAGAGACGGTGGCTCATGAAAGCGAAGCAGGGGCACTAGACAGACGTCTGCTTAACCTGTGGAAGCGAAAGAAGCAGTGGGAAGAGCAGCTTACGGGCCGCACGTCGGACAGTGGGATTCGAAAAAGGATCCCTAACTCGTCAAAGAGGTAGGGCGCTCAGGTATAACCTAGGAGAAATAAAGGATATCAATGCATGGAGCCGCGAAGTGGTCACAGAGGTGGAGGAGGTCACGGAGACGGTGGCTCATGAAAGCGAAGCAGGGGCACTAGACAGACGTCTGCTTAACCTGTGGAAGCGAAAGAAGCAGGGGGAAGAGCAGCTTAGGGCTGCACATCGGACAGTGGGCTCCAAAAAAGGATCTCTAACTCGGCAGACAAATAGGGCGCCCAGGAGTAACCTAGGGGAATAAAGGATATCAATGCATGGAGCTGCGAAGTGGTCAGAGAAGTGGAGGAGGTCACAGAGACGATTGCTGATGAAAGCGAAGCAGGGGCACTAGACACACATTTGCTTAACCTGTGGAAGCGAAAGAAGAAGTGGGAAGAGCAGCTTACGGGCCGCACGTCGGACAGTGGGCTTCGAAAAAGGATCCCTAACTCGGCAGACAGATAGGGCGCACAGGAGTAACCTAGAAGAAATAAAGGATATCAATGCATGAAGCCGCCAATTGGTCACAGAAGTGGAGGACGTCTCAGAGACGGTTGCTGATGAAAGCGAAGCAGGGGCACTAGATAGACATCTGCTTAACCTGTGCAAGCGATAGAAGCAGTGGGAAGAGCAGCTTAGGGGCCGCACGTCGGACAGTCAGCTCCGAAAAAGGATCCCTAACTCGGCAGACAGATAGGGCGCACAGGAGTAACCTAGGAGAAATAAAGGATATCAATGCATGAAGCCGTCAAGTGGTCGCAGAACTGAGGAGGTCACAGAGACGGTGGCTCATGAAAGCGAAGCAGGGGCACTAGACAGACGTCTGCTTAACCTGTGGAAGCGGAAGAAGCAGCGGGGAGAGCAGCTTGGGGCCGCACGTGGGACAGTGGACAGAGAAAAAGGATCCCCAACTCGGCAGAGATATAGGGCGCGAAGGAGTAACCTAGGAGAAAAAGGATATCAATGCATGGAGCCGCGAAGCGGTCGTAGAAGTGGAGGAGGTCACTGAGATGGTGGCTCATGAAAGCGAAGCAAGGGCACTAGACAGATATCTGCTTAACCTGTGGAAGCGAAAGAAGCAGTGGGAAGAGCAGCTTGGGGGCCGCACGTGGGACAGTGAGCTCCGAAAAAGGATCCCAAACTCGGCAGACAGATAGGGCGCACAGGAGTAACCAAGGAGAAATAAAAGATATCAATGCATGGAGCCGCGAAGTGGTCACAGAAGTGGAGGAGGTCACAGAGACGGTGGCTCATGAAAGCGAAGCAGGGGCACTAGACAGACGTCTGCTTAACCTGTGGAAGCGAAAGAAGCAGTGGGAAGTGCAGCTTACGGGCCGCACGTCGGACAGCGCGCTTCGAAAAAGGATCCCTAACTCGGCAGACAGATAGGGCGCACAGGAGTAACCTAGGAGAAATAAAGGATATCAATGCATGAAGCCGCGAAGTGGTCACAGAAGTGGGGAGGTCACTGAGACGGTGGCTCATGAAAGCGAAGCAGGGCACTAGACAGACGTCTGATTAACCTGTGGAGTAAAAAGAAGCAGTGAAAAGAGCATCTTAGGGGCCGCACGTGGGACAGTGGGCTTCGAAGAAGGATCCCTAACTCGTCAAAGACTTAGGGCGCTCAGGTATAACCTAGGAGAAATAAAGGATATCAATGCATGGAGCCGCGAAGTGGTCACAGAAGTGGAGGAGGTCACGGAGACGGTGGCTCATGAAAGCGAAGCAGGGCCACTAGACAGACGTCTGCTTAACCTGTGGAGGCGAAAGAAGCAGTAGGAAGAGCAGTTTGGGGGCCGCACTTGGGCAGTGGACAAAAAAAAGCATCCCCAACTCGGCAAAGAGATAGGGCGCACAGGAGTAACCTAGGAAAAATAAAGGATATCAATGCATGGATTCGCGAAGTGCTCACAGAAGTGGAGGAGGTCACAGAGACGGTGGCTCATGAAAACGAAGCAGGGGCACTAGACAGACGTCTGCTTAACCTGTGGAGGCGAAAGAAACAGTGAAAAGGGCATCTTAGGGGCCGCACGTGGGACAGTGGGCTTCCAAAAAGGATCCCTAACTCGGCAAAGAGGTAGGGCGTTGAGGTATAACCTAGGAGAAATAAAGGATATCAATGCATGGAGCCGCGAAGTGGTCACAGAAGTGGAGGAGTTCACGGAGACGGTGGCTCGAGAAAGCGAAGCAGGGGCATTAGACAGAAGTCTGCTTAACCTCTGGAAGCGAAAGAAGCAGTGGGAAGAGCAGCTTACGGGCCGCACGTCGGACAGTGGGCTTCGAAAAGGATCCCTAACTCGGCAGACAGATAGGGCGCACAGGAGTAACCTAGGAGAAATAAAGGATATCAATGCATAGAGTCGCGAAGCGGTCACAGAAGTGGAGGAGGTCACTGAGATGGTGGCTCATGAAAGCGAAGCAGGGGCACTAGACAGATATCTGCTTAACCTGTGGAAGCGAAAGAAGCAGTGGGAAGAGCAGCTTGGGGACCGCACGTGGAACAGTGAGCTCCGAAAAAGGATCCCAAACGCGGCAGACAGATAGGGCGCACAGGAGTAACCTAGGAGAAATAAAAGATATCAATGCATGGAGCCGCGAAGTGGTCACAGAAATGGAGGAGGTCACAGAGACGGTGGCTCATGAAAGCGAAGCAGGGGCACTAGACAGACGTCTGCTTAACCTGTGGAAGCGAAAGAGGCAGTGCGAAGAGCAGCTTACGGGCCGCACGTCGGAGAGTAGGCTTCGAAAAAGGATCCCCAACTCGGCAGAGAGATAGGGCTCACAGGAGTAGCCTAGGCGAAATAAAGGATATCAATGCATGGAGCCGCGAAGTGGTCACAGAAGTGGAGGAGGTCACCGAGACGGTGGCTCATGAAAGCGAAGCAGGGGCATTAGACAGACGTCTGCTTAACCTGTGGAAGCGAAAGAAGCAGTGAAAAGAGCATCTTAGGGGGGCGCACGTGGGACAGTGGGCTTCGAAAAAGGATCCCCAACTCGGCAGAAAAATAGGGCGCGCATGGGTAACCTAGGAGAAATAAAGGTTATCAATGCATGGAGCCGCGAAGTGGTCACAGAAGTGGAGGAGGTCGCGGAGACGGTGGCTCATGAAAGCGAAGCAGGGGCACTAGACAGACGTCTGCTTAACCTGTCGAAGCGAAAGAAGCAGTAGGAAGAGCAGTTTGGGGGCCGCACGTGGGACAGTGGACAAAGAAAAAGAATCCCCAACTCGGCAAAGAGATAGGGCGCACAGGAGTAACCTAGGAGAAATAAAGGATATCAATGCATGGAGCCGCGAAGTGGTCACAGAAGTGGAGGAGGTCACAGAGACGGTGGGTATGAAAGCGAAGAGGGGCCACTTGACAGATATTTGCTTAACCTGTGGAAGTGAAAGAAGCAATGGCAAGAGCAGCTTAGGGGCCGCACGTCGGACAGTGGGCTCCGAAAAAGGATCCCTAACTCGGCAGACAGATAGGGCGCACAGGAGTAACCTACGAGAAATAAAGGATATCAATGCATGGAGCCGCGAAGTGGTCACAGAAGTGGAGGAGGTCACCGAGACGGTGGCTGATGAAAGCGAAGCAGGGGCACTAGAAAGACGTCTGCTTAACCTGTGGAAGCAAAAGAAGCAGTGGGAAAAGCAGCTTAGGGGCCGCACGTGGGACTGTGGACAAAAAAAGGATCACTAACTCGGCAGAGAGATAGGGCGCACAGGGGTAACCTAGGAGAAATAAAGGAAATCAATGCATGAAGCCGTCAAGTGGTCACAGAAGTGAGGGGGTCACAGAGACGATGGCTCATGAAAACGAAGCAGGGGCACTAGACAGACGTCTGCTTAACCTGTGGAAGCGAAAGAAGCAGTGGGGAGAGCAGCGTTGGGGCCGCACGTGGGACAGTGGACAAAGAAAAAGGATCCCCAACTCGGCAGACAGATAGGGCGCACAGGAGTAACCTAGGAGAAATAAAGGATATCAATGCATGGAGCCGCGAAGTGGTCACAGAAGTGGGGGAGGTCACACAGACAGTGGCTCATGAAAGCGAACTAGGGCACTAGACAGACGTCTGCTTAACCTGTGGAGTAAAAAGAAGCAGTGAAAAGAGCATCTTAGGGGCCTCACGTGGGACAGTGGGCTTCGAAAAAGGATCCCTAACTCGTCAAAGAGGTAGGGCGCTCAGGTATAACCTAGGAAAAATAAAGGATATCAATGCATGGAGCCGCGTAGTGGTCACAGACGTGGAGGAGGTCACGGAGACGGTGGCTCATGAAAGCGAAGCAGGGGCATTAGACAGACGTCTGCTTAACCTGTGGAAGCGAAAGAAGCAGTGAAAAGAGCATCTTAGGGGGCGCACGTGGGACAGTGGGCTTCAAAAAAGGATCCCTAACTCGGCAGAAAATTAGGGCGCTCATGGGTAACCTAGGAGAAATAAAGGATATCAATGCATGGAGCCGCGAAGTGGTCACAGAAGTGGAGGAGGTCACGGAGACGGTGGCTCATGAAAGCGAAGCAGGGGCACTAGCCAGACGTCTGCTTAACCTGTGGAAGCGAAAGAAGCTGTAGGAAGAGCAGTTTGGGGGCCGCACGTGGGACAGTGGACAAAGAAAAAGGATCCCCAACTCGGCAAAGAGATAGGGCGCACAGGAGTAACCTAGGAGAAATGAAGGATATCAATGCATGGATTCCCGAAGTGGTCACAGAAGTGGAGGAGGTCACAGAGACGGTGGCTCATGAAAGCGAAGCAGGGGCACTAGACAGACGTCTGCTTAACCTGTGGAGGCGAAAGAAGCAGTGAAAAGAGCACCTTAGGGGCCGCACGTGGGACAGTGGGCTTCCAAAAAGGATCCCTAACTCGGCAAAGAGGTAGGGCGATGATGTATAACCTAGGAGAAGTAAAGGATATCAATGCATGGAGCCGCGAAGTGGTCACAGAAGTGGAGGAGTTCACGGAGACGGTGGCTCATGAAAGCGGAGCAGGGGCATTAGACAGAAGTCTGCTTAACCTCTGGAAGCGAAAGAAGCAGTGGGAAGAGCAGCTTGGGGGCCGCATGTGGGACAGTGGGCTCCGAAAAAGGATCCCGAACTCGGCAGAGAGATAGGGCGCACAGGAGTAACCTAGGCGAAATAAAGCATATCAATGCATAGAGCCGCGAAGTGGTCACAGAATTGGAGCAGGTCACAGAAACGGTGGGTATGAAAGCGAAGAGGGGCCACTTGACAGATATTTGCTTAACCTGTGGAAGTGAAAGAAGCAGTGGCAAGAGCAGCTTAGGGGCCGCACGTCCGACAGTGGGCTTCGAAAAAGGATCCCTAACTCGTCAAAGAGGTAGGGCGCTCAGGTATAACCTAGGAGAAATAAAGGATATCAATGCATAGAGCCGTGTAGTGGTCACAGAAGTGGAGGAGGTCACGGAGACGGTGGCTCATGAAAGCAAAGCAGGGGCATTACACAGACGTCTGCTTAACCTGTGGAAGCGAAAGAAGCAGTGGGAAGAGCAGCTTGGGGGCCGCACGTGGGACAGTGGACAAAGAAAAAGAATCCCCAACTCGGCAAAGAGATAGGGCGCACAGGAGTAACCTAGGAGAAATAAAGGATATCAATGCATGGAGCCGCGAAGTGGTCACAGAAGTGGAGGAGGTCACAGAGACGGTGGGTATGAAAGCGAAGAGGGGCCACTTGACAGATATTTGCTTAACCTGTGGAAGTGAAAGAAGCAGTGGCAAGAGCAGCTTAGGGGCCGGACGTCGGACAGTGGGCTCCGAAAAAGGATCCCAAACTCGGCAGACAGATAGGGCGCACAGGAGTAACCAAGGAGAAATAAAAGATATCAATGCATGGAGCCGCGAAGTGGTCACAGAAGTGGAGGAGGTCACAGAGACGGTGGCTCATGAAAGCGAAGCAGGGGCACTAGACAGACGTCTGCTTAACCTGTGGAAGCGAAAGAAGCAGTGGGAAGAGCAGCTTACGGGCCGCACGTCGGACAGTGGGCTTCTAAAAAGGATCCCTAACTCGGCAGACAGATAGGGTGCACAGGAGTAACCTAGGAGAAATAAAGGATATCAATGCATGAAGCCGCGAAGTGGTCACAGAAGTGGGGGAGGTCACTGAGACGGTGGCTCATGAAAGCGAAGCAGGGCACTAGACAGACGTCTGATTAACCTGTGGAGTAAAAAGAAGCAGTGAAAAGAGCATCTTAGGGGCCGCACGTGGGACAGTGGGCTTCCAAAAAGGATCCCTAACTCGGCAAAGAGGTAGGGCGATGATGTAAAACCTAGGAGAAGTAAAGGATATCAATGCATGGAGCCGTGAAGTGGTCACAGAAGTGGAGGAGGTCATGGAGACGGTGGCTCATGAAAGCGAAGCAGGGGCATTAGACAGAAGTCTGCTTAACCTGTGGAAGCGAAAGAAGCAGTGGGAAGAGCAGCTTGGGGGCCGCACGTGGGACAGCGAGCTCCGAAAAAGGATCCCAAACTCGGCAGACAGATAGGGCGCACAGGAGTAACCTAGGAGAAATAAAAGATATCAATGCATGGAGCCGCGAAGTGGTCACAGAAGTGGAGGAGGTCACAGAGACGGTGGCTCATGAAAGCGAAGCAGGGGCACTAGACAGACGTCTGGTTAACCTGTGAAAGCGAAAGAAGCAGTGGGAAGAGCAGCTTACGGGCCGCACGTCGGACAGTGGGCTTCGAAAAAGGATCCCTAACTCGGCAGACAGATAGGGCGCACAGGAGTAACCTAGGAGAAATAAAGGATATCAATGCATGAAGCCGCGAAGTGGTCACAGAAGTGGGGGAGGTCACATAGACGGTGGCTCATGAAAGCGAAGAAGGGCACTAGACAGACGTCCGCTTAACCTGTGGAGTAAAAAGAAGCAGTGAAAAGAGTATCTTAGGGGCCGCACGTGGGACAGTGGGCTTCGAAAAAGGATCCCTAACTCGTCAAAGAGGTAGGGCGCTCAGGTATGACCTAGGAGAAATAAAGGATATCAATGCATTGAGCCGCGAAGTGGTCACAGAAGTGGAGGAGGTCACGGAGACGGTGGCTCATGAAAGCGAAGCAGGGGCATTAGACAGACGTCTGCTTAACCTGTGGAAGCGAAAGAAGCAGTGAAAAGAGCATCTTAGGGGGGCGCACGTGGGACAGTGGGCTTCGAAAAAGGATCCCCAACTCGGCAGAAAAATAGGGCGCTCATGGGTAACCTAGGAGAAATAAAGGTTATCAATGCATGGAGCCGCGAAGTGGTCACAGAAGTGGAGGAGGTCACGGAGACGGTGGCTCATGAAAGCGAAGCAGGGGCACTAGACAGACGTCTGCTTAACCTGTCGAAGCGAAAGAAGCAGTAGGAAGAGCAGTTTGGGGGACGCAAGTGGGACAGTGGACAAAGAAAAAGAATCCCCAACTCGGCAAAGAGATAGGGCGCACAGGAGTAACCTAGGAGAAATAAAGGATATCAATGCATGGAGCCGCGAAGTGGTCACAGAAGTGGAGGAGGTCACAGAGACGGTGGGTATGAAAGCGAAGAGGGGCCACTTGACAGATATTTGCTTAACCTGTGGAGGCGAAAGAAGCAGTGAAAAGAGCATCTTAGGGGCCGCACGTGGGACAGTGGGCTTACAAAAAGGATCCCTTACTCGGCAAAGAGGTAGGGCGATGATGTATAGCCTAGGAGAAGTAAAGGATATCAATGCATGGAGCCGTGAAGTGGTCACAGAAGTGGAGGAGTTCACGGAGACGGTGGCTCATGAAAGCGAAGCAGGGGCATTAGACAGAAGTCTGCTTAACCTCTGGAAGCGAAAGAAGCAGTGGGAAGAGCAGCTTGGGGGCCGCATGTGGGACAGTGGGCACCGAAAAAGGATCGCGAACTCGGCAGAGAGATAGGGCGCACAGGAGTAACCTAGGCGAAATAAAGCATATCAATGCATAGAGCCGCGAAGTGGTCACAGAATTGGAGCAGGTCACAGAGACGGTGGGTATGAAAGCGAAGAGGGGCCACTTGACAGATATTTGCTTAACCTGTGGAAGTGAAAGAAGCAGTGGCAAGAGCAGCTTAGGGGCCGCACGTCCGACAGTGGGCTTCGAAAAAGGATCCCTAACTCGTCAAAGAGGTAGGGCGCTCAGGTATAACCTAGGAGAAATAAAGGATATCAATGCATGGAGCCGTGTAGTGGTCACAGAAGTGGAGGAGGTCACGGAGACGGTGGCTCATGAAAGCGAAGCAGTGGCATTAGACAGACGTCTGCTTAACCTGTGGAAGCGAAAGAAGCAGTGGGAAGAGCAGCTTGGGGGCCGCACGTGGGACAGTGGACAAAGAAAAAGAATCCCCAACTCGGCAAAGAGATAGGGCGCACAGGAGTAACCTAGGAGAAATAAAGGATATCAATGCATGGATTCGCGAAGTGCTCACAGAAGTGGAGGAGGTCACAGAGACGGTGGCTCATGAAAACGAAGCAGGGGCACTAGACAGACGTCTGCTTAACCTGTGGAGGCGAAAGAAGCAGTGAAAAGAGCATCTTAGGGGCCGCACGTGGGACAGTGGGCTTCCAAAAAGGATCCCTAACTCGGCAAAGAGGTAGGGCGTTGAGGTATAACCTAGGAGAAATAAAGGATATCAATGCATGGAGCCGCGAAGTGGTCACAGAAGTGGAGGAGTTCACGGAGACGGTGGCTCGAGAAAGCGAAGCAGGGGCATTAGACAGAAGTCTGCTTAACCTCTGGAAGCGAAAGAAGCAGCTTACGTGCCGCACGTCGGACAGTGGGCTTCGAAAAGGATCCCTAACTCGGCAGACAGATAGGGCGCACAGGAGTAACCTAGGAGAAATAAATGATATCAATGCATGGAGCCGCGAAGTGGTCACAGAAGTGGAGGAGGTCACGGAGACAGTGGCTCATGAAAGCGAAGCAGGGGCACTAGCCAGACGTCTGCTTAACCTGTGGAAGCGAAAGAAGCTGTAGGAAGAGCAGTTTGGGGGCCGCACGTGGGACAGTGGACAAAGAAAAAGGATCCCCAACTCGGCAAAGAGATAGGGCGCACAGGAGTAACCTAGGAGAAATGAAGGATATCAATGCATGGATTCGCGAAGTGGTCACAGAAGTGGAGGAGGTCACAGAGACGGTGGCTCATGAAAGCGAAGCAGGGGTACTAGACAGACGTCTGCTTAACCTGTGGAGGCGAAAGAAGCAGTGAAAAGAGCACCTTAGGGGCCGCACGTGGGACAGTGGGCTTCCAAAAAGGATCCCTAACTCGGCAAAGAGGTAGGGCGATGATGTATAAGCTAGGAGAAGTAAAGGATATCAATGCATGGAGCCGCGAAGTGGTCACAGAAGTGGAGGAGTTCACGGAGACGGTGGCTCATGAAAGCGAAGCAGGGGCATTAGACAGAAGTCTGCTTAACCTCTGGAAGCGAAAGAATCAGTGGGAAGAGCAGCTTGGGGGCCGCATGTGGGACAGTGGGCTCCGAAAAAGGATCCCGAACTCGGCAGAGAGATAGGGCGCACAGGAGTAACCTAGGCGAAATAAAGCATATCAATGCATAGAGCCGCGAAGTGGTCACAGAATTGGAGCAGGTCACAGAGACGGTGGGTATGAAAGCGAAGAGGGGCCACTTGACAGATATTTGCTTAACCTGTGGAAGTGAAAGAAGCAGTGGCAAGAGCAGCTTAGGGGCCGCACGTCCGACAGTGGGCTTCGAAAAAGGATCCCTAACTCGTCAAAGAGGTAGGGCGCTCAGGTATAACCTAGGAGAAATAAAGGATATCAATGCATGGAGCCGTGTAGTGGTCACAGAAGTGGAGGAGGTCACGGAGACGGTGGCTCATGAAAGCGAAGCAGGGGCACTAGACAGACGTCTGCTTAAGCTGTGGAAGCAAAACAAGCAGTGGGAAAAGCAGCTTGGGGGCCGCACGTGGGACTGTGGACAAAAAAAGAGTCCCTAACTCGGCAGAGAGATAGTGCGCACTCGAGTAACCTAGGAGAAATAAAGGAAATCAATGCATGAAGCCTTCAAGTGGTCACAGAAGTGAGGAGGTCACAGAGACGATGGCTCATGAAAGCGAAGCAGGGGCATTAGACAGAAGTCTGCTTAACCTCTGGAAGCGAAAGAAGCAGTGGGAAGAGCAGCTTACGGGCCGCACGTCGGACAGTGGGCTTCGAAAAGGATCCCTAACTCGGCAGACAGATAGGGCGCACAGGAGTAACCTAGGAGAAATAAAGGATATCAATGCATAGAGCCGCGAAGCGGTCACAGAAGTGGAGGAGGTCACTGAGATGGTGGCTCATGAAAGCGAAGCAGGGGCACTAGACAGATATCTGCTTAACCTGTGGAAGCGAAAGAAGCAGTGGGAAGAGCAGCTTGGGGACCGCACGTAGAACAGTGAGCTCCGAAAAAGGATCCCAAACGCGGCAGACAGATAGGGCGCACAGGAGTAACCTAGGAGAAATAAAAGATATCAATGCATGGAGCCGCGAAGTGGTCACAGAAATGGAGGAGGTCACAGAGACGGTGGGTATGAAAGCGAAGCAGGGGCACTAGACAGACGTCTGCTTAACCTGTGGAAGCGAAAGAAGCAGTGCGAAGAGCAGCTTACGGGCCGCACGTCGGACAGTAGGCTTCGAAAAAGGATCCCTAACTCGGCAGACAGATAGGGCGCACAGGAGTAACCTACGAGAAATAAAGGATATCAATGCATGGAGCCGCGAAGTGGTCACAGAAGTGGAGGAGGTCACCGAGACGGTGGCTGATGAAAGCGAAGCAGGGGCACTAGACAGACGTCTGCTTAACCTGTGGAAGCAAAAGAAGCAGTGGGAAAAGCAGCTTAGGGGCCGCACGTGGGACTGTGGACAAAAAAAGGATCACTAACTCGGCAGAGAGATAGGGCGCACAGGAGTAACCTAGGAGAAATAAAGGAAATCAATGCATGAAGCCGTCCAGTGGTCACAGAAGTGAGGAGGTCACAGAGACGATGGCTCATGAAAACGAAGCAGGGGCACTAGACAGACGTCTGCTTAACCTGTGGAAGCGAAAGAAGCAGTGGGGAGAGCAGCGTTGGGGCCGCACGTGGGACAGTGGACAAAGAAAAAGGATCCCCAACTCGGCAGACAGATAGGGCGCACAGGAGTAACCTAGGAGAAATAAAGGATATCAATGCATGGAGCCCCGAAGTGGTCACAGAAGTGGGGGAGGTCACACAGACGGTGGCTCATGAAAGCGAACTAGGGCACTAGACAGACGTCTGCTTAACCTGTGGAGTAAAAAGAAGCAGTGAAAAGAGCATCTTAGGGGCCGCACGTGGGACAGTGGGCTTCGAAAAAGGATCCCTAACTCGTCAAAGAGGTAGGGCGCTCAGGTATAACCTAGGAGAAATAAAGGATATCAATGCATGGAGCCGCGAAGTGGTCACAGAAGTGGAGGAGGTCACGGAGACGGTGGCTCATGAAAGCGAAGCAGGGGCATTAGACAGACGTCTGCTTAACCTGTGGAAGCGAAAGAAGCAGTGAAAAGAGCATCTTAGGGGGCGCACGTGGGACAGTGGGCTTCAAAAAAGGATCCCTAACTCGGCAGAAAATTAGGGCGCTCATGGGTAACCTAGGAGAAATAAATGATATCAATGCATGGAGCCGCGAAGTGGTCACAGAAGTGGAGGAGGTCACGGAGACGGTGGCTCATGAAAGCGAAGCAGGGGCACTAGCCAGACGTCTGCTTAACCTGTGGAAGCGAAAGAAGCTGTAGGAAGAGCAGTTTGGGGGCCGCACGTGGGACAGTGGACAAAGAAAAAGGATCCCCAACTCGGCAAAGAGATAGGGCGCACAGGAGTAACCTAGGAGAAATGAAGGATATCAATGCATGGATTCGCGAAATGGTCACAGAAGTGGAGGAGGTCACAGAGACGGTGGCTCATGAAAGCGAATCAGGGGCACTAGACAGACGTCTGCTTAACCTGTGGAAGCGAAAGAAGCAGTGGGAAGAGCAGCTTACGGGCCGCACGTCGGACAGTGGGATTCGAAAAAGGATCCCTAACTCGTCAAAGAGGTAGGGCGCTCAGGTATAACCTAGGAGAAATAAAGGATATCAATGCATGGAGCCGCGAAATGGTCACAGAGGTGGAGGAGGTCACGGAGACGGTGGCTCATGAAAGCGAAGCACGGGCACTAGAGAGACGTCTGCTTAACCTGTGTAAGCGAAAGAAGCAGTGCGAAGAGCAGCTTAGGGGCCGCACGTCCGACAGTGGGCTTCGAAAAAGGATCCCTAACTCGTCAAAGAGGTAGGGCGCTCAGGTATAACCTAGGAGAAATAAAGGATATCAATGCATGGGGCCGCGAAGTGGTCACAGAAGTGGAGGAGGTCACGGAGACGGTGACTCATGAAAGCGAAGCAGGGGCATTAGACAGACGTCTGCTTAACCTGTGGAAGCGAAAGAAGCAGTGGGAAGAGCAGCTTGGGGGCCGCACGTGGGACAGTGGACAAAGAAAAAGGATCCCCAACTCGGCAGACAGATAGGGCGCACAGGAGTAACCTAGGAGAAATAAAGGATATCAATGCACGGATTCGCGAAGTGGTCACAGAAGTGGAGGAGGTCACAGAGACGGTGGCTCATGAAAGCGAAGCAGGGGTACTAGACAGACGTCTGCTTAACCTGTGGAGGCGAAAGAAGCAGTGAAAAGAGCACCTTAGGGGCCGCACGTGGGACAGTGGGCTTCCAAAAAGGATCCCTAACTCGGCAAAGAGGTAGGGCGATGATGTATAACCTAGGAGAAGTAAAGCATATCAATGCATGGAGCCGCGAAGTGGTCACAGAAGTGGAGGAGTTCACGGAGACGGTGGCTCATGAAAGCGAAGCAGGGGCATTAGACAGAAGTCTGCTTAACCTCTGGAAGCGAAAGAAGCAGTGGGAAGAGCAGCTTGGGGGCCGCATGTGGGACAGTGGGCTCCGAAAAAGGATCCCGAACTCGGCAGAGAGATAGGGCGCACAGGAGTAACCTAGGCGAAATAAAGCATATCAATGCATAGAGCCGCGAAGTGGTCACAGAATTGAAGCAGGTCACAGAGACGGTGGGTATGAAAGCGAAGAGGGGCCACTTGACAGATATTTGCTTAACCTGTGGAAGTGAAAGAAGCAGTGGCAAGAGCAGCTTAGGGGCCGCACGTCCGACAGTGGGCTTCGAAAAAGGATCCCTAACTCGTCAAAGAGGTAGGGCGCTCAGGTATAACCTAGGAGAAATAGAGGATATCAATGCATGGAGCCGTGTAGTGGTCACAGAAGTGGAGGAGGTCACGGAGACGGTGGCTCATGAAAGCGAAGCAGGGGCATTACACAGACGTCTGCTTAACCTGTGGAAGCGAAAGAAGCAGTGGGAAGAGCAGCTTGGGGGCCGCACGTGGGACAGTGGACAAAGAAAAAGAATCCCCAACTCGGCAAAGAGATAGGGCGCACAGGAGTAACCTAGGAGAAATAAAGGATATCAATGCATGGAGCCGCGAAGTGGTCACAGAAGTGGAGGAGGTCACAGAGACGGTGGCTCATGAAAGCGAAGCAGGGGCACTAGACAGATATCTGCTTAACCAGTGGAAGCGAAAGAATCAGTGGGAAGAGCACCTTACGGGCCGCACGTCGGACAGTGGGCTTCGAAAAAGGATCCCTAACTCGGCAGACAGATAGGGCGCACAGGAGTAACCTAGGAGAAATAAAGGATATCAATGCATGAAGCCGCGAAGTGTTCACAGAATTGGGGGAGGTCACACAGACGGTGGCTCATGAAAGCGAAGCAGGGCACTAGACAGACGTCTGCTTAACCTGTGGAGTAAAAAGAAGCAGTGAAAACAGCATCTCAGGGGCCGCACGTGGGACAGTGGGCTTCGAAAAAGGATCCCTAACTCGTCAAAGAGGATGGGCGCTCAGGTATAACCTAGGAGAAATAAAGGATATCAATGCATGGAGCCGCGAAGTGGTCACAGAAGTGGAGGAGGTCACGGAGACGGTGGCTCATGAAAGCGAAGCAGGGGCATTAGACAGACGTCTGCTTAACCTGTGGAAGCGAAAGAAGCAGTGAAAAGAGCATCTTAGGGGGCGCACGTGGGACAGTGGGCTTCGAAAAAGGATCCCTAACTCGGCAGAAAATTAGGGCGCTCATGGGTAACCTAGGAGAAATAAAGGATGTCAATGCATGGAGCCGCGAAGTGGTCACAGAAGTGGAGGAGGTCACGGAGACGGTGGCTCATCAAAGCGAAGCAGGGGCACTAGCCAGACGTCTGCTTAACCTGTGGAAGCGAAAGAAGCTGTAGGAAGAGCAGTTTGGGGGCCGCACGTGGGACAGTGGACAAAGAAAAAGGATCCCCAACTCGGCAAAGAGATAGGGCGCACAGGAGTAACCTAGGAGAAATGAAGGATATCAATGCATGGATTCGCGAAGTGGTCACAGAAGTGAAGGAGGTCACAGAGACGGTGGCTCATGAAAGCGAAGCAGGGGCACTAGACAGACGTCTGCTTAACCTGTGGAAGTGAAAGAAGCAGTGGAAAGAGCAGCTTAGGGGCCGCACGTCGGACAGTGGGCTTCGAAAAAGGATCCCTAACTCGTCAAAGAGGTAGGGCGCTAAGGTATAACCTAGGAGAAATAAAGGATATCAATGCATGGAGCCGCGAAGTGGTCACAGAGGTGGAGGAGGTCACGGAGACGGTGGCTCATGAAAGCGAAGAAGGGCACTAGACAGACGTCTGCTTAACCTGTGGAAGCGAAAGAAGCAGTGCGAAGAGCAGCTTACGGGCCGCACGTCGGACAGTGGGCTTCGAAAAAGGATCCCTAACTCGGCAAAGAGGTAGGGCGCTCAGGTATAACCTAGGAGAAATAAAGCATATCAATGCATGGAGCCGCGAAGTGGTCACAGAAGTGGAGGAGGTCACGGAGACGGTGGCTCATGAAAGCGAAGCAGGGGCATTAGACAGACGTCTGCTTAACCTGTGGAAGCGAAAGAAGCAGTGGGGAGAGCAGGTGGGGGCCACACGTGGGACAGTGGACAAAGAAAAAGGATCCCCAACTCGGCAGAGAGATAGGGCGCAAAGGAGTAACCTAGGAGAAATAAAGGATATCAATGCATGGAGCCGCGGAGTGGTCACAGAAGTGGAGGAGGTCACGGATACGGTGGCTCATGAAAGCGAAGCAGGGGCACTAGACAGACGTCTGCTTAACCTGTGGAAGCGAAAGAAGCAGTGGGAAAAGCAGCTTGGGGGCCGCACGTGTGACTGTGGACAAAAAAGGGATCCCTAACTCGGCAGAGAGATAGGGCGCACAGGAGTAACCTAGAAGAAATAAAGGATATCAATGCATAGAGCCGCGAAGCGGTCACAGAAGTGCAGGAGGTCACTGAGATGGTGGCTCATGAAAGCGAAGCAGGGGCACTAGACAGATATCTGCTTAACCTGTGGAAGCGAAAGAAGCAGTGGGAAGAGCAGCTTGGGGGCCGCACGTGGGACAGTGAGCTCCGAAAAAGGATCCCAAACTCGGCAGACAGATAGGGCGCACAGGAGTAACCTAGGAGAAATAAAGGATATCAATGCATGGAGCCGCGAAGTGGTCACAGAAGTGGAGGAGGTCACAGAGACGGTGGCTCATGAAAGCGAATCAGGGGCACTAGACAGACGTCTGCTTAACCTGTGGAAGCGAAAGAAGCAGTGGGAAGAGCAGCTTACGGGCCGCACGTCGGACAGTGGGATTCGAAAAAGGATCCCTAACTCGTCAAAGAGGTAGGGCGCTCAGGTATAACCTAGGAGAAATAAAGGATATCAATGCATGGAGCCGCGAAATGGTCACAGAGGTGGAGGAGGTCATGGAGACGGTGGCTCATGAAAGCGAAGCACGGGCACTAGACAGACGTCTGCTTAACCTGTGTAAGCGAAAGAAGCAGTGCGAAGAGCAGCTTAGGGGCCGCACGTCCGACAGTGGGCTTCGAAAAAGGATCCCTAACTCGTCAAAGAGGTAGGGCGCTCAGGTATAACCTAGGAGAAATAAAGGATATCAATGCATGGAGCCGCGAAGTGGTTACAGAAGTGGAGGAGGTCACGGAGACGGTGGCTCATGAAAGCGAAGCAGGGGCATTAGACAGACGTCTGCTTAACCTGTGGAAGCGAAAGAAGCAGTGGGAAGAGCAGCTTGGGGGCCGCACGTGGGACAGTGGACAAAGAAAAAGGATCCCCAACTCGGCAGACAGATAGGGCGCACAGGAGTAACCTAGGAGAAATAAAGGATATCAATGCATGGAGCCGCGAAGTGGTCACAGAAGTGGGGGAGGTCACACAGACGGTGGCTCATGAAAGCGAACTAGGGCACTAGACAGACGTCTGCTTACCCTGTGGAGTAAAAAGAAGCAGTGAAAAGAGCATCTTAGGGGCCGCACGTGGGACAGTGGGCTTCGAAAAAGGATCCCTAACTCGGCAGAAGATTAGGGCGCTCATGGGTAACCTAGGAGAAATAAATGATATCAATGCATGGAGCCGCGAAGTGGTCACAGAAGTGGAGGAGGTCACGGAGACGGTGGCTCATGAAAGCGAAGCAGGGGCACTAGCCAGACGTCTGCTTAACCTGTGGAAGCGAAAGAAGCTGTGGGAAGAGCAGTTTGGGGGCCGCACGTGGGACAGTGGACAAAGAAAAAGGATCCCCAACTCGGCAAAGAGATAGGGCGCACAGGAGTAACCTAGGAGAAATGAAGGATATCAATGCATGGATTCGCGAAGTGGTCACAGAAGTGGAGGAGGTCACAGAGACGGTGGCTCATGAAAGCGAAGCAGGGGTACTAGACAGACGTCTGCTTAACCTGTGGAGGCGAAAGAAGCAGTGAAAAGAGCACCTTAGGGGCCGCACGTGGGACAATCTGCTTCCAAAAAGGATCCCTAACTCGGCAAAGAGGTAGGGCGATGATATATAACCTAGGAGAAGTAAAGGATATCAATGCATGGAGCCGCGAAGTGGTCACAGAAGTGGAGGAGTTCACGGAGACGGTGGCTCATGAAAGCGAAGCAGGGGCATTAGACAGAAGTCTGCTTAACCTCTGGAAGCGAAAGAAGCAGTGGGAAGAGCAGCTTGGGGGCCGCATGTGGGACAGTGGGCTCCGAAAAAGGATCCCGAACTCGGCAGAGAGATAGGGCGCACAGGAGTAACCTAGGCGAAATAAAGCATATCAATGCATAGAGCCGCGAAGTGGTCACAGAATTGGAGCAGGTCACAGAGACGGTGGGTATGAAAGCGAAGAGGGGCCACTTGACAGATATTTGCTTAACCCGTGGAAGTGAAAGAAGCAGTGGCAAGAGCAGTTTAGGGGCCGCACGTCCGACAGTGGGCTTCGAAAAAGGATCCCTAACCCGTCAAAGAGGTAGGGCGCTCAGGTATAATCTAGGAGAAATAAAGGATATCAATGCATGGAGCCGTGTAGTGGTCACAGAAGTGGAGGAGGTCACGGAGACGGTGGCTCATGAAAGCGAAGCAGGGGCATTACACAGACGTCTGCTTAACCTGTGGAAGCGAAAGAAGCAGTGGGAAGAGCAGCTTGGGGGCCGCACGTGGGACAGTGGACAAAGAAAAAGAATCCCCAACTCGGCAAAGAGATAGGGCGCACAGGAGTAACCTAGGAGAAATAAAGGATATCAATGCATGGAGCCGCGAAGTGGTCACAGAAGTGGAGGAGGTCACAGAGACGGTGGGTATGAAAGCGAAGAGGGGCCACTTGACAGATATTTGCTTAACCTGTGGAAGTGAAAGAAGCAGTGGCAAGAGCAGCTTCGGGGCCGGACGTCGGACAGTGGGCTCCGAAAAAGGATCCCTAACTCGGCAGACAGATAAATAAAGGATATCAATGCATGGAACCGCGAAGTGGTCACAGAAGTGGAGGAGGTCACCGAGACGGTGGCTGATGAAAGCGAAGCAGGGGCACTAGACAGACGTCTGCTTAAGCTGTGGAAGCAAAACAAGCAGTGGGAAAAGCAGCTTGGGGGCCGCACGTGGGACTGTGGACAAAAAAAGGATCCCTAACTCGGCAGAGAGATAGTGCGCACTGGAGTAACCTAGGAGAAATAAAGGAAATCAATGCATGAAGCCTTCAAGTGGTCACAGAAGTGAGGAGGTCACAGAGACGATGGCTCATGAAAGCGAAGCAGGGGCACTAGACAGACGTCTGCTTAACCTGTGGAAGCGAAAGAAGCAGTTGGGAGAGCAGCGTTGGGGCCGCACGTGGGACAGTGGACAATGAAAATGGATCCCCAACTCGGCAGACAGATAGGGCGCACAGGAGTAACCTAGGAGAAATAAAGGATATCAATGCATGGAGCCGCGAAGTGGTCACAGAAGTGGAGGAGGTCACAGAGACGGTGGCTCATGAAAGCGAAGCAGGGGCACTAGACAGATATCTGCTTAACCAGTGGAAGCGAAAGAATCAGTGGGAAGAGCACCTTACGGGCCGCACGTCGGACAGTGGGCTTCGAAAAAGGATCCCTAACTCGGCAGACAGATAGGGCGCACAGGAGTAACCTAGGAGAAATAAAGGATATCAATGCATGAAGCCGCGAAGTGTTCACAGAATTGGGGGAGGTCACACAGACGGTGGCTCATGAAAGCGAAGCAGGGCACTAGACAGACGTCTGCTTAACCTGTGGAGTAAAAAGAAGCAGTGAAAAGAGGATCTTAGGGGCCGCACGTGGGACAGTGGGCTTCGAAAAAGGATCCCTAACTCGTCAAAGAGGTAGGGCGCTCAGGTATAACCTAGGAGAAATAAAGGATATCAATGCATGGAGCCGCGAAGTGGTCACAGAAGTGGAGGAGGTCACGGAGACGGTGGCTCCTGAAAGCGAAGCAGGGGCATTAGACAGACGTCTGCTTAACCTGTGGAAGCGAAAGAAGCAGTGGGAAAAGCAGCTTGGGGGCCGCACGTGTGACTGTGGACAAAAAAAGGATCCCTAACTCGGCAGAGAGATAGGGCGCACAGGAGTAACCTAGGAGAAATAAAGGATATCAATGCATAGAGCCGCGAAGCGGTCACAGAAGTGCAGGAGGTCACTGAGATGGTGGCTCATGAAAGCGAAGCAGGGGCACTAGACAGATATCTGCTTAACCTGTGGAAGCGAAAGAAGCAGTGGGAAGAGCAGCTTGGGGGCCGCACGTGGGACTGTGAGCTCCGAAAAGGATCCCAAACTCGGCAGACAGATAGGGCGCACAGGAGTAACCTAGGAGAAATAAAGGATATCAATGCATGGAGCCGCAAAGTGGTCACAGAAGTGGAGGAGGTAACAGAGACGGTGGCTCATGAAAGCGAAGCAGGGGCACTAGACAGACGTCTGCTTAACCTGTGGAAGCGAAAGAAGCAGTGGGAAGAGCAGCTTACGGGCCGCACGTCGGACAGTGGGCTTCGAAAAAGGATCCCTAACTCGTCAAAGAGGTAGGGCGCTCAGGTATAACCTAGGAGAAATAAAGGATATCAATGCATGGAGCCGCGAAGTGGTCACAGAAGTGGAGGAGGTCACGGAGATGGTGGCGCATGAAAGCGAAGCAGGGGCATTAGACAGACGTCTGCTTAACCTGTGGAAGCGAAAGAAGCAGTGGGAAGAGCAGCTTGGGGGCCGCACGTGGGACAGTGGACAAAGAAAAAGGATCCCCAACTCGGCAGACAGATAGGGCGCACAGGAGTAACCTAGGAGAAATAAAGGATATCAATGCATGGAGCCGCGAAGTGGTCACAGAAGTGGGGGAGGTCACACAGACGGTGGCTCATGAAAGCGAACTAGGGCACTAGACAGACGTCTGCTTAACCTGTGGAGTAAAAAGAAGCAGTGAAAAGAGCATCTTAGGTGCCGCACGTGGGACAGTGGGCTTCGAAAAAGGATCCCTAGCTCGTCAAAGAGGATGGGCGCTCAGGTATAACCTAGATGAAATAAAGGATATCAATGCATGGAGCCGCGAAGTGGTCACAGAAGTGGAGGAGGTCACAGAGACGGTGGCTCATGAAAGCGAAGCAGGGGCACTAGACAGACGTCTGCTTAACCTGTGGAGGCGAAAGGAGCAGTGAAAAGAGCATCTTAGGGGCCGCACGTGGGACAGTGGGCTTCCAAAAAGGATCCCTAACTCGGCAAAGAGGTAGGGCGATGATGTATAACCTAGGAGAAGTAAAAGATATCAATGCATGGAGCCGCGAAGTGGTCACAGAAGTGGAGGAGTTCACGGAGACGGTGGCTCACGAAAGCGAAGCAGGGGCATTAGACAGAAGTCTGCTTAACCTCTGGAAGCGAAAGAAGCAGTGGGAAGAGCAGCTTAGGGGCCGCATGTGGGACAGTGGGCTCCGAAAAAGGATCCCGAACTCGGCAGAGAGATAGGGCGCACAGGAGTAACCCAGGCGAAATAAAGCATATCAATGCATAGAGCCGCGAAGTGGTCACAGAATTGGAGCAGGTCACAGAGACGGTGGGTATGAAAGCGAAGAGGGGCCACTTGACAGATATTTGCTTAACCTGTGGGAGTGAAAGAAGCAGTGGCAAGAGCAGCTTAGGGGCCGCACGTCCGACAGTGGGCTTCGAAAAAGGATCCCTAACTCGTCAAAGAGGATGGGCGCTCAGGTATAACCTAGGAGAAATAAAGGATATCAATGCATGGAGCCGTGTAGTGGTCACAGAAGTGGAGGAGGTCACGGAGACGGTGGCTCATGAAAGCGAAGCAGGGGCATTAGACAGACGTCTGCTTAACCTATGGAAGCGAAAGAAGCAGTGGGAAGAGCAGCTTGGGGGCCGCACGTGGGACAGTGGACAAAGAAAAAGAATCCCCAACTCGGCAAAGAGATAGGGCGCACAGGAGTAACCTAGGAGAAATAAAGGATATCAATGCATGGAGCCGCGAAGTGGTCACAGAAGTGGAGGAGGTCACAGAGACGGTGGGTATGCAAGCGAAGAGGGGCCACTTGACAGATATTTGCTTAAGCTGTGGAAGTGAAAGAAGCAGTGGCAAGAGCAGCTTAGGGGCCGGACGTCGGACAGTGGGCTTCGAAAAAGGATCCCTAACTCGGCAGACAGATAGGGCGCACAGGAGTAACCTACGAGAAATAAAGGATATCAATGCATGGAGCCGCGAAGTGGTCACAGAAGTGGAGGAGGTCACTGAGACGGTGGCTGATGAAAGCGAAGCAGGGGCACTAGACAGACGTCTGCTTAACCTGTGGAAGCAAAACAAGCAGTGGGAAAAGCAGCTTGGGGGCCACACGTGGGACTGTGGACAAAAAAAGGATCCCTAACTCGGCAGAGAGATAGGGCGCACTGGAGTAACCTAGGAGAAATAAAGGAAATCAATGCATGAAGCCTTCAAGGGGTCACAGAAGTGAGGAGGTCACAGAGACGATGGCTCATGAAAGCGAAGCAGGGGCACTAGACAGACGTCTGCTTAACCTGTGGAAGCGAAAGAAGCAGTTGGGAGAGCAGCGTTGGGGCCGCACGTGGGACAGTGGACAAAGAAAAAGGATCCCCAACTAGGCAGACAGATAGGGCGCACAGGAGTAACCTAGGAGAAATAAAGGATATCAATGCATAGAGCCGCGAAGCGGTCACAGAAGTGCAGGAGGTCACTGAGATGGTGGCTCATGAAAGCGAAGCAGGGGCACTAGACAGATATCTGCTTAACCTGTGGAAGCGAAAGAAGCAGTGGGAAGAGCAGCTTGGGGGCCGCACGTGGGACAGTGAGCTCCGAAAAAGGATCCCAAACTCGGCAGACAGATAGGGCGCACAGGAGTAACCTAGGAGAAATAAAGGATATCAATGCATGGAGCCGCGAAGTGGTCACAGAAGTGGAGGAGGTCACAGAGACGGTGGCTCATGAAAGCGAAGCAGGGGCACTAGACAGACGTCTGCTTAACCTGTGTAAGGGAAAGAAGCAGTGGGAAGAGCAGCTTACGGGCCGCACGTCGGACAGTGGGATTCGAAAAAGGATCCCTAACTCGTCAAAGAGGTAGGGCGCTCAGGTATAACCTAGGAGAAATAAAGGATATCAATGCATGGAGCCGCGAAGTGGTCACAGAGGTGGAGGAGGTCACGGAGACGGTGGCTCATGAGAGCGAAGCACGGGCACTAGACAGACGTCTGCTTAACCTGTGGAAGCGAAAGAAGCAGTGCGAAGAGCAGCTTAGGGGCCGCACGTCCGACAGTTAGCTTCGAAAAAGGATCCCTAACTCGTCAAAGAGGTAGGGCGCTCAGGTATAACCTAGGAGAAATAAAGGATATCAATGCATGGAGCCGCGAAGTGGTCACAGAAGTGGAGGAGGTCAAGGAGACGGTGGCTCATGAAAGCGAAGCAGGGGCATTACACAGACGTCTGCTTAACCTGTGGAAGCGAAAGAAGCAGTGGGAAGAGCAGCTTGGGGGCCGCACGTGGGACAGTGGACAAAGAAAAAGAATCCCCAACTCGGCAAAGAGATAGGGCGCACAGGAGTAACCTAGGAGAAATAAAGGATATCAATGCATGGAGCCGCGAAGTGGTCACAGAAGTGGAGGAGGTCACAGAGACGGTGGCTCATGAAAGCGAAGCAGGGGCACTAGACAGACGTCTGCTTAACCTGTGGAGGCGAAAGGAGCAGTGAAAAGAGCATCTTAGGGGCCGCACGTGGGACAGTGGGCTTCCAAAAAGGATCCCTAACTCGGCAAAGAGGTAGGGCGATGATGTATAACCTAGGAGAAGTAAAAGATATCAATGCATGGAGCCGCGAAGTGGTCACAGAAGTGGAGGAGTTCACGGAGACGGTGGCTCATGAAAGCGAAGCAGGGGCATTAGACAGAAGTCTGCTTAACCTCTGGAAGCGAAAGAAGCAGTGGGAAGAGCAGCTTAGGGGCCGCATGTGGGACAGTGGGCTCCGAAAAAGGATCCCGAACTCGGCAGAGAGATAGGGCGCACAGGAGTAACCCAGGCGAAATAAAGCATATCAATGCATAGAGCCGCGAAGTGGTCACAGAATTGGAGCAGGTCACAGAGACGGTGGGTATGAAAGCGAAGAGGGGCCACTTGACAGATATTTGCTTAACCTGTGGAAGTGAAAGAAGCAGTGGCAAGAGCAGCTTAGGGGCCGCACGTCGGACAGTGGGCTTCGAAAAAGGATCCCTAACTCGTCAAAGAGGTAGGGCGCTAAGGTATAACCTAGGAGAAATAAAGGATATCAATGCATGGAGCCGCGAAGTGGTCACAGAGGTGGAGGAGGTCACGGAGACGGTGGCTCATGAAAGCGAAGCAGGGGCACTAGACAGACGTCTGCTTAACCTGTGGAAGCGAAAGAAGCAGCGCGAAGAGCAGCTTACGGGCCGCACGTCGGACAGTGGGCTTCGAAAAAGGATACCTAACTCGTCAAAGAGGTAGGGCGCTCAGGTATAACCTAGGAGAAATAAAGGATATCAATGCATGGAGCCGCGAAGTGGTCACAGAAGTGGAGGAGGTCACGGAGACGGTGGCTCATGAAAGCGAAGCAGGGGCATTAGACAGACGTCTGCTTAACCTGTGGAAGCGAAAGAAGCAGTGGGGAGAGCAGGTGGGGGCCACACGTGGGACAGTGGACAAAGAAAAAGGATCCCCAACTCGGCAGAGAGATAGGGCGCAAAGGAGTAACCTAGGAGAAATAAAGGATATCAATGCATGGAGCCGCGGAGTGGTCACAGAAATGGAGGAGGTCACAGAGACGGTGGGTATGAAAGCGAAGAGGGGCCACTTGACAGATATTTGCTTAACCTGTGGAAGTGAAAGAAGCAGTGGCAAGAGCAGCTTAGGGGCCGGACGTCGGACAGTGGGCTTCGAAAAAGGATCCCTAACTCGGCAGACAGATAGGGCGCACAGGAGTAACCTACGAGAAATAAAGGATATCAATGCATGGAGCCGCGAAGTGGTCACAGAAGTGGAGGAGGTCACTGAGACGGTGGCTGATGAAAGCGAAGCAGGGGCACTAGACAGACGTCTGCTTAACCTGTGGAAGCAAAACAAGCAGTGGGAAAAGCAGCTTGGGGGCCGCACATGGGACTGTGGACAAAAAAAGGATCCCTAACTCGGCAGAGAGATAGGGCGCACTGGAGTAACCTAGGAGAAATAAAGGAAATCAATGCATGAATCCTTCAAGGGGTCACAGAAGTGAGGAGGTCACAGAGACGATGGCTCATGAAAGCGAAGCAGGGGCACAAGACAGACGTCTGCTTAACCTGTGGAAGCGAAAGAAGCAGTTGGGAGAGCAGCGTTGGGGCCGCACGTGGGACAGTGGACAAAGAAAAAGGATCCCCAACTAGGCAGACAGATAGGGCGCACAGGAGTAACCTAGGAGAAATAAAGGATATCAATGCATGGAGCCGCGAAGTGGTCACAGAAGTGGAGGAGGTCACAGAGACGGTGGCTCATGAAAGCGAAGCAGGGGCACTAGACAGACATCTGCTTAACCTGTGGAAGCGAAAGAAGCAGTGGGAAGAGCAGCTTACGGGCCGCACATCGGACAGTGGGCTTCGAAAAAGGATCCCTAACTCGGCAGACAGATAGGGCGCACAGGAGTAACCTAGGAGAAATAAAGGATATCAATGCATAGAGCCGCGAAGTGGTCACAGAATTGGAGCAGGTCACAGAGACGGTGGGTATGAAAGCGAAGAGGGGCCACTTGACAGATATTTGCTTAACCTGTGGAAGTGAAAGAAGCAGTGGCAAGAGCAGCTTAGGGGCCGCACGTCGGACAGTGGGCTTCGAAAAAGGATCCCTAACTCGTCAAAGAGGTAGGGCGCTAAGGAATAACCTAGGAGAAATAAAGGATATCAATGCATGGAGCCGCGAAGTGGTCACAGAGGTGGAGGAGGTCACGGAGACGGTGGCTCATGAAAGCGAAGCAGGGGCACTAGACAGACGTCTGCTTAACCTGTGGAAGCGAAAGAAGCAGCGCGAAGAGCAGCTTACGGGCCGCACGTCGGACAGTGGGCTTCGAAAAAGGATACCTAACTCGTCAAAGAGGTAGGGCGCTCAGGTATAACCTAGGAGAAATAAAGGATATCAATGCATGGAGCCGCGAAGTGGTCACAGAAGTGGAGGAGGTCACGGAGACGGTGGCTCATGAAAGCGAAGCAGGGGCATTAGACAGACGTCTGCTTAACCTGTGGAAGCGAAAGAAGCAGTGGGGAGAGCAGGTGGGGGCCACACGTGGGACAGTGGACAAAGAAAAAGGATCCCCAACTCGGCAGAGAGATAGGGCGCAAAGGAGTAACCTAGGAGAAATAAAGGATATCAATGCATGGAGCCGCGGAGTGGTCACAGAAGTGGAGGAGGTCACGGATACGGTGGCTCATAAAAGCGAAGCAGGGGCACTAGACAGACGTCTGCTTAACCTGTGGAAGCGAAATAAGCAGTGGGAAAAGCAGCTTGGGGGCCGCACGTGTGACTGTGGACAAAAAAAGGATCCCTAACTCGGCAGAGAGATAGGGCGCACAGGAGTAACCTAGGAGAAATAAAGGATATCAATGCATAGAGCCGCGAAGCGGTCACAGAAGTGCAGGAGGTCACTGAGATGGTGGCTCATGAAAGCGAAGCAGGGGCACTAGACAGATATCTGCTTAACCTGTGGAAGCGAAAGAAGCAGTGGGAAGAGCAGCTTGGGGGCCGCACGTGGGACAGTGAGCTCCGAAAAAGGATCCCAAACTCGGCAGACAGATAGGGCGCACAGGAGTAACCTAGGAGAAATAAAGGATATCAATGCATGGAGCCGCGAAGTGGTCACAGAAGTGGAGGAGGTCACAGAGACGGTGGCTCATGAAAGCGAAGCAGGGGCACTAGACAGACGTCTGCTTAACCTGTGTAAGGGAAAGAAGCAGTGGGAAGAGCAGCTTACGGGCCGCACGTCGGACAGTGGGATTCGAAAAAGGATCCCTAACTCGTCAAAGAGGTAGGGCGCTCAGGTATAACCTAGGAGAAATAAAGGATATCAATGCATGGAGCCGCGAAGTGGTCACAGAGGTGGAGTAGGTCACGGAGACGGTGGCTCATGAGAGCGAAGCACGGACACTAGACAGACGTCTGCTTAACCTGTGGAAGCGAAAGAAGCAGTGCGAAGAGCAGCTTAGGGGCCGCACGTCCGACAGTGGGCTTCGAAAAAGGATCCCTAACTCGTCAAAGAGGTAGGGCGCTCAGGTATAACCTAGGAGAAATAAAGGATATCAATGCATGGAGCCGTGAAGTGGTCACAGAAGTGGAGGAGGTCACGGAGACGGTGGCTCATGAAAGCGAAGCAGGGGCATTACACAGACGTCTGCTTAACCTGTGGAAGCGAAAGAAGCAGTGGGAAGAGCAGCTTGGGGGCCGCACGTGGAACAGTGGACAAAGAAAAAGAATCCCCAACTCGGCAAAGAGATAGGGCGCACAGGAGTAACCTAGGAGAAATAAAGGATATCAATGCATGGAGCCGCGAAGTGGTCACAGAAGTGGAGGAGGTCACAGAGACGGTGGGTATGAAAGCGAAGAGGGGCCACTTGACAGATATTTGCTTAACCTGTGGAAGTGAAAGAAGCAGTGGCAAGAGCAGCTTAGGGGCCGCACGTCGGACAGTGGGCTCCGAAAAAGGATCCCTAACTCGGCAGACAGATAGGGTGCACAGGCGATACCTACGAGAAATAAAGGATATCAATGCATGGAGCCGCGAAGTGGTCACAGAAGTGGAGGAGGTCACCGAGACGGTGGCTGATGAAAGCGAAGCAGGGGCACTAGACAGACGTCTGCTTAACCTGTGGAAGCAAAACAAGAAGTGGGAAAAGCAGCTTGGGGGCCGCACGTGGGACTGTGGACAAAAAAAGGATCCCTAACTCGGCAGAGAGATAGGGCGCACTGGAGTAACATAGGAGAAATAAAGGAAATCAATGCATGAAACCGTCAAGTGGTCACAGAAGTGAGGAGGTCACAGAGACGATGGCTCATGAAAGCGAAGCAGTGGAACTAGACAGACGTCTGCTTAACCTGTGGAAGCGAAAGAACCAGTGGGGAGAGCAGCGTTGGGGCCGCACGTGGGACAGTGGACAAAGAAAAAGGATCCCTAACTCGGCAGACAGATAGGGCGCACAGAACTAACCTAGGAGAAATAAAGGATATCAATGCATGAAGCCACGAAGTGGTCACAGAAGTGGGGGAGGTCACACAGACGGTGGCTCATGAAAGCGAAGCAGGGCACTAGACAGACGTCTGCTTAACCTGTGGAGTAAAAAGAAGCAGTGAAAAGAGCATCTTAGGGGCCGCACGTGGGACAGTGGGCTTCGAAAAAGGACCCCTAACTCGTCAAAGAGGTAGGGCGCTCAGGTATAACCTAGGAGAAATAAAGGATATCAATGCATGGAGCCGCGAAGCGGTCACAGAAGTGCAGGAGGTCACTGAGATGGTGGCTCATGAAAGCGAAGCAGGGGCACTAGACAGATATCTGCTTAACCTGTGGAAGCGAAAGAAGCAGTGGGAAGAGCAGCTTGGGGGCCGCACGTGGGACAGTGAGCTCCGAAAAAGGATCCCAAACTCGGCAGACAGATAGGGCGCACAGGAGTAACCTAGGAGAAATAAAGGATATCAATGCATGGAGCCGCGAAGTGGTCACAGAAGTGGAGGAGGTCACAGAGACGGTGGCTCATGAAAGCGAAGCAGGGGCACTAGACAGACGTCTGCTTAACCTGTGTAAGGGAAAGAAGCAGTGGGAAGAGCAGCTTACGGGCCGCACGTCGGACAGTGGGATTCGAAAAAGGATCCCTAACTCGTCAAAGAGGTAGGGCGCTCAGGTATAACCTAGGAGAAATAAAGGATATCAATGCATGGAGCCGCGAAGTGGTCACAGAGGTGGAGTAGGTCACGGAGACGGTGGCTCATGAGAGCGAAGCACGGACACTAGACAGACGTCTGCTTAACCTGTGGAAGCGAAAGAAGCAGTGCGAAGAGCAGCTTAGGGGCCGCACGTCCGACAGTGGGCTTCGAAAAAGGATCCCTAACTCGTCAAAGAGGTAGGGCGCTCAGGTATAACCTAGGAGAAATAATGGATATCAATGCATGGAGCCGCGAAGTGGTCACAGAAGTGGAGGAGGTCACGGAGACGGTGGCTCATGAAAGCGAAGCAGGGGCATTACACAGACGTCTGCTTAACCTGTGGAAGCGAAAGAAGCAGTGGGAAGAGCAGCTTGGGGGCCGCACGTGGGACAGTGGACAAAGAAAAAGAATCCCCAACTCGGCAAAGAGATAGGGCGCACAGGAGTAACCTAGGAGAAATAAAGGATATCAATGCATGGAGCCGCGAAGTGGTCACAGAAGTGGAGGAGGTCACAGAGACGGTGGGTATGAAAGCGAAGAGGGGCCACTTGACAGATATTTGCTTAACCTGTGGAAGTGAAAGAAGCAGTGGCAAGAGCAGCTTAGGGGCCGCACGTCGGACAGTGGGCTCCGAAAAAGGATCCCTAACTCGGCAGACAGATAGGGTGCACAGGAGATACCTACGAGAAATAAAGGATATCAATGCATGGAGCCGCGAAGTGGTCACAGAAGTGGAGGAGGTCACCGAGACGGTGGCTGATGAAAGCGAAGCAGGGGCACTAGACAGACGTCTGATTAACCTGTGGAAGCAAAACAAGAAGTGGGAAAAGCAGCTTGGGGGCCGCACGTGGGACTGTGGACAAAAAAAGGATCCCTAACTCGGCAGAGAGATAGGGCGCACTGGAGTAACATAGGAGAAATAAAGGAAATCAATGCATGAAACCGTCAAGTGGTCAAAGAAGTGAGGAGGTCACAGAGACGATGGCTCATGAAAGCGAAGCAGTGGCACTAGACAGACGTCTGCTTAACCTGTGGAAGCGAAAGAACCAGTGGGGAGAGCAGCGTTGGGGCCGCACGTGGGACAGTGGACAAAGAAAAAGGATCCCTAACTCGGCAGACAGATAGGGCGCACAGGAGTAACCTAGGAGAAATAAAGGATATCAATGCATGGAGCCGCGAAGTGGTCACAGAAGTGGAGGAGGTCACAGAGACGGTGGCTCATGAAAGCGAAGCAGGGGCACTAGACAGACATCTTCTTAACCTGTGGAAGCGAAAGAAGCAGAGGGAAGAGCAGCCTTCGGGCCGCACGTCGGACAGTGGGCTTCGAAAAAGGATCCCTAACTCGGCAGACAGATAGGGCGCACAGAACTAACCTAGGAGAAATAAAGGATATCAATGCATGAAGCCACGAAGTGGTCACAGAAGTGGGGGAGGTCACACAGACGGTGGCTCATGAAAGCGAAGCAGGGCACTAGACAGACGTCTGCTTAACCTGTGGAGTAAAAAGAAGCAGTGAAAAGAGCATCTTAGGGGCCGCACGTGGGACAGTGGGCTTCGAAAAAGGACCCCTAACTCGTCAAAGAGGTAGGGCGCTCAGGTATAACCTAGGAGAAATAAAGGATATCAATGCATGGAGCCGCGAAGTGGTCACAGAAGTGCAGGAGGTCACGGAGACGGTGGCTCATGAAAGCGAAGCAGGGGCATTAGACAGACGCCTGCTTAACCTGTGTAAGCGAAAGAAGCAGTGGGAAGAGCAGCTTGGGGGCCGCACGTGGGACAGTGGACAAAGAGAAAGGATCCCCAACTCGGCAGACAGATAGGGCGCACAGTAGTAACCTAGGAGAAATAAAGGATATCAATGCATGGAGCCGCGAAGTGGTCACAGATGTGGAGGAGGTCGCAGAGACGGTTGCTGATGAAAGCGAAGCAGGGGCACTAGACAGACATCTGCTTAACCTGTGGAAGCGAAGGAAGAAGTGCGAAGAGCAGCTTGGGGGCCGCACGTGGGACAGTGGGCTCCGAAAGAGGATCCCCAACTCGGCAGAGAGATAGGGCTCACAGGGGTAACCTACGAGAAATAAAGGATATCAATGCATGGAGCCGCGAAGTGGTCACAGAAGTGGAGGAGTTCACCGAGACGGTGGCTGATGAAAGCGAAGCAGGGGCTCTAGACAGGCGTCTGCTTAACCTGTGGAAGCGAAAGAAGCAGTGGGAAAAGCAGCTTGGGGGCCGCACGTGGGACTGTGGACAAAAAAAGGATCCCTAACTCGGCAGAGAGATGGGACGCACAGGAGTAACCTAGGAGAAATAAAGGATATCAATGCATGAAGCCGTCAAGTGGTCACAGAAGTGAGGAGGTCACAGAGACGGTGGCTCATGAAAGCGAACCAGGGGCACTAGACAGACGTCTGCTTAACCTGTGGAAGCGAAAGAAGCAGTGGGGAGAGCAGCTTGGGGGCCGCACGTGGGACAGTGGACAAAGAAAAAGGATCCCTAACTCGGCAGACAGATAAGGCGCACAGGAGTAACCTAGGAGAAATAAAGGATATCAATGCATGAAGCCGCGAAGTGGTCACAGAAGTGGGGGAGGTCACACAGACGGTGGCTCATGAAAGCGAAGCAGGGCACTAGACAGACGTCTGCTTAACCTGTGGAGTAAAAAGAAGCAGTGAAAAGAGCATCTTAGGGGCCGCACGTGGGACAGTGGGCTTCGAAAAAGGATCCCTAACTCGTCAAAGAGGTAGGGCGCTCAGGTATACCCTAGGCGAAATAAAGGATATCAATGCATGGAGCCGCGAAGTGGTCACAGAAGTGGAGGAGGTCACAGAGACGGTGGCTCATGAAAGCGAAGCAGGGGCACAAGACAGACATCTGCTTAACCTGTGGAAGCGAAGGAAGAAGTGCGAAGAGCAGTTCGGGTGCCGCACGTGGGACAGTGGGCTCCGAAAAAGGATCCCTAACTCGGCAGACAGATAGGGCGCACAGGAGTAACCTACGAGAAATAAAGGATATCAATGCATGGAGCCGCGAAGTGGTCGCAGAAGTAGAGGAGGTCACCGAGACGGTGGCTGATGAAAGCGAAGCAGGGGCACTAGACAGACGTCTGCTTAACCTGTGGAAGCGAAAGAAGCAGTTGGGAGAGCAGCGTTGGGGCCGCACGTGGGACAGTGGACAAAGAAAAAGGATCCCCAACTCGGCAGACAGATAGGGCGCACAGGAGTAACCTAGGAGAAATAAAGGATATCAATGCATGGAGCCGCGAAGTGGTCACAGAAGTGGAGGAGGTCACAGAGACGGTGGCTCATGAAAGCGAAGCAGGGGCACTAGACAGACATCTGCTTAACCTGTGGAAGCGAAAGAAGCAGTGGGAAGAGCAGCTTACGGGCCGCACATCGGACAGTGGGCTTCGAAAAAGGATCCCAAACTCGGCAGACAGATAGGGCGCACAGGAGTAACCTAGGAGAAATAAAGGATATCAATGCATGAAGCCGCGAAGTGGTCACAGAAGTGGGGGAGGTCACACAGACGGTGGCTCATGAAAGCGAAGCAGGGCACTAGACAGACGTCTGCTTAACCTGTGGAGTAAAAAGAAACAGTGAAAAGAGCATCTTAGGGGCCGCACGTGGGACAGTGGGCTTCGAAAAAGGATCCCTAACTCGTCAAAGAGGTAGGGCGCTCAGGTATAACCTAGGAGTAATAAAGGATATCAATGCATGGAGCCGCGAAGTGTCACAGAAGTGGAGGAGGTCACGGAGACGGTGGCTCATGAAAGCGAAGCAGGGGCATTAGACAGACGTCTGCTTAACCTGTGGAAGCAAAAGAAGCAGTGAAAAGAGCATATTAGGGGGCGCACGTGGGACAGTGGGCTTCGAAAAAGGATCCCTAACTCGGTAGAAAATTAGGGCGCTCATGGGTAACCTAGGAGAAATAAAGGATATCAATGCATGGAGCCGCGAAGTGGTCACAGAAGTGGAGGAGGTCACGGAGACGGTGGCTCATGAAAGCGAAGCAGGGGCACTAGACAGACGCCTGCTTAACCTGTGGAAGCGAAAGAAGCAGTAGGAAGAGCAGTTTGGGAACCGCACGTGGGACAGTGGACAAAGAAAAAGCATCCCCAACTCGGCAAAGAGATAGGGCGCACAGGAGTAACCTAGGAGAAATAAAGGATATCAATGCATGGATTCGCGAAGTGGTCACAGAAGTGGAGGAGGTCACAGAGACGGTGGCTCATGAATGCGAAGCAGGGGCACTAGAGAGACGTCTGCGTAACCTGTGGAGGCGAAAGAAGCAGTGAAAAGAGCATCTTAAGGGGCCGCACGTGGGACAGTGGGCTTCCAAAAAGGATCCCTAACTCGGCAAAGAGGTAGGGCGATTATGTATAACCTAGAAGTAAAGGATATCAATGCATGGAGCCGCGAAGTGGTCACAGAAGTGGAGGAGTTCACGGAGACGGTGGCTCATGAAAGCGAAGCAGGGGCATTAGACAGAAGTCTGCTTAACCTCTGGAAGCGAAAGAAGCAGTGGGAAGAGCAGCTTGGGGGCCGCATGTGGGACAGTGGGCTCCGAAAAAGGATCCCCAACTCGGCAGAGAGATAGGGCGACAGGAGTAACCTAGGCGAAATAAAGGATATCAATGCATAGAGCCGCGAAGTGGTCACAGAATTGGAGCAGGTCACAAAGACGGTGGGTATGAAAGCGAAGAGGGGCCACTTGACAGATATTTGCTTAACCTGTGGAAGTGAAAGAAGCAGTGGCAAGAGCAGCTTAGGGGCCGCACGTCGGACAGTGGGCTTCGAAAAAGGATCCCTAACTCGTCAAAGAGGTAGGGCGCTAAGGTATAACCTAGGAGAAATAAAGGATATCAATGCATGGAGCCGCGAAGTGGTCACAGAGGTGGAGGAGGTCACGGAGACGGTGGCTCATGAAAGCGAAGCAGGGGCACTAGACAGACGTCTGCTTAACCTGTGGAAGCGAAAGAAGCAGTGCGAAGAGCAGCTTACGGGCCGCACGTCGGACAGTGGGCTTCGAAAAAGGATACCTAACTCGTCAAAGAGGTAGGGCGCTCAGGTATAACCTAGGAGAAATAAAGGATATCAATGCATGGAGCCGCGAAGTGGTCACAGAAGTGGAGGAGGTCACGGAGACGGTGGCTCATGAAAGCGAAGCAGGGGCATTAGACAGACGTCTGCTTAACCTGTGGAAGCGAAAGAAGCAGTGGGGAGAGCAGGTGGGGGCACACGTGGGACAGTGGACAAAGAAAAAGGATCCCCAACTCGGCAGAGAGATAGGGCGCAAAGGAGTAACCTAGGAGAAATAAAGGATATCAATGCATGGAGCCGCGGAGTGGTCACAGAAGTGGAGGAGGTCACGGATACGGTGGCTCATGAAAGCGAAGCAGGGGCACTAGACAGACGTCTGCTTAACCTGTGGAAGCGAAAGAAGCAGTGGGAAAAGCAGCTTGGGGGCCGCACGTGTGACTGTGGACAAAAAAGGATCCCTAACTCGGCAGAGAGATAGGGCGCACAGGAGTAACCTAGGAGAAATAAAGGATATCAATGCATAGAGCCGCGAAGCGGTCACAGAAGTGCAGGAGGTCACTGAGATGGTGGCTCATGAAAGCGAAGCAGGGGCAATAGACAGACGTCTGCTTAACCTGTGGAAGCGAAAGAAGCAGTGGGAAGAGCAGCTTGGGGGCCGCACGTGGGACAGTGAGCTCTGAAAAAGGATCCCAAACTCGGCAGACAGATAGGGCGCACAGGAGTAACCTAGGAGAAATAAAGGATATCAATGCATGGAGCCGCGAAGTGGTCACAGAGGTGGAGGAGGTCACGGAGACGGTGGTTCATGAAAGCGAAGCACGGGCACTAGACAGACGTCTGCTTAACCTGTGGAAGCGAAAGAAGCAGTGCGAAGAGCAGCTTAGGGGCCGCACGTCCGACAGTGGGCTTCGAAAAAGGATCCCTAACTCGTCAAAGAGGTAGGGCGCTCAGGTTTAACCTAGGAGAAATAAAGGATATCAATGCATGGAGCCGCGAAGTGGTCACAGAAGTGGAGGAGGTCACGGAGACGGTGGCTCATGAAAGCGAAGCAGGGGCATTAGACAGACGTCTGCTTAACCTGTGGGAGCGAAAGAAGCAGTGGGAAGAGCAGTTTGGGGGCCGCACGTGGGACAGTGGACAAAGAAAAAGAATCCCCAACTCGGCAAAGAGATAGGGCGCACAGGAGTAACCTAGGAGAAATAAAGGATTTCAAAGCATGGAGCCGCGAAGTGGTCACAGAAGTGGAGGAGGTCACAGAGACGGTGGGTATGAAAGCGAAGAGGGGCCACTTGACAGATATTTGCTGAACCTGTGGAAGTGAAAGAAGCAGTGGCAAGAGCAGCTTAGGGGCCGCACGTCGGACAGTGGGCTCCGAAAAAGGATCCCTAACTCGGCAGACAGATAGGGTGCACAGGAGTAACCTACGTGAAATAAAGGATATCAATGCATGGAGCCGCGAAGTGGTCACAGAAGTGGAGGAGGTCACCGAGACGGTGACTGATGAAAGCAAAGCAGGGGCACTAGACAGACGTCTGCTTAACCTGTGGAAGCAAAACAAGAAGTGGGAAAAGCAGCTTGGGGGCCGCACGTGGGACTGTGGACAAAAAAGGATCCCTAACTCGGCAGAGAAATAGGGCGCACTGGAGTAACATAGGAGAAATAAAGGAAATCAATGCATGAAACCGTCAAGTGGTCACAGAAGTGAGGAGGTCACAGAGACGATGGCTCATGAAAGCGAAGCAGTGGCACTAGACAGACGTCTGCTTAACCTGTGGAAGCGAAAGAAGCAGTGGGGAGAGCAGCGTTGGGGCCGCACGTGGGACAGAGGACAAAGAAAAAGGATCCCTAACTCGGCAGACAGATAGGGCGCACAGGAGTAACCTAGGAGAAATAAATAATATCAATGCATGGAGCCGCGAAGTGGTCACAGAAGTGGAGGAGGTCACAGAGACGGTGGCTCATGAAAGCGAAGCAGGGGCACTAGACAGACATCTTAACCTGTGGAAGCGAAAGAAGCAGAGGGAAGAGCAGCTTACGGGCCGCACGTCGGACAGTGGGCTTCGAAAAAGGATCCCTAACTCGGCAGACAGATAGGGCGCACAGAACTAACCTAGGAGAAATAAAGGATATCAATGCATGAAGCCACGAAGTGGTCACAGAAGTGGGGGAGGTCACACAGACGGTGGCTCATGAAAGCGAAGCAGGGCACTAGACAGACGTCTGCTTAACCTGTGGAGTAAAAAGAAGCAGTGAAAAGAGCATCTTAGGGGCCGCACGGGGGACAGTGGGCTTCGAAAAAGGATCCCTAACTCGTCAAAGAGGTAGGGCGCTCAGGTATAACCTAGGAGAAATAAAGGATATCAATGCATGGAGCCGCGAAGTGGTTACAGATGTGGAGGAGGTCACAGAGACGGTTGCTGATGAAAGCGAAGCAGGGGCACTAGACAGACATCTGCTTAACCTGTGGAAGCGAAGGAAGAAGTGCGAAGAGCAGCTTGGGGGTCGCACGGGGGACAGTGGACAAAGAGAAAGGATCCCCAACTCGACAGACAGATAGGGCGCACAGTAGTAACCTAGGAGAAATAAAGGATATTTATGCATGGAGCCGCGAAGTGGTCACAGATGTGGAGGAGGTCACAGAGACGGTTGCTGATGAAAGCGAAGCAGGGGCACTAGACAGACATCTGCTTAACCTGTGGAAGCGAAGGAAGAAGTGCGAAGAGCAGCTTGGGGGCCGCACGTGGGACAGTGGGCTCCGAAAGAGGATCCCCAACTCCGTTGAGAGATAGGGCTCACAGGAGTAACCTAGGCGAAATACAGGATATCAATGCATGGAGCCGCGGAGTGGTCAAAGAAGTGGAGGAGGTCACAGGGACGGTGGCTCATGAAAGCGAAGCAGGGGCACTAGACAGACGTCTGCTTAACCTGTGGAAGCGAAAGAAGCAGTGGGAAGAGCAGCTTAGGGCTGCACATCGGACAGTGGGCTCCGAAAAAGGATCCCTAACTCGGCAGACAGATAGGGCGCAGAGGGGTAACCTACGAGAAATAAAGGATATCAATGCATGGAGCCGCGAAGTGGTCACAGAAGTGGAGGAGTTCACCGAGACGGTGGCTGATGAAAGCGAAGCAGGGGCTCTAGACAGGCGTCTGCTTAACCTGTGGAAGCGAAAGAAGCAGTAGGAAAAGCAGCTTGGGGGCCGCACGTGGGACTGTGGACAAGAAAAGGATCCCTAACTCGGCAGAGAGATCGGACGCACAGGAGTAACCTAGGAGAAATAAAGGATATCAATGCATGAAGCCGTCAAGTGGTCACAGAAGTGAGGAGGTCACAGAGACGGTGGCTCATGAAAGCGAAGCAGGGGCACTAGACAGACGTCTGCTTAACCTGTGGAAGCGAAAGAAGCAGTGGGGAGAGCAGCTTGGGGGCCGCACGTGGGACAGTGGACAAAGAAAAAGGATCCCCAACTCGGCAGAGAGATAGGTCGCAAAGGAGTAACCTAGGAGAAATAAAGGATATCAATGCATGGAGCCGCGAAGTGGTCACAGAAGTGGAGGAGGTCACGGAGACGGTGGCTCATGAAAGCGAAGCAGGGGCATTAGACAGACGTCTGCTTAACCTGTGGAAGCGAAAGAAGCAGTGGGGAGAGCAGGTGGGGGCACACGTGGGACAGTGGACAAAGAAAAAGGATCCCCAACTCGGCAGAGAGATAGGGCGCAAAGGAGTAACCTAGGAGAAATAAAGGATATCAATGCATGGAGCCGCGGAGTGGTCACAGAAGTGGAGGAGGTCACGGAGACAGTGGCTCATGAAAGCGAAGCAGGGGCATTAGACAGACGTCTGCTTAACCTGTGGGAGCGAAAGAAGCAGTGGGAAGAGCAGTTTGGGGGCCGCACGTGGGACAGTGGACAAAGAAAAAGAATCCCCAACTCGGCAAAGAGATAGGGCGCACAGGAGTAACCTAGGAGAAATAAAGGATATCAAAGCATGGAGCCGCGAAGTGGTCACAGAAGTGGAGGAGGTCACAGAGACGGTGGTTATGAAAGCGAAGAGGGGCCACTTGACAGATATTTGCTGAACCTGTGGAAGTGAAAGAAGCAGTGGCAAGAGCAGCTTAGGGGCCGCACGTCGGACAGTGGGCTCCGAAAAAGGATCCCTAACTCGGCAGACAGATAGGGTGCACAGGAGTAACCTACGAGAAATAAAGGATATCAATGCATGGAGCCGCGAAGTGGTCACAGAAGTGGAGGAGGTCACCGAGACGGTGACTGATGAAAGCGAAGCAGGGGCACTAGACAGACGTCTGCTTAACCTGTGGAAGCAAAACAAGAAGTGGGAAAAGCAGCTTGGGGGCCGCACGTGGGAATGTGGACAAAAAAAGGATCCCTAACTCGGCAGAGAAATAGGGCGCACTGGAGTAACATAGGAGAAATAAAGGAAATCAATGCATGAAACCGTCAAGTGGTCACAGAAGTGAGGAGGTCGCAGAGACGATGGCTCATGAAAGCGAAGCAGTGGCACTAGACAGACGTCTGCTTAACCTGTGGAAGCGAAAGAAGCAGTGGGGAGAGCAGCGTTGGGGCCGCACGTGGGACAGAGGACAAAGAAAAAGGATCCCTAACTCGGCAGACAGATAGGGCGCACAGGAGTAACCTAGGAGAAATAAAGGATATCAATGCATGAAGCCACGAAGTGGTCACAGAAGTGGGGGAGGTCACACAGACGGTGGCTCATGAAAGCGAAGCAGGGCACTAGACAGACGTCTGCTTAACCTGTGGAGTAAAAAGAAGCAGTGAAAAGAGCATCTTAGGGGCCGCACGGGGGACAGTGGGCTTCGAAAAAGGATCCCTAACTCGTCAAAGAGGTAGGGCGCTCAGGTATAACCTAGGAGAAATAAAGGATATCAATGCATGGAGCCGCGAAGTGGTTACAGAAGTGCAGGAGGTCACGGAGACGGTGGCTCATGAAAGCGAAGCAGGGGCATAAGACAGACGTCTGCTTAACCTGTGTAAGCGAAAGAAGCAGTGGGAAGAGCAGCTTGGGGGTCGCATGTGGGACAGTGGACAAAGAGAAAGGATCCCCAACTCGACAGACAGATAGGGCGCACAGTAGTAACCTAGGAGAAATAAAGGATATTAATGCATGGAGCCGCGAAGTGGTCACAGATGTGGAGGAGGTCACAGAGACGGTTGCTGATGAAAGCGAAGCAGGGGCACTAGACAGACATCTGCTTAACCTGTGGAAGCGAAGGAAGAAGTGCGAAGAGCAGCTTGGGGGCCGCACGTGGGACAGTGGGCTCCGAAAGAGGATCCCCAACTCCGTTGAGAGATAGGGCTCACAGGAGTAACCTAGGCAAAATACAGGATATCAATGCATGGAGCCGCGGAGTGGTCAAAGAAGTGGAGGAGGTCACAGGGACGGTGGCTCATGAAAGCGAAGCAGGGGCACTAGACAGACGTCTGCTTAACCTGTGGAAGCGAAAGAAGCAGTGGGAAGAGCAGCTTAGGGCTGCACATCGGACAGTGGGCTCCGAAAAAGGATCCCTAACTCGGCAGACAGATAGGGCGCAGAGGGGTAACCTACGAGAAATAAAGGATATCAATGCATGGAGCCGCGAAGTGGTCACAGAAGTGGAGGAGTTCACCGAGACGGTGGCTGATGAAAGCGAAGCAGGGGCTCTAGACAGGCGTCTGCTTAACCTGTGGAAGCGAAAGAAGCAGTGGGAAAAGCAGCTTGGGGGCCGCACGTGGGACTGTGGACAAGAAAAGGATCCCTAACTAGGCAGAGAGATGGGACGCACAGGAGTAACCTAGGAGAAATAAAGGATATCAATGCATGAAGCCGTCAAGTGGTCACAGAAGTGAGGAGGTCACAGAGACGGTGGCTCATGAAAGCGAAGCAGGGGCACTAGACAGACGTCTGCTTAACCTGTGGAAGCGAAAGAAGCAGTGGGGAGAGCAGATTGGGGGCCGCACGTGGGACAGTGGACAAAGAAAAAGGATCCCTAACTCGGCAGACAGATAAGGCGCACAGGAATAACCTAGGAGAAATAAAGGATATCAATGCATGAAGCCGCGAAGTGGTCACAGAAGTGGGGGAGGTCACACAGACGGTGGCTCATGAAAGCGAAGCAGGGCACTAGACAGACGTCTGCTTAGCCTGTGGAGTAAAAAGAAGCAGTGAAAAGAGCATCTTAGGGGCCGCACGTGGGACAGTGGGCTTCGAAAAAGGATCCCTAACTCGGCAGACAGATAGGGCGCACAGGAGTAACCTACGAGAAATAAAGGATATCAATGCATGGAGCCGCGGTGTGGTCACAGAAGTGGAGGAGGTCACGGATACGGTGGCTCATGAAAGCGAAGCAGGGGCACTAGACAGACGTCTGCTTAACCTGTGGAAGCGAAAGAAGCAGTAGGAAGAGCAGTTTGGGGGCCGCACGTGGGACAGTGGACAAAGAAAAAGGATCCCCAACTCGGCAAAGAGATAGGGTGCACAGGAGTAACCTAGGAGAAATAAAGGATATCAATGCATGGAGCCGCGAAGTGGTCACAGAGGTGGAGGAGGTGACGGAGACGGTGGCTCATGAAAGCGAAGCAGGGGCACTAGACAGACGTCTGCTTAACCTGTGGAAGCGAAAGAAGCAGTGGGAAGAGCAGCTTAGGGCTGCACATCGGACAGTGGGCTCCAAAAACGGATCTCTAACTCGGCAGACAAATAGGGCGCCCAGGAGTAACCTAGGGGAATAAAGGATATCAATGCATGGAGCTGCAAAGTGGTCAGAGAAGTGGAGGAGGTCACAGAGACGATTGCTGATGAAAGCGAAGCAGGGGCACGAGACACACATTTGCTTAACCTGTGGAAGCGAAAGAAGAAGTGGGAAGAGCAGCTTACGGGCCGCACGTCGGACATTGGGCTTCGAAAAAGGATCCCTAACTCGGCAGACAGATAGAGCGCACAGGAGTAACATAGAAGAAATAAAGGATATCAATGCATGAAGCCGCGAAGTGGTCACAGAAGTGGAGGACGTCTCAGAGACGGTTGCTGATGAAAGCGAAGCAGGGGCACTAGACAGACATCTGCTTAACCTGTGCAAGCGATAGAAGCAGTGGGAAGAGCAGCTTAGGGGCCGCACGCCGGACAGTGAGCTCCGAAAAAGGATCCCTAACTCGGCAGACAGATAGGGCGCACAGGAGTAACCTAGGAGAAATAAAGGATATCAGTGCATGAAGCCGTCAAGTGGTCGCAGAACTGAGGAGGTCACAGAGACGGTGGCTCATGAAAGCGAAGCAGGGGCACTAGACAGACGTCTGCTTAACCTGTGGAAGTGAAAGAAGCAGTGGGGAGAGCAGCTTGGGGGCCGCACGTGGGACAGTGGACAAAGAAAAAGGATCCCTAACTCGGCAGACAGATAGGGCGCACAGGAGTAACTTAGGAGAAATAAAGGATATCAATGCATGAAGCCGCGAAGTAGTCACAGAAGTGGGGGAGGTCACTGAGACGGTGGCTCATGAAAGCGAAGCAGGGCACTAGACAGACGTCTGATTAACCTGTGGAGTAAAAAGAAGCAGTGAAAAGAGCATCTTAGGGGCCGCACGTGGGACAGTGGGCTTCGAAAAAGGATCCCTAACTCGTCAAAGATTTAGGGCGCTCAGGTATAACCTAGGAGAAATAAAGGATATCAATGCATGGAGCCGCGAAGTGGTCACAGAAGTGGAGGAGGTCACGGAGACGGTGGCTCATGAAAGCGAAGCAGGGGCACTAGACAGACGTCTGCTTAACCTGTGGAAGCGAAAGAAGCAGTGGGGAGAGCAGATTGGGGGCCGCACGTGGGACAGTGGACAAAGAAAAAGGATCCCTAACTCGGCAGACAGATAAGGCGCACAGGAATAACCTAGGAGAAATAAAGGATATCAATGCATGAAGCCGCGAAGTGGTCACAGAAGTGGGGGAGGTCACACAGACGGTGGCTCATGAAAGCGAAGCAGGGCACTAGACAGACGTCTGCTTAACCTGTGGAGTAAAAAGAAGCAGTGAAAAGAGCATCTTAGGGGCCGCACGTGGGACAGTGGGCTTCGAAAAAGGATCCCTAACTCGTCAAAGAGGTAGGGCGCTCAGGTATACCCTAGGCGAAATAAAGAATATCAATGCAAGGAGCCGCGAAGTGGTCACAGAAGTGGAGGAGGTCACGGAGACGGTGGCTCATGAATGCGAAGCAGGGGCACAAGACAGACATCTGCTTAACCTGTGGAAGCGAAGGAAGAAGTGCGAAGAGCAGCTTGGGGGCCGCACGTGGGACAGTGGGCTCCGAAAAAGGATCCCTAACTCGGCAGACAGATAGGGCGCACAGGAGTAACCTACGAGAAATAAAGGATATCAATGCATGGAGCCGCGGTGTGGTCACAGAAGTGGAGGAGGTCACGGATACGGTGGCTCATGAAAGCGAAGCAGGGGCACTAGACAGACGTCTGCTTAACCTGTGGAAGCGAAAGAAGCAGTAGGAAGAGCAGTTTGGGGGCCGCACGTGGGACAGTGGACAAAGAAAAAGGATCCCCAACTCGGCAGAGATAGGGTGCACAGGAGTAACCTAGGAGAAATAAAGGATATCAATGCATGGAGCCGCGAAGTGGTCACAGAGGTGGAGGAGGTGACGGAGACGGTGGCTCATGAAAGCGAAGCAGGGGCACTAGACAGACGTCTGCTTAACCTGTGGAAGCGAAAGAAGCAGTGGGAAGAGCAGCTTAGGGCTGCACATCGGACAGTGGGCTCCAAAAACGGATCTCTAACTCGGCAGACAAATAGGGCGCCCAGGAGTAACCTAGGGGAATAAAGGATATCAATGCATGGAGCTGCAAAGTGGTCAGAGAAGTGGAGGAGGTCACAGAGACGATTGCTGATGAAAGCGAAGCAGGGGCACGAGACACACATTTGCTTAACCTGTGGAAGCGAAAGAAGAAGTGGGAAGAGCAGCTTACGGGCCGCACGTCGGACATTGGGCTTCGAAAAAGGATCCCTAACTCGGCAGACAGATAGAGCGCACAGGAGTAACATAGAAGAAATAAAGGATATCAATGCATGAAGCCGCGAAGTGGTCACAGAAGTGGAGGACGTCTCAGAGACGGTTGCTGATGAAAGCGAAGCAGGGGCACTAGACAGACATCTGCTTAACCTGTGCAAGCGATAGAAGCAGTGGGAAGAGCAGCTTAGGGGCCGCACGCCGGACAGTGAGCTCCGAAAAAGGATCCCTAACTCGGCAGACAGATAGGGCGCACAGGAGTAACCTAGGAGAAATAAAGGATATCAGTGCATGAAGCCGTCAAGTGGTCGCAGAACTGAGGAGGTCACAGAGACGGTGGCTCATGAAAGCGAAGCAGGGGCACTAGACAGACGTCTGCTTAACCTGTGGAAGTGAAAGAAGCAGTGGGGAGAGCAGCTTGGGGGCCGCACGTGGGACAGTGGACAAAGAAAAGGATCCCTAACTCGGCAGACAGATAGGGCGCACAGGAGTAACTTAGGAGAAATAAAGGATATCAATGCATGAAGCCGCGAAGTAGTCACAGAAGTGGGGGAGGTCACTGAGACGGTGGCTCATGAAAGCGAAGCAGGGCACTAGACAGACGTCTGATTAACCTGTGGAGTAAAAAGAAGCAGTGAAAAGAGCATCTTAGGGGCCGCACGTGGGACAGTGGGCTTCGAAAAAGGATCCCTAACTCGTCAAAGATTTAGGGCGCTCAGGTATAACCTAGGAGAAATAAAGGATATCAATGCATGGAGCCGCGAAGTGGTCACAGAAGTGGAGGAGGTCACGGAGACGGTGGCTCATGAAAGCGAAGCAGGGGCACTAGACAGACGTCTGCTTAACCTGTGGAAGCGAAAGAAGCTGTAGAAAGAGCAGTTTGGGGGCCGCACGTGGGACAGTGGACAAAGAAAAAGGATCCCCAACTCGGCAAAGAGATAGGGCGCACAGGAGTAACCTAGGAGAAATGAAGGATATCAATGCATGGATTCGCGAAGTGGTCACAGAAGTGGAGGAGGTCACAGAGACGGTGGCTCATGAAAGCGAAGCAGGGGCACTAGACAGACGTCTGCTTAACCTGTGGAGGCGAAAGGAGCAGTGAAAAGAGCATCTTAGGGGCCGCACGTGGGACAGTGGGCTTCCAAAAAGGATCCCTAACTCGGCAAAGAGGTAGGGCGATGATGTATAACCTAGGAGAAGTAAAAGATATCAATGCATGGAGCCGCGAAGTGGTCACAGAAGTGGAGGAGTTCACGGAGACGGTGGCTCATGAAAGCGAAGCAGGGGCATTAGACAGAAGTCTGCTTAACCTCTGGAAGCGAAAGAAGCAGTGGGAAGAGCAGCTTAGGGGCCGCATGTGGGACAGTGGGCTCCGAAAAAGGATCCCGAACTCGGCAGAGAGATAGGGCGCACAGGAGTAACCCAGGCGAAATAAAGCATATCAATGCATAGAGCCGCGAAGTTGTCACAGAATTGGAGCAGGTCACAGAGACGGTGGGTATGAAAGCGAAGAGGGGCCACTTGACAGATATTTGCTTAACCTGTGGGAGTGAAAGAAGCAGTGGCAAGAGCAGCTTAGGGGCCGCAAGTCCGACAGTGGGCTTCGAAAAAGGATCCCTAACTCGTCAAAGAGGATGGGCGCTCAGGTATAACCTAGGAGAAATAAAGGATATCAATGCATGGAGCCGTGTAGTGGTCACAGAAGTGGAGGAGGTCACGGAGACGGTGGCTCATGAAAGCGAAGCAGGGGCATTAGACAGAACTCTGCTTAACCTCTGGAAGCGAAAGAAGCAGTGGGAAGAGCAGCTTAGGGGCCGCATGTGGGACAGTGGGCTCCGAAAAAGGATCCCGAACTCGGCAGAGAGATAGGGCGCACAGGAGTAACCCAGGCGAAATAAAGCATATCAATGCATAGAGCCGCGAAGTTGTCACAGAATTGGAGCAGGTCACAGAGACGGTGGGTATGAAAGCGAAGAGGGGCCACTTGACAGATATTTGCTTAACCTGTGGGAGTGAAAGAAGCAGTGGCAAGAGCAGCTTAGGGGCCGCACGTGGGACAGTGGGCTTCGAAAAAGGATCCCTAACTCGTCAAAGAGGTAGGGCGCTCAGGTATACCCTAGGCGAAATAAAGAATATCAATGCAAGGAGCCGCGAAGTGGTCACAGAAGTGGAGGAGGTCACGGAGACGGTGGCTCATGAATGCGAAGCAGGGGCACAAGACAGACATCTGCTTAACCTGTGGAAGCGAAGGAAGAAGTGCGAAGAGCAGCTTGGGGGCCGCACGTGGGACAGTGGGCTCCGAAAAAGGATCCCTAACTCGGCAGATAGATAGGGCGCACAGGAGTAACCTACGAGAAATAAAGGATATCAATGCATGGAGCCGCGGTGTGGTCACAGAAGTGGAGGAGGTCACGGATACGGTGGCTCATGAAAGCGAAGCAGGGGCACTAGACAGACGTCTGCTTAACCTGTGGAAGCGAAAGAAGCAGTAGGAAGAGCAGTTTGGGGGCCGCACGTGGGACAGTGGACAAAGAAAAAGGATCCCCAACTCGGCAAAGAGATAGGGTGCACAGGAGTAACCTAGGAGAAATAAAGGATATCAATGCATGGAGCCGCGAAGTGGTCACAGAGGTGGAGGAGGTGACGGAGACGGTGGCTCATGAAAGCGAAGCAGGGGCACTAGACAGACGTCTGCTTAACCTGTGGAAGCGAAAGAAGCAGTGGGAAGAGCAGCTTAGGGCTGCACATCGGACAGTGGGCTCCAAAAACGGATCTCTAACTCGGCAGACAAATAGGGCGCCCAGGAGTAACCTAGGGGAATAAAGGATATCAATGCATGGAGCTGCAAAGTGGTCAGAGAAGTGGAGGAGGTCACAGAGACGATTGCTGATGAAAGCGAAGCAGGGGCACGAGACACACATTTGCTTAACCTGTGGAAGCGAAAGAAGAAGTGGGAAGAGCAGCTTACGGGCCGCACGTCGGACATTGGGCTTCGAAAAAGGATCCCTAACTCGGCAGACAGATAGAGCGCACAGGAGTAACATAGAAGAAATAAAGGATATCAATGCATGAAGCCGCGAAGTGGTCACAGAAGTGGAGGACGTCTCAGAGACGGTTGCTGATGAAAGCGAAGCAGGGGCACTAGACAGACATCTGCTTAACCTGTGCAAGCGATAGAAGCAGTGGGAAGAGCAGCTTAGGGGCCGCACGCCGGACAGTGAGCTCCGAAAAAGGATCCCTAACTCGGCAGACAGATAGGGCGCACAGGAGTAACCTAGGAGAAATAAAGGATATCAGTGCATGAAGCCGTCAAGTGGTCGCAGAACTGAGGAGGTCACAGAGACGGTGGCTCATGAAAGCGAAGCAGGGGCACTAGACAGACGTCTGCTTAACCTGTGGAAGTGAAAGAAGCAGTGGGGAGAGCAGCTTGGGGGCCGCACGTGGGACAGTGGACAAAGAAAAAGGATCCCTAACTCGGCAGACAGATAGGGCGCACAGGAGTAACTTAGGAGAAATAAAGGATATCAATGCATGAAGCCGCGAAGTAGTCACAGAAGTGGGGGAGGTCACTGAGACGGTGGCTCATGAAAGCGAAGCAGGGCACTAGACAGACGTCTGATTAACCTGTGGAGTAAAAAGAAGCAGTGAAAAGAGCATCTTAGGGGCCGCACGTGGGACAGTGGGCTTCGAAAAAGGATCCCTAACTCGTCAAAGATTTAGGGCGCTCAGGTATAACCTAGGAGAAATAAAGGATATCAATGCATGGAGCCGCGAAGTGGTCACAGAAGTGGAGGAGGTCACGGAGACGGTGGCTCATGAAAGCGAAGCAGGGGCACTAGACAGACGTCTGCTTAACCTGTGGAAGCGAAAGAAGCTGTAGAAAGAGCAGTTTGGGGGCCGCACGTGGGACAGTGGACAAAGAAAAAGGATCCCCAACTCGGCAAAGAGATAGGGCGCACAGGAGTAACCTAGGAGAAATGAAGGATATCAATGCATGGATTCGCGAAGTGGTCACAGAAGTGGAGGAGGTCACAGAGACGGTGGCTCATGAAAGCGAAGCAGGGGCACTAGACAGACGTCTGCTTAACCTGTGGAGGCGAAAGGAGCAGTGAAAAGAGCATCTTAGGGGCCGCACGTGGGACAGTGGGCTTCCAAAAAGGATCCCTAACTCGGCAAAGAGGTAGGGCGATGATGTATAACCTAGGAGAAGTAAAAGATATCAATGCATGGAGCCGCGAAGTGGTCACAGAAGTGGAGGAGTTCACGGAGACGGTGGCTCATGAAAGCGAAGCAGGGGCATTAGACAGAAGTCTGCTTAACCTCTGGAAGCGAAAGAAGCAGTGGGAAGAGCAGCTTAGGGGCCGCATGTGGGACAGTGGGCTCCGAAAAAGGATCCCGAACTCGGCAGACAGATAGGGCGCACAGGAGTAACCCAGGCGAAATAAAGCATATCAATGCATAGAGCCGCGAAGTTGTCACAGAATTGGAGCAGGTCACAGAGACGGTGGGTATGAAAGCGAAGAGGGGCCACTTGACAGATATTTGCTTAACCTGTGGGAGTGAAAGAAGCAGTGGCAAGAGCAGCTTAGGGGCCGCAAGTCCGACAGTGGGCTTCGAAAAAGGATCCCTAACTCGTCAAAGAGGATGGGCGCTCAGGTATAACCTAGGAGAAATAAAGGATATCAATGCATGGAGCCGTGTAGTGGTCACAGAAGTGGAGGAGGTCACGGAGACGGTGGCTCATGAAAGCGAAGCAGGGGCATTAGACAGAAGTCTGCTTAACCTCTGGAAGCGAAAGAAGCAGTGGGAAGAGCAGCTTAGGGGCCGCATGTGGGACAGTGGGCTCCGAAAAAGGATCCCGAACTCGGCAGAGAGATAGGGCGCACAGGAGTAACCCAGGCGAAATAAAGCATATCAATGCATAGAGCCGCGAAGTTGTCACAGAATTGGAGCAGGTCACAGAGACGGTGGGTATGAAAGCGAAGAGGGGCCACTTGACAGATATTTGCTTAACCTGTGGGAGTGAAAGAAGCAGTGGCAAGAGCAGCTTAGGGGCCGCACGTGGGACAGTGGGCTTCGAAAAAGGATCCCTAACTCGTCAAAGAGGTAGGGCGCTCAGGTATACCCTAGGCGAAATAAAGAATATCAATGCAAGGAGCCGCGAAGTGGTCACAGAAGTGGAGGAGGTCACGGAGACGGTGGCTCATGAATGCGAAGCAGGGGCACAAGACAGACATCTGCTTAACCTGTGGAAGCGAAGGAAGAAGTGCGAAGAGCAGCTTGGGGCCGCACGTGGGACAGTGGGCTCCGAAAAAGGATCCCTAACTCGGCAGACAGATAGGGCGCACAGGAGTAACCTACGAGAAATAAAGGATATCAATGCATGGAGCCGCGGTGTGGTCACAGAAGTGGAGGAGGTCACGGATACGGTGGCTCATGAAAGCGAAGCAGGGGCACTAGACAGACGTCTGCTTAACCTGTGGAAGCGAAAGAAGCAGTAGGAAGAGCAGTTTGGGAGACACGTGGGACAGTGGACAAAGAAAAAGGATCCCCAACTCGGCAAAGAGATAGGGTGCACAGGAGTAACCTAGGAGAAATAAAGGATATCAATGCATGGAGCCGCGAAGTGGTCACAGAGGTGGAGGAGGTGACGGAGACGGTGGCTCATGAAAGCGAAGCAGGGGCACTAGACAGACGTCTGCTTAACCTGTGGAAGCGAAAGAAGCAGTGGGAAGAGCAGCTTAGGGCTGCACATCGGACAGTGGGCTCCAAAAACGGATCTCTAACTCGGCAGACAAATAGGGCGCCCAGGAGTAACCTAGGGGAATAAAGGATATCAATGCATGGAGCTGCAAAGTGGTCAGAGAAGTGGAGGAGGTCACAGAGACGATTGCTGATGAAAGCGAAGCAGGGGCACGAGACACACATTTGCTTAACCTGTGGAAGCGAAAGAAGAAGTGGGAAGAGCAGCTTACGGGCCGCACGTCGGACATTGGGCTTCGAAAAAGGATCCCTAACTCGGCAGACAGATAGAGCGCACAGGAGTAACATAGAAGAAATAAAGGATATCAATGCATGAAGCCGCGAAGTGGTCACAGAAGTGGAGGACGTCTCAGAGACGGTTGCTGATGAAAGCGAAGCAGGGGCACTAGACAGACATCTGCTTAACCTGTGCAAGCGATAGAAGCAGTGGGAAGAGCAGCTTAGGGGCCGCACGCCGGACAGTGAGCTCCGAAAAAGGATCCCTAACTCGGCAGACAGATAGGGCGCACAGGAGTAACCTAGGAGAAATAAAGGATATCAGTGCATGAAGCCGTCAAGTGGTCGCAGAACTGAGGAGGTCACAGAGACGGTGGCTCATGAAAGCGAAGCAGGGGCACTAGACAGACGTCTGCTTAACCTGTGGAAGTGAAAGAAGCAGTGGGGAGAGCAGCTTGGGGGCCGCACGTGGGACAGTGGACAAAGAAAAAGGATCCCTAACTCGGCAGACAGATAGGGCGCACAGGAGTAACTTAGGAGAAATAAAGGATATCAATGCATGAAGCCGCGAAGTAGTCACAGAAGTGGGGGAGGTCACTGAGACGGTGGCTCATGAAAGCGAAGCAGGGCACTAGACAGACGTCTGATTAACCTGTGGAGTAAAAAGAAGCAGTGAAAAGAGCATCTTAGGGGCCGCACGTGGGACAGTGGGCTTCGAAAAAGGATCCCTAACTCGTCAAAGATTTAGGGCGCTCAGGTATAACCTAGGAGAAATAAAGGATATCAATGCATGGAGCCGCGAAGTGGTCACAGAAGTGGAGGAGGTCACGGAGACGGTGGCTCATGAAAGCGAAGCAGGGGCACTAGACAGACGTCTGCTTAACCTGTGGAAGCGAAAGAAGCTGTAGAAAGAGCAGTTTGGGGGCCGCACGTGGGACAGTGGACAAAGAAAAAGGATCCCCAACTCGGCAAAGAGATAGGGCGCACAGGAGTAACCTAGGAGAAATGAAGGATATCAATGCATGGATTCGCGAAGTGGTCACAGAAGTGGAGGAGGTCACAGAGACGGTGGCTCATGAAAGCGAAGCAGGGGCACTAGACAGACGTCTGCTTAACCTGTGGAGGCGAAAGGAGCAGTGAAAAGAGCATCTTAGGGGCCGCATGTGGGACAGTGGGCTCCGAAAAGGATCCCGAACTCGGCAGAGAGATAGGGCGCACAGGAGCAACCCAGGCGAAATAAAGCATATCAATGCATAGAGCCGCGAAGTTGTCACAGAATTGGAGCAGGTCACAGAGACGGTGGGTATGAAAGCGAAGAGGGGCCACTTGACAGATATTTGCTTAACCTGTGGAAGTGAAAGAAGCAGTGGCAAGAGCAGCTTAGGGGCCGCAAGTCCGACAGTGGGCTTCGAAAAAGGATCCCTAACTCGTCAAAGAGGATGGGCGCTCAGGTATAACCTAGGAGAAATAAAGGATATCAATGCATGGAGCCGTGTAGTGGTCACAGAAGTGGAGGAGGTCACGGAGACGGTGGCTCATGAAAGCGAAGCAGGGGCATTAGACAGACGTCTGCTTAACCTATGGAAGCGAAAGAAGCAGTGGGAAGAGCAGCTTGGGGGCCGCACGTGGGACAGTGGACAAAGAAAAAGAATCCCCAACTCGGCAAAGAGATAGGGCGCACAGGAGTAACCTAGGAGAAATAAAGGATATCAATGCATGGAGCCGCGAAGTGGTCACAGAAGTGGAGGAGGTCACAGAGACGGTGGGTATGAAAGCGAAGAGGGGCCACTTGACAGATATTTGCTTAACCTGTGGAAGTGAAAGAAGCAGTGGCAAGAGCAGCTTAGGGGCCGGACGTCGGACAGTGGGCTTCGAAAAAGGATCCCTAACTCGGCAGACAGATAGGGCGCACAGGAGTAACCTACGAGAAATAAAGGATATCAATGCATGGAGCCGCGAAGTGGTCACCGAAGTGGAGGAGGTCACTGAGACGGTGGCTGATGAAAGCGAAGCAGGGGCACTAGACAGACGTCTTCTTAACCTGTGGAAGCAAAACAAGCAGTGGGAAAAGCAGCTTGGGGGCCGCACGTGGGACTGTGGACAAAAAAAGGATCCCTAACTTGGCAGAGAGATAGGGCGCACTGGAGTAACCTAGGAGAAATAAAGGAAATCAATGCATGAAGCCTTCAAGGGGTCACAGAAGTGAGGAGGTCACAGAGACGATGGCTCATGAAAGCGAAGCAGGGGCACTAGACAGACGTCTGCTTAACCTGTGGAAGCGAAAGAAGCAGTTGGGAGAGCAGCGTTGGGGCCGCACGTGGGACAGTGGACAAAGAAAAAGGATCCCCAACTAGGCAGACAGATAGGGCGCACAGGAGTAACCTAGGAGAAATAAAGGATATCAATGCATGGAGCCGCGAAGTGGTCACAGTAGTGGAGGAGGTCACAGAGACGGTGGCTCATGAAAGCGAAGCAGGGGCACTAGACAGACATCTGCTTAACCTGTGGAAGCGAAAGAAGCAGTGGGAAGAGCAGCTTACGGGCCGCACATCGGACAGTGGGCTTCGAAAAAGGATCCCTAACTCGGCAGACAGATAGGGCGCACAGGAGTAACCTAGGAGAAATAAAGGATATCAATGCATGAAGCCGCGAAGTGGTCACAGAAGTGGGGGAGGTCACACAGACGGTGGCTCATGAAAGCGAAGCAGGGCACTAGACAGACGTCTGCTTAACCTGTGGAATAAAAAGAAACAGTGAAAAGAGCATCTTAGGGGCCGCACGTGGGACAGTGGGCTTCGAAAAAGGATCCCTAACTCGGCAGAAAATTAGGGCGCTCATGGGTAACCTAGGAGAAATAAAGGATATCAATGCATGGAGCCGCGAAGTGGTCACAGAAGTGGAGGAGGTCACGGAGACAGTGGCTCATGAAAGCGAAGCAGGGGCACTAGACAGACGTCTGCTTAACCTGTGGAAGCGAAAGAAGCAGTAGGAAGAGCAGTTTGGGAACCGCACGTGGGACAGTGGACAAAGAAAAAGCATCCCCAACTCGGCAAAGAGATAGGGCGCACAGGAGTAACCTAGGAGAAATAAAGGATATCAATGCATGGATTCGCGAAGTGGTCACAGAAGTGGAGGAGGTCACAGAGACGGTGGCTCATGAATGCGAAGCAGGGGCACTAGACAGACGTCTGCGTAACCTGTGGAGGCGAAAGAAGCAGTGAAAAGAGCATCTTAAGGGGCCGCACGTGGGACAGTGGGCTTCCAAAAAGGATCCCTAACTCGGCAAAGAGGTAGGGCGATTATGTATAACCTAGGAGAAGTAAAGGATATCAATGCATGGAGCCGCGAAGTGGTCACAGAAGTGGAGGAGTTCAAGGAGACGGTGGCTCATGAAAGCGAAGCAGGGGCATTAGACAGAAGTCTGCTTAACCTCTGCAAGCGAAAGAAGCAGTGGGAAGAGCAGCTTGGGGGCCGCATGGGGGACAGTGGGCTCCGAAAAAGGATCCCGAACTCGGCAGAGAGATAGGGCGCACAGGAGTAACCTAGGCGAAATAAAGGATATCAATGCATAGAGCCGCGAAGTGGTCACAGAATTGGAGCAGGTCACAGAGACGGTGGGTATGAAAGCGAAGAGGGGCCACTTGACAGATATTTGCTTAACCTGTGGAAGTGAAAGAAGCAGAGGCAAGAGCAGCTTAGGGGCCGCACGTCGGACAGTGGGCTTCGAAAAAGGATCCCTAACTCGTCAAAGAGGTAGGGCGCTAAGGTATAACCTAGGAGAAATAAAGGATATCAATGCATGGAGCCGCGAAGTGGTCACAGAGGTGGAGGAGGTCACGGAGACGGTGGCTCATGAAAGCGAAGCAGGGGCACTAGACAGACGTCTGCTTAACCTGTGGAAGCGAAAGAAGCAGTGCGAAGAGCAGCTTACGGGCCGCACGTCGGACAGTGGGCTTCGAAAAAGGATACCTAACTCGTCAAAGAGGTAGGGCGCTCAGGTATAACCTAGGAGAAATAAAGGATATCAATGCATGGAGCCGCGAAGTGGTCACAGAAGTGGAGGAGGTCACGGAGACGGTGGCTCATGAAAGCGAAGCAGGGGCATTAGACAGACGTCTGCTTAACCTGTGGAAGCGAAAGAAGCAGTGGGGAGAGCAGGTGGGGGCCACACGTGGGACAGTGGACAAAGAAAAACGATCCCCAACTCGGCAGAGAGATAGGGCGCAAAGGAGTAACCTAGGAGAAATAAAGGATATCAATGCATGGAGCCGCGGAGTGGTCACAGAAGTGGAGGAGGTCACGGATACGGTGGCTCATAAAAGCGAAGCAGGGGCACTAGACAGACGTCTGCTTAACCTGTGGAAGCGAAAGAAGCAGTGGGAAAAGCAGCTTGGGGGCCGCACGTGTGACTGTGGACAAAAAAAGGATCCCTAACTCGGCAGAGAGATAGGGCGCACAGGAGTAACCTAGGAGAAATAAAGGATATCAATGCATAGAGCCGCGAAGCGGTCACAGAAGTGCAGGAGGTCACGGAGATGGTGGCTCATGAAAGCGAAGCAGGGGCACTAGACAGATATCTGCTTAACCTGTGGAAGCGAAAGAAGCAGTGGGAAGAGCAGCTTGGGGGCCGCACGTGGGACAGTGAGCTCCGAAAAAGGATCCCAAACTCGGCAGACAGATAGGGCGCACAGGAGTAACCTAGGAGAAATAAAGGATATCAATGCATGGAGCCGCGAAGTGGTCACAGAAGTGGAGGAGGTCACAGAGACGGTGGCTCATGAAAGCGAAGCAGGGGCACTAGACAGACGTCTGCTTAACCTGTGTAAGCGAAAGAAGCAGTGGGAAGAGCAGCTTACGGGCCGCACGTCGGACTGTGGGATTCGAAAAAGGATCCCTAACTCGTCAAAGAGGTAGGGCGCTCAGGTATAACCTAGGAGAAATAAAGGATATCAATGCATGGAGCCGCGAAGTGGTCACAGAGGTGGAGGAGGTCACGGAGACGGTGGCTCATGAAAGCGAAGCACGGGCACTAGACAGACGTCTGCTTAACCTGTGGAAGCGAAAGAAGCAGTGCGAAGAGCAGCTTAGGGGCCGCACGTCCGACAGTGGGCTTCGAAAAAGGATCCCTAACTCGTCAAAGAGGTAGGGCGCTCAGGTATAACCTAGGAGAAATAAAGGATATCAATGCATGGAGCCGCGAAGTGGTCACAGAAGTGGAGGAGGTCACGGAGACGGTGGCTCATGAAAGCGAAGCAGGGGCATTAGACAGACGTCTGCTTAACCTGTGGAAGCGAAAGAAGCAGTGGGAAGAGCAGCTTGGGGGCCGCACGGGGGACAGTGGACAAAGAAAAAGAATCCCCAACTCGGCAAAGAGATAGGGCGCACAGGAGTAACCTAGGAGAAATAAAGGATATCAATGCATGGAGCCGCGAAGTGGTCACAGAAGTGGAGGAGGTCACAGAGACGGTGGGTATGAAAGCGAAGAGGGGCCACTTGACAGATATTTGCTTAACCTGTGGAAGTGAAAGAAGCAGTGGCAAGAGCAGCTTAGGGGCCGCACGTCGGACAGTGGGCTCCGAAAAAGGATCCCTAACTCGGCAGACAGATAGGGTGCACAGGAGATACCTACGAGAAATAAAGGATATCAATGCATGGAGCCGCGAAGTGGTCACAGAAGTGGAGGAGGTCACCGAGACGGTGGCTGATGAAAGCGAAGCAGGGGCACTAGACAGACGTCTGCTTAACCTGTGGAAGCAAAACAAGAAGTGGGAAAAGCAGCTTGGGGGCCGCACGTGGGACTGTGGACAAAAAAAGGATCCCTAACTCGGCAGAGAGATAGGGCGCACTGGAGTAACATAGGAGAAATAAAGGAAATCAATGCATGAAACCGTCAAGTGTTCACAGAAGTGAGGAGGTCACAGAGACGATGGCTCATGAAAGCGAAGCAGTGGCACTAGACAGACGTCTGCTTAACCTGTGGAAGCGAAAGAACCAGTGGGGAGAGCAGCGTTGGGGCCGCACGTGGGACAGTGGACAAAGAAAAAGGATCCCTAACTCGGCAGACAGATAGGGCGCACAGGAGTAACCTAGGAGAAATAAAGGATATCAATGCATGGAGCCGCGAAGTGGTCACAGAAGTGGAGGAGGTCACAGAGACGGTGGCTCATGAAAGCGAAGCAGGGGCACTAGACAGACATCTTCTTAACCTGTGGAAGCGAAAGAAGCAGAGGGAAGAGCAGCCTTCGGGCCGCACGTCGGACAGTGGGCTTCGAAAAAGGATCCCTAACTCGGCAGACAGATAGGGCGCACAGACCTAACCTAGGAGAAATAAAGGATATCAATGCATGAAGCCACGAAGTGGTCACAGAAGTGGGGGAGGTCACACAGACGGTGGCTCATGAAAGCGAAGCAGGGCACTAGACAGACGTCTGCTTAACCTGTGGAGTAAAAAGAAGCAGTGAAAAGAGCATCTTAGGGGCCGCACGTGGGACAGTGGGCTTCGAAAAAGGACCACTAACTCGTCAAAGAGGTAGGGCGCTCAGGTATAACCTAGGAGAAATAAAGGATATCAATGCATGGAGCCGCGAAGTGGTCACAGAAGTGCAGGAGGTCACGGAGACGGTGGCTCATGAAAGCGAAGCAGGGGCATTAGACAGACGCCTGCTTAACCTGTGTAAGCGAAAGAAGCAGTGGGAAGAGCAGCTTGGGGGCCGCACGTGGGACAGTGGACAAAGAGAAAGGATCCCCAACTCGGCAGACAGATAGGGCGCACAGTAGTAACCTAGGAGAAATAAAGGATATCAATGCATGGAGCCGCGAAGTGGTCACAGATGTGGAGGAGGTCACAGAGACGGTTGCTGATGAAAGCGAAGCAGGGGCACTAGACAGACATCTGCTTAACCTGTGGAAGCGAAGGAAGAAGTGCGAAGAGCAGCTTGGGGGCCGCACGTGGGACAGTGGGCTCCGAAAGAGGATCCCCAACTCGGCAGAGAGATAGGGCTCACAGGGGTAACCTACGAGAAATAAAGGATATCAATGCATGGAGCCGCGAATTGGTCACAGAAGTGGAGGAGTTCACCGAGACGGTGGCTGATGAAAGCGAAGCAGGGGCTCTAGACAGGCGTCTGCTTAACCTGTGGAAGCGAAAGAAGCAGTGGGAAAAGCAGCTTGGGGGCCGCACGTGGGACTGTGGACAAAAAAAGGATCCCTAACTCGGCAGAGAGATGGGACGCACAGGAGTAACCTAGGAGAAATAAAGGATATCAATGCATGAAGCCGTCAAGTGGTCACAGAAGTGAGGAGGTCACAGAGACGGTGGCTCATGAAAGCGAAGCAGGGGCACTAGACAGACGTCTGCTTAACCTGTGGAAGCGAAAGAAGCAGTGGGGAGAGCAGCTTGGGGGCCGCACGTGGGACAGTGGACAAAGAAAAAGGATCCCTAACTCGGCAGACAGATAAGGCGCACAGGAGTAACCTAGGACAAATAAAGGATATCAATGCATGAAGCCGCGAAGTGGTCACAGAAGTGGGGGAGGTCACACAGACGGTGGCTCATGAAAGCGAAGCAGGGCACTAGACAGACGTCTGCTTAACCTGTGGAGTAAAAAGAAGCAGTGAAAAGAGCATCTTAGGGGCCGCACGTGGGACAGTGGGCTTCGAAAAAGGATCCCTAACTCGTCAAAGAGGTAGGGCGCTCAGGCATACCCTAGGCGAAATAAAGGATATCAATGCATGGAGCCGCGAAGTGGTCACAGAAGTGGAGGAGGTCACAGAGACGGTGGCTCATGAAAGCGAAGCAGGGGCACAAGACAGACATCTGCTTAACCTGTGGAAGCGAAGGAAGAAGTGCGAAGAGCAGTTCGGGGGCCGCACGTGGGACAGTGGGCTCCGAAAAAGGATCCCTAACTCGGCAGACAGATAGGGCGCACAGGAGTAACCTACGAGAAATAAAGGATATCAATGCATGGAGCCGCGAAGTGGTCGCAGAAGTAGAGGAGGTCACCGAGACGGTGGCTGATGAAAGCGAAGCAGGGGCACTAGACAGACGTCTGCTTAACCTGTGGAAGCGAAAGAAGCAGTTGGGAGAGCAGCGTTGGGGCCGCACGTGGGACAGTGGACAAAGAAAAAGGATCCCCAACTCGGCAGACAGATAGGGCGCACAGGAGTAACCTAGGAGAAATAAAGGATATCAATGCATGGAGCCGCGAAGTGGTCACAGAAGTGGAGGAGGTCACAGAGACGGTGGCTCATGAAAGCGAAGCAGGGGCACTAGACAGACATCTGCTTAACCTGTGGAAGCGAAAGAAGCAGTGGGAAGAGCAGCTTACGGGCCGCACATCGGACAGTGGGCTTCGAAAAAGGATCCCAAACTCGGCAGACAGATAGGGCGCACAGGAGTAACCTAGGAGAAATAAAGGATATCAATGCATGAAGCCGCGAAGTGGTCACAGAAGTGGGGGAGGTCACACAGACGGTGGCTCATGAAAGCGAAGCAGGGCACTAGACAGACGTCTGCTTAACCTGTGGAGTAAAAAGAAACAGTGAAAAGAGCATCTTAGGGGCCGCACGTGGGACAGTGGGCTTCGAAAAAGGATCCCTAACTCGTCAAAGATGTAGGGCGCTCAGGTATAACCTAGGAGAAATAAAGGATATCAATGCATGGAGCCGCGAAGTGGTCACAGAAGTGGAGGAGGTCACGGAGACGGTGGCTCATGAAAGCGAAGCAGGGGCGTTAGACAGACGTCTGCTTAATCTGTGGAAGCAAAAGAAGCAGTGAAAAGAGCATCTTAGGGGGCGCACGTGGGACAGTGGGCTTCGAAAAAGGATCCCTAACTCGGCAGAAAATTAGGGCGCTCATGGGTAACCTAGGAGAAATAAAGGATATCAATGCATGGAGCCGCGGAGTGGTCACAGAAGTGGAGGAGGTCACGGATACGGTGGCTCATGAAAGCGAAGCAGGGGCACTAGACAGACGTCTGCTTAACCTGTAGAAGCGAAAGAAGCAGTGGGAAAAGCAGCTTGGGGGCCGCACGTGTGACTGTGGACAAAAAAGGATCCCTAACTCGGCAGAGAGATAGGGCGCACAGGAGTAACCTAGGAGAAATAAAGGATATCAATGCATAGAGCCGCGAAGCGGTCACAGAAGTGCAGGAGGTCACTGAGATGGTGGCTCATGAAAGCGAAGCAGGGGCACTAGACAGATATCTGCTTAACCTGTGGAAGCGAAAGAAGCAGTGGGAAGAGCAGCTTGGGGGCCGCACGTGGCACAGTGAGCTCTGAAAAAGGATCCCAAACTCGGCAGACAGATAGGGCGCACAGGAGTAACCTAGGAGAAATAAAGGATATCAATGCATGGAGCCGCGAAGTGGTGACAGAAGTGGAGGAGGTCACAGAGACGGTGGCTCATGAAAGCGAAGCAGGTGCACTAGACAGACGTCTGCTTAACCTGTGTAAGCGAAAGAAGCAGTGGGAAGAGCAGCTTACGGGCCGCACGTCGGACAGTGGGATTCGAAAAAGGATCCCTAACTCGTCAAAGAGGTAGGGCGCTCAGGTATAACCTAGGAGAAATAAAGGATATCAATGCATGGAGCCGCGAAGTGGTCACAGAGGTGGTGGAGGTCACGGAGACGGTGGTTCATGAAAGCGAAGCACGGGCACTAGACAGACGTCTGCTTAACCTGTGGAAGCGAAAGAAGCAGTGCGAAGAGCAGCTTAGGGGCCGCACGTCCGACAGTGGGCTTCGAAAAAGGATCCCTAACTCGTCAAAGAGGTAGGGCGCTCATGTTTAACCTAGGAGAAATAAAGGATATCAATGCATGGAGCCGCGAAGTGGTCACAGAAGTGGAGGAGGTCACGGAGACGGTGGCTCATGAAAGCGAAGCAGGGGCATTAGACAGACGTCTGCTTAACCTGTGGGAGCGAAAGAAGCAGTGGGAAGAGCAGTTTGGGGGCCGCACGTGGGACAGTGGACAAAGAAAAAGAATCCCCAACTCGGCAAAGAGATAGGGCGCACAGGAGTAACCTAGGAGAAATAAAGGATATCAAAGCATGGAGCCGCGAAGTGGTCACAGAAGTGGAGGAGGTCACAGAGACGGTGGGTATGAAAGCGAAGAGGGGCCACTTGACAGATATTTGCTGAACCTGTGGAAGTGAAAGAAGCAGTGGCAAGAGCAGCTTAGGGGCCGCACGTCGGCCAGTGGGCTCCGAAAAAGGATCCCTAACTCGGCAGACAGATAGGGTGCACAGGAGTAACCTACGAGAAATAAAGGATATCAATGCATGGAGCCGCGAAGTGGTCACAGAAGTGGAGGAGGTCACCGAGACGGCGACTGATGAAAGCGAAGCAGGGGCACTAGACAGACGTCTGCTTAACCTGTGGAAGCAAAACAAGAAGTGGGAAAAGCAGCTTGGGGGCCGCACGTGGGACTGTGGACAAAAAAAAGGATCCCTAACTCGGCAGAGAAATAGGGCGCACTGGAGTAACATAGGAGAAATAAAGGAAATCAATGCATGAAACCGTCAAGTGGTCACCGAAGTGAGGAGGTCACAGAGACGATGGCTCATGAAAGCGAAGCAGTGGCACTAGACAGACGTCTGCTTAACCTGTGGAAGCGAAAGAAGCAGTGGGGAGAGCAGCGTTGGGGCCGCACGTGGGACAGAGGACAAAGAAAAAGGATCCCTAACTCGGCAGACAGATAGGGCGCACAGGAGTAACCTAGGAGAAATAAATAATATCAATGCATGGAGCCGCGAAGTGGTCACAGAAGTGGAGGAGGTCACAGAGACGGTGGCTCATGAAAGCGAAGCAGGGGCAGTAGACAGACATCTTCTTAACCTGTGGAAGCGAAAGAAGCAGTGGGAAGAGCAGCTTACGGGCCGCACGTCGGACAGTGGGCTTCGAAAAAGGATCCCTAACTCGGCAGACAGATAGGGCGCACAGAACTAACCAAGGAGAAATAAAGGATATCAATGCATGAAGCCACGAAGTGGTCACAGAAGTGGGGGAGGTCACACAGACGGTGGCTCATGAAAGCGAAGCAGGGCACTAGACAGACGTCTGCTTAACCTGTGGAGTAAAAAGAAGCAGTGAAAAGAGCATCTTAGGGGCCGCACGTGGGACAGTGGGCTTCGAAAAATTATCCCTAACTCGTCAAAGAGGTAGGGCGCTCAGGTATAACCTAGGAGAAATAAAGGATATCAATGCATGGAGCCGCGAAGTGGTTACAGAAGTGCAGGAGGTCACGGAGACGGTGGCTCATGAAAGCGAAGCAGGGGCATTAGACAGACGTCTGCTTAACCTGTGTAAGCGAAAGAAGCAGTGGGAAGAGCAGCTTGGGGGTCGCACGTGGGACAGTGGACAAAGAGAAAGGATCCCCAATTCGACAGACAGATAGGGCGCACAGTAGTAACCTAGGAGAAATAAAGGATATTAATGCATGGAGCCGCGAAGTGGTCACAGATGTGGAGGAGGTCACAGAGACGGTTGCTGATGAAAGCGAAGCAGGGGCACTAGACAGACATCTGCTTAACCTGTGGAAGCGAAGGAAGAAGTGCGAAGAGCAGCTTGGGGGCCGCACGTGGGACAGTGGGCTCCGAAAGAGGATCCCCAACTCCGTAGAGAGATAGGGCTCACAGGAGTAACCTAGGCGAAATACAGGATATCAATGCATGGAGCCGTGGAGTGGTCAAAGAAGTGGAGGAGGTCACAGGGACGGTGGCTCATGAAAGCGAAGCAGGGGCACTAGACAGACGTCTGCTTAACCTGTGGAAGCGAAAGAAGCAGTGGGAAGAGCAGCTTAGGGCTGCACATCGGACAGTGGGCTCCGAAAAAGGATCCCTAACTCGGCAGACAGATAGGGCGCAGAGGGGTAACCTACGAGAAATAAAGGATATCAATGCATGGAGCCGCGAAGTGGTCACAGAAGTGGAGGAGTTCACCGAGACGGTGGCTGATGAAAGCGAAGCAGGGGCTCTAGACAGGCGTCTGCTTAACCTGTGGAAGCGAAAGAAGCAGTGGGAAAAGCAGCTTGGGGGCCGCACGTGGGACTGTGGACAAAAAAAGGATCCCTAACTCGGCAGAGAGATGGGACGCACAGGAGTAACCTAGGAGAAATAAAGGATATCAATGCATGAAGCCGTCAAGTGGTCACAGAAGTGAGGAGGTCACAGAGACGGTGGCTCATGAAAGCGAAGCAGGGGCACTAGACAGACGTCTGCTTAACCTGTGGAAGCGAAAGAAGCAGTGGGGAGAGCAGCTTGGGGGCCGCACGTGGGACAGTGGACAAAGAAAAAGGATCCCTAACTCGGCAGACAGATAAGGCGCACAGGAATAACCTAGGAGAAATAAAGGATATCAATGCATGAAGCCGCGAAGTGGTCACAGAAGTGGGGGAGGTCACACAGACGGTGGCTCATGAAAGCGAAGCAGGGCACTAGACAGACGTCTGCTTAACCTGTGGAGTAAAAAGAAGCAGTGAAAAGAGCATCTTAGGGGCCGCACGTGGGACAGTGGGCTTCGAAAAAGGATCCCTAACTCGTCAAAGAGGTAGGGCGCTCAGGTATACCCTAGGCGAAATAAAGAATATCAATGCATGGAGCCGCGAAGTGGTCACAGAAGTGGAGGAGGTCACGGAGACGGTGGCTCATTAAAGCGAAGCAGGGGCACAAGACAGACATCTGCTTAACCTGTGGAAGCGAAGGAAGAAGGGCGAAGAGCAGCTTGGGGGCCGCACGTGGGACAGTGGGCTCCGAAAAAGGATCCCTAACTCGGCAGACAGATAGGGCGCACAGGAGTAACCTACGAGAAATAAAGGATATCAATGCATGGAGCCGCGGAGTGGTCACAGAAGTGGAGGAGGTCACGGATACGGTGGCTCATGAAAGCGAAGCAGGGGCACTAGACAGACGTCTGCTTAACCTGTGGAAGCGAAAGAAGCAGTAGGAAGAGCAGTTTGGGGGCCGCACGTGGGACAGTGGACAAAGAAAAAGGATCCCCAACTCGGCAAAGAGATAGGGTGCACAGGAGTAACCTAGCAGAAATAAAGGATATCAATGCATGGAGCCGCGAAGTGGTCACAGAGGTGGAGGAGGTCACGGAGACGGTGGCTCATGAAAGCGAAGCAGGGGCACTAGACAGACGTCTGCTTAACCTGTGGAAGCGAAAGAAGCAGTGGGAAGAGCAGCTTAGGGCTGCACATCGGACAGTGGGCTCCAAAAACGGATCTCTAACTCGGCAGACAAATAGGGCGCCCAGGAGTAACCTAGGGGAATAAAGGATATCAATGCATGGAGCTGCAAAGTGGTCAGAGAAGTGGAGGAGGTCACAGAGACGATTGCTGATGAAAGCGAAGCAGGGGCACGAGACACACATTTGCTTAACCTGTGGAAGCGAAAGAAGAAGTGGGAAGAGCAGCTTACGGGCCGCACGTCGGACATTGGGCTTCGAAAAAGGATCCCTAACTCGGCAGACAGATAGGGCGCACAGGAGTAACCTAGGAGAAATAAAGGATATCAATGCATGAAGCCGTCAAGTGGTCGCAGAACTGAGGAGGTCACAGAGACGGTGGCTCATGAAAGCGAAGCAGGGGCACTAGACATACGTCTGCTTAACCTGTGGAAGCGAAAGAAGCAGTGGGGAGAGCAGCTTGGGGGCCGCACGTGGGACAGTGGACAAAGCAAAAAGGATCCCTAACTCGGCAGACAGATAGGGCGCACAGGAGTAACTTAGGAGAAATAAAGGATATCAATGCATGAAGCCGCGAAGTAGTCACAGAAGTGGGGGAGGTCACTGAGACGGTGGCTCATGAAAGCGAAGCAGGGCACTAGACAGACGTCTGATTAACCTGTGGAGTAAAAAGAAGCAGTGAAAAGAGCATCCTAGGGGCCGCACGTGGGACAGTGGGCTTCGAAAAAGGATCCCTAACTCGGCAGACAGATAGGGCGCACAGGAGTAACTTAGGAGAAATAAAGGATATCAATGCATGAAGCCGCGAAGTAGTCACAGAAGTGGGGGAGGTCACAGAGACGGTGGCTCATGAAAGCGAAGCAGGGGCACTAGACAGACGTCTGCTTAACCTGTGGAGGCGAAAGAAGCAGTAGGAAGAGCAGTTTGGGGGCCGCACGTGGGCAGTGGACAAAGAAAAGGATCCCCAACTCGGCAAAGAGATAGGGCGCACAGCAGTAACCTAGGAGAAATAAAGGATATCAATGCATGGATTCGCGAAGTGGTCACAGAAGTGGAGGAGGTCACAGAGACGGTGGCTCATGAAAACGAAGCAGGGGCACTAGACAGACGCCTGCTTAGCCTGTGAAGGCGAAAGAAGCAGTGAAAAGAGCATCTTAGGGGCCGCACGTGGGACAGTGGGCTTCCAAAAAGGATCCCTAACTCGGCAAAGAGGTAGGGCGCTGAGGTATAACCTAGGAGAAATAAAGGATATCAATGCATAGAGCCGCGAAGTGGTCACAGAAGTGGAGGAGTTCACGGAGACGGTGGCTCGAGAAAGCGAAGCAGGGGCATTAGACAGAAGTCTGCTTAACCTCTGGAAGCGAAAGAAGCAGTGGGAAGAGCAGCTTACGGGCCGCACGTCGGACAGTGGGCTTCGAAAAGGATCCCTAACTCGGCAGACAGATAGGGCGCACAGGAGTAACCTAGGAGAAATAAAGGATATCTATGCATAGAGCCGCGAAGCGGTCACAGAAGTGGAGGAGGTCACTGAGATGGTGGCTCATGAAAGCGAAGCAGGGGCACTAGACAGATATCTGCTTAACCTGTGGAAGCGAAAGAAGCAGTGGGAAGAGCAGCTTGGGGACCGCACGTGGAACAGTGAGCTCCGAAAAAGGATCCCAAACGCGGCAGACAGATAGGGCGCCCAGGAGTAACCTAGGAGAAAAAAAAGATATCAATGCAAGGAGCCGCGAAGTGGTCACAGAAATGGAGGAGGTCACAGAGACGGTGGCTCATGAAAGCGAAGCAGGGGCACTAGACAGACGTCTGCTTAACCTGTGGAAGCGAAAGAAGCAGTGCGAAGAGCAGCTTACGGGCCGCACGTCGGACAGTGGGCTTCGAAAAAGGATCCCCAACTCGGCAGAGAGATAGGGCTCACAGGAGTAACCTAGGCGAAATAAAGGATATCAATGCATGGAGCCGCGAAGTGGTCAAAGAAGTGGAGGAGGTCACCGAGACGGTGGCTCATGAAAGCGAAGCAGGGGCACCAGACAGACGTCTGCTTAACCTGTGGAAGCGAAAGAAGCAGTGGGAAGAGCAGCTTAGGGCTGCACACCGGACAGTGGGCTCCAAAAAAGGATCCCTAACTCGGCAGACAAATATGGCGCCCAGGAGTAACCTAGGGGAATAAAGGATAACAATGCATGGAGCCGCGAAGTGGTCAGAGAAGTGGAGGAGGTCACAGAGACGATTGCTGATGAAAACGAAGCAGGGGCACTAGACACATATTTGCTTAACCTGTGGAAGCAAAAAAAGAAGAAGTGGGAAGAGCAGCTTACGGGCCGCACGTCGGACAGTGGGCTTCGAAAAAGGATCCCTAACTCGGCAGACAGATAGGGCGCACAGGAGTAACCTAGAAGAAATAAAGGATATCAATGCATGAAGCCGCGAAGTGGTCACAGAAGTGGAGGACCTCTCAGAGACGGTTGCTGATGAAAGCGAAGCAGGGCCACTAGACAGACAACTGCTTAACCTGTGCAAGCGATAGAAGCAGTGGGAAGAGCAGCTTAGGGGCCGCACGTCGGACAGTGAGCTCCGAAAAAGGATCCCTAACTCGGCAGACAGATAGGGCGCACAGGAGTAACCTAGGAGAAATAAAGGATATCTGTGCATGAAGCCGTCAAGTGGTTACAGAAGTGAGGAGGTCACAGAGACGGTGGCTCATGAAAGCGAAGCAGGGGCACTAGACAGACGTCTGCTTAACCTGTGGAAGCGAAAGAAGCAGTGGGGAGAGCAGCTTGGGGGCCGCACGTGGGACAGTGGACAAAGAAAAAGGATCCCCAACTCGGCAGAGAGATAGGGCGCAAAGGAGTATTATGATACATCGTTCTGGCGCACGAAAAACACGGACGAAGGAAGAACAGACACACAGTTGATGTCCGGCGATTGTGTGTCTGTTCTTCCGTCGTCCGTGTTTTTCGTGCGCCAGAACAATGTATCATATTGCGACTGTGAACCAACTAGCCCAGCTGTCTACGCTTAGCAAAGGAGTAACCTAGGAGAAATAAAGGATATCAATGCATGGAGCCGCGAAGTGGTCACAGAAGTGGAGGAGGTCACGGAGACGGTGGCTCATGAAAGTGAAGCAGGTGCACTAGACGGACGTCTGCTTAACCTGTGGAAGCGAAAGAAGCAGTGGGAAAAGCAGCTTGGGGGCCGCACGTGGGACTGCGGACAAAAAAGGATCCCTAACTCGGCAGAGAGATAGAGCACACAGGAGTAACCTACAAGAAATAAAGGATATCAATGCATAGAGCCGCGAAGCGGTCACAGAAGTGGAGGAGGTCACTGAGATGGTGGCTCATGAAAGCGAAGCAGGTGCACTAGACAGATATCTGCTTAAGCTGTGGAATCGAAAGAAGCAGTGGGAAGACAAGCTTGGGGGCCGCACGTGGGACAGTGAGCTCCGAAAAGGACCCCAAACTCGGCAGACAGATAGGGCGCACAGGAGTAACCTAGGAGAAATAAAAGATATCAATGCATGGAGCCGCGCAGTGGTCACAGAAGTGGAGGAGGTCACAGAGACGGTGGCTCATGAAAGCGAAGCAGGGGCACTAGACAGACGTCTGCTTAACCTGTGGAAGCGAAAGAAGCAGTGGGAAGAGCAGCTTACGGGCCGCACGTCGGACAGTGGGCTTCGAAAAAGGATCCCTAACTCGGCAGACAGATAGGGCGCACAGGAGTAACCTAGGAGAAATAAAGGATATCAATGCATGAAGCCGCGAAGTGGTCACAGAAGTTGGGGAGGTCACTGAGACGGTGGCTCACGACAGCGAAGCAGGGCACTAGACAGACGTCTGATTAACCTGTGGAGTAAAAAGAAGCAGTGAAAAGAGCATCTTAGGGGCCGCACGTGGGACAGTGGGCTTCGAAAAAGGATCCCTCACTCGTCAAAGATTTAGGGCGCTCAGGTATAACCTAGGAGAAATGAAGGATATCAATGCATGGAGCCGCGAAGTGGTCACAGAAGTGGAGGAGGTCACAGAGACGATTGCTGATGAAAGCGAAGCAGGGGCACGAGACACACATTTGCTTAACCTGTGGAAGCGAAAGAAGAAGTGGGAAGAGCAGCTTACGGGCCGCACGTCGGACATTGGGCTTCGAAAAAGGATCCCTAACTCGGCAGACAGATAGGGCGCACAGGAGTAACCTAGGAGAAATAAAGGATATCAATGCATGAAGCCGTCAAGTGGTCGCAGAACTGAGGAGGTCACAGAGACGGTGGCTCATGAAAGCGAAGCAGGGGCACTAGACATACGTCTGCTTAACCTGTGGAAGCGAAAGAAGCAGTGGGGAGAGCAGCTTGGGGGCCGCACGTGGGACAGTGGACAAAGCAAAAAGGATCCCTAACTCGGCAGACAGATAGGGCGCACAGGAGTAACTTAGGAGAAATAAAGGATATCAATGCATGAAGCCGCGAAGTAGTCACAGAAGTGGGGGAGGTCACTGAGACGGTGGCTCATGAAAGCGAAGCAGGGCACTAGACAGACGTCTGATTAACCTGTGGAGTAAAAAGAAGCAGTGAAAAGAGCATCCTAGGGGCCGCACGTGGGACAGTGGGCTTCGAAAAAGGATCCCTAACTCGGCAGACAGATAGGGCGCACAGGAGTAACTTAGGAGAAATAAAGGATATCAATGCATGAAGCCGCGAAGTAGTCACAGAAGTGGGGGAGGTCACAGAGACGGTGGCTCATGAAAGCGAAGCAGGGGCACTAGACAGACGTCTGCTTAACCTGTGGAGGCGAAAGAAGCAGTAGGAAGAGCAGTTTGGGGGCCGCACGTGGGCAGTGGACAAAGAAAAGGATCCCCAACTCGGCAAAGAGATAGGGCGCACAGCAGTAACCTAGGAGAAATAAAGGTTATCAATGCATGGATTCGCGAAGTGGTCACAGAAGTGGAGGAGGTCACAGAGACGGTGGCTCATGAAAACGAAGCAGGGGCACTAGACAGACGCCTGCTTAGCCTGTGAAGGCGAAAGAAGCAGTGAAAAGAGCATCTTAGGGGCCGCACGTGGGACAGTGGGCTTCCAAAAAGGATCCCTAACTCGGCAAAGAGGTAGGGCGCTGAGGTATAACCTAGGAGAAATAAAGGATATCAATGCATAGAGCCGCGAAGTGGTCACAGAAGTGGAGGAGTTCACGGAGACGGTGGCTCGAGAAAGCGAAGCAGGGGCATTAGACAGAAGTCTGCTTAACCTCTGGAAGCGAAAGAAGCAGTGGGAAGAGCAGCTTACGGGCCGCACGTCGGACAGTGGGCTTCGAAAAGGATCCCTAACTCGGCAGACAGATAGGGCGCACAGGAGTAACCTAGGAGAAATAAAGGATATCTATGCATAGAGCCGCGAAGCGGTCACAGAAGTGGAGGAGGTCACTGAGATGGTGGCTCATGAAAGCGAAGCAGGGGCACTAGACAGATATCTGCTTAACCTGTGGAAGCGAAAGAAGCAGTGGGAAGAGCAGCTTGGGGACCGCACGTGGAACAGTGAGCTCCGAAAAAGGATCCCAAACGCGGCAGACAGATAGGGCGCCCAGGAGTAACCTAGGAGAAAAAAAAGATATCAATGCAAGGAGCCGCGAAGTGGTCACAGAAATGGAGGAGGTCACAGAGACGGTGGCTCATGAAAGCGAAGCAGGGGCACTAGACAGACGTCTGCTTAACCTGTGGAAGCGAAAGAAGCAGTGCGAAGAGCAGCTTACGGGCCGCACGTCGGACAGTGGGCTTCGAAAAAGGATCCCCAACTCGGCAGAGAGATAGGGCTCACAGGAGTAACCTAGGCGAAATAAAGGATATCAATGCATGGAGCCGCGAAGTGGTCAAAGAAGTGGAGGAGGTCACCGAGACGGTGGCTCATGAAAGCGAAGCAGGGGCACCAGACAGACGTCTGCTTAACCTGTGGAAGCGAAAGAAGCAGTGGGAAGAGCAGCTTAGGGCTGCACACCGGACAGTGGGCTCCAAAAAAGGATCCCTAACTCGGCAGACAAATATGGCGCCCAGGAGTAACCTAGGGGAATAAAGGATAACAATGCATGGAGCCGCGAAGTGGTCAGAGAAGTGGAGGAGGTCACAGAGACGATTGCTGATGAAAACGAAGCAGGGGCACTAGACACATATTTGCTTAACCTGTGGAAGCAAAAAAAGAAGAAGTGGGAAGAGCAGCTTACGGGCCGCACGTCGGACAGTGGGCTTCGAAAAAGGATCCCTAACTCGGCAGACAGATAGGGCGCACAGGAGTAACCTAGAAGAAATAAAGGATATCAATGCATGAAGCCGCGAAGTGGTCACAGAAGTGGAGGACCTCTCAGAGACGGTTGCTGATGAAAGCGAAGCAGGGCCACTAGACAGACAACTGCTTAACCTGTGCAAGCGATAGAAGCAGTGGGAAGAGCAGCTTAGGGGCCGCACGTCGGACAGTGAGCTCCGAAAAAGGATCCCTAACTCGGCAGACAGATAGGGCGCACAGGAGTAACCTAGGAGAAATAAAGGATATCTGTGCATGAAGCCGTCAAGTGGTTACAGAAGTGAGGAGGTCACAGAGACGGTGGCTCATGAAAGCGAAGCAGGGGCACTAGACAGACGTCTGCTTAACCTGTGGAAGCGAAAGAAGCAGTGGGGAGAGCAGCTTGGGGGCCGCACGTGGGACAGTGGACAAAGAAAAAGGATCCCCAACTCGGCAGAGAGATAGGGCGCAAAGGAGTATTATGATACATCGTTCTGGCGCACGAAAAACACGGACGAAGGAAGAACAGACACACAGTTGATGTCCGGCGATTGTGTGTCTGTTCTTCCGTCGTCCGTGTTTTTCGTGCGCCAGAACAATGTATCATATTGCGACTGTGAACCAACTAGCCCAGCTGTCTACGCATAGCAAAGGAGTAACCTAGGAGAAATAAAGGATATCAATGCATGGAGCCGCGAAGTGGTCACAGAAGTGGAGGAGGTCACGGAGACGGTGGCTCATGAAAGTGAAGCAGGTGCACTAGACGGACGTCTGCTTAACCTGTGGAAGCGAAAGAAGCAGTGGGAAAAGCAGCTTGGGGGCCGCACGTGGGACTGCGGACAAAAAAGGATCCCTAACTCGGCAGAGAGATAGAGCACACAGGAGTAACCTACAAGAAATAAAGGATATCAATGCATAGAGCCGCGAAGCGGTCACAGAAGTGGAGGAGGTCACTGAGATGGTGGCTCATGAAAGCGAAGCAGGTGCACTAGACAGATATCTGCTTAAGCTGTGGAATCGAAAGAAGCAGTGGGAAGACAAGCTTGGGGGCCGCACGTGGGACAGTGAGCTCCGAAAAGGACCCCAAACTCGGCAGACAGATAGGGCGCACAGGAGTAACCTAGGAGAAATAAAAGATATCAATGCATGGAGCCGCGCAGTGGTCACAGAAGTGGAGGAGGTCACAGAGACGGTGGCTCATGAAAGCGAAGCAGGGGCACTAGACAGACGTCTGCTTAACCTGTGGAAGCGAAAGAAGCAGTGGGAAGAGCAGCTTACGGGCCGCACGTCGGACAGTGGGCTTCGAAAAAGGATCCCTAACTCGGCAGACAGATAGGGCGCACAGGAGTAACCTAGGAGAAATAAAGGATATCAATGCATGAAGCCGCGAAGTGGTCACAGAAGTTGGGGAGGTCACTGAGACGGTGGCTCACGACAGCGAAGCAGGGCACTAGACAGACGTCTGATTAACCTGTGGAGTAAAAAGAAGCAGTGAAAAGAGCATCTTAGGGGCCGCACGTGGGACAGTGGGCTTCGAAAAAGGATCCCTCACTCGTCAAAGATTTAGGGCGCTCAGGTATAACCTAGGAGAAATGAAGGATATCAATGCATGGAGCCGCGAAGTGGTCACAGAAGTGGAGGAGGTCAAGGAGACGGTGGCTCATGAAAGCGAAGCAGGGGCATTAGACAGACGTCTGCTTAACCTGTGGAAGCGAAAGAAGCAGTGAAAAGAGCATCATAGGGGGCGCACGTGGGACAGTGGGCTTCGAAAAAGGATCCCAAACTCGGCAGAAAATTAGGGCGCTCATGGGTAACCTAGGAGAAATAAAGGATATCAATGCATGGAGCCGCGAAGTGGTCACAGAAGAGGAGGTCACGGAGACGGTGGCTCATGAAAGCGAAGCAGGGGCACTAGACAGACGTCTACTTAACCTGTGGAGGCGAAAGAAGCAGTAGGAAGAGCAGTTTGGGGGCCGCACGTGGGACAGTGGACAAAGAAAAAGGATCCCCAACTCTGCAAAGAAATAGGGCGCACAGGAGTAACCTAGGAGAAATAAAGGATATCAATGCATGGATTCGCGAAGTGGTCACAGAAGTGGAGGAGGTCACAGAGACGGTGGCTCATGAAAGCGAAGCAGGGGCACTAGACAGACGTCTGCTTAACCTGTGGAGGCGAAAGAAGCAGTGAAAAGAGCATCTTAGGGGCCGCACGTGGGACAGTGGGCTTCCAAAAAGGATCCCTAACTCGGCAAAGAGGTAGGGCGCTGAGGTATAACCTAGGAGAAAAAAAGGATATCAATGCATGGAGCCGCGAAGTGGTCAAAGAAGTGGAGGAGTTCACGGAGACGGTGGCTCATGAAAACAAAGCAGGGGCATTAGACAGAAGTCTGCTTAACCTCTGGAAGCGAACGAAGCAGTGGGAAGAGCAGCTTGGGGGCCGCATGTGGGACAGTGGGCTCTGAAAAAGGATCCCGAACTCGGCAGAGAGATAGGGCGCACAGGAGTAACCTAGGCGAAATAAAGGATATCAATGCATGAAGCCGTCAAGTGGTCACAGAAGCTAGGAGGTCACAGTGACGGTGGCTCATGAAAGCGAAGCAGGGGCACTAGACAGACGTCTGCTTAACCTGTGGAAGCGAAAGAAGCAGTGGGGAGAGCAGCTTGGGGGCCGCACGTGGGACAGTGGACAAAGAAAAAGGATCCCTAACTCGGCAGACAGATAAGGCGCACAGGAATAACCTAGGAGAAATAAAGGATATCAATGCATGAAGCCGCGAAGTGGTCACAGAAGTGGGGGAGGTCACACAGAGGGTGGCTCATGAAAGCGAAGCAGGGCACTAGACAGACGTCTGCTTAACCTGTGGAGTAAAAAGAAGCAGTGAAAAGAGCATCTTAGGGGCCGCACGTGGGACAGTGGGCTTCGAAAAAGGATCCCTATCTCGTCAAACAGGTAGGGCGCTCAGGTATACCCTAGGCGAAATAAAGAATATCAATGCATGGAGCCGCGAAGTGGTCACAGAAGTGGAGGAGGTCACGGAGACGGTGGCTCATGAAAGCGAAGCAGGGGCACAAGACAGACATCTGCTTAACCTGTGGAAGCGAAGGAAGAAGTGCGAAGAGCAGCTTGGGGGCCGCACGTGGGACAGTGGGCTCTGAAAAAGGATCCCTAACTCGGCAGACAGATAGGGCGCACAGGAGTAACCTAGGAGAAATAAAGGATATCTGTGCATGAAGCCGTCAAGTGGTTACAGAAGTGAGGAGGTCACAGAGACGGTGGCTCATGAAAGCGAAGCAGGGGCACTAGACAGACGTCTGCTTAACCTGTAGAAGCGAAAGAAGCAGTGGGGAGAGCAGCTTGGGGGCCGCACGTGGGACAGTGGACAAAGAAAAAGGATCCCCAACTCCGGCAAAGAGATAGTGTGCACAGGAGTAACCTAGGAGAAATAAAGGATATCAATGCATGGAGCCGCGAAGTGGTCACAGAGGTGGAGGAGGTCACGGAGACGGTGGCTCATGAAAGCGAAGCAGGGGCACTAGACAGACGTCTGCTTAACCTGTGGAAGCGAAAGAAGCAGTGGGAAGAGCAGCTTAGGGCTGCACATCGGACAGTGGGCTCCAAAAACGGATCTCTAACTCGGCAGACAAATAGGGCGCCCAGGAGTAACCTAGGGGAATAAAGGATATCAATGCATGGAGCTGCAAAGTGGTCAGAGAAGTGGAGGAGGTCACAGAGACGATTGCTGATGAAAGCGAAGCAGGGGCACGAGACACACATTTGCTTAACCTGTGGAAGCGAAAGAAGAAGTGGGAAGAGCAGCTTACGGGCCGCACGTCGGACATTGGGCTTCGAAAAAGGATCCCTAACTCGGCAGACAGATAGAGCGCACAGGAGTAACATAGAAGAAATAAAGGATATCAATGCATGAAGCCGCGAAGTGGTCACAGAAGTGGAGGACGTCTCAGAGACGGTTGCTGATGAAAGCGAAGCAGGGGCACTAGACAGACATCTGCTTAACCTGTGCAAGCGATAGAAGCAGTGGGAAGAGCAGCTTAGGGGCCGCACGCCGGACAGTGAGCTCCGAAAAAGGATCCCTAACTCGGCAGACAGATAGGGCGCACAGGAGTAACCTAGGAGAAATAAAGGATATCAATGCATGAAGCCGTCAAGTGGTCGCAGAACTGAGGAGGTCACAGAGACGGTGGCTCATGAAAGCGAAGCAGGGGCACTAGACAGACGTCTGCTTAACCTGTGGAAGCGAAAGAAGCAGTGGGGAGAGCAGCTTGGGGGCCGCACGTGGGACAGTGGACAAAGAAAAGGATCCCCAACTCGGCAAAGAGATAGGGCGCACAGGAGTAACCTAGGAGAAATAAAGGATATCAATGCATGGATTCGCGAAGTGGTCACAGAAGTGGAGGAGGTCACAGAGACGGTGGCTCATGAAAACGAAGCAGGGGCACTAGACAGACGCCTGCTTAGCCTGTGGAGGCGAAAGAAGCAGTGAAAAGAGCATCTTAGGGGCCGCACGTGGGACAGTGGGCTTCCAAAAAGGATCCCTAACTCGGCAAAGAGGTAGGGCGCTGAGGTATAACCTAGGAGAAATAAAGGATATCAATGCATAGAGCCGCGAAGTGGTATCAGAAGTGGAGGAGGTCACAGAGACGGTGGCTCATGAAAGCGAAGCAGTGGCACTAGACAGACGTCTGCTTAACCTGTGGAGGCGAAAGAAGCAGTAGGAAGAGCAGTTTGGGGGCCGCACGTGGGCAGTGGACAAAGAAAAGGATCCCCAACTCGGCAAAGAGATAAGGGCGCACAGGAGTAACCTAGGAGAAATAAAGGATATCAATGCATGGATTCGCGAAGTGGTCACAGAAGTGGAGGAGGTCACAGAGACGGTGGCTCATGAAAACGAAGCAGGGGCACTAGACAGACGCCTGCTTAGCCTGTGGAGGCGAAAGAAGCAGTGAAAAGAGCATCTTAGGGGCCGCATGTGGGACAGTGGGCTTCCAAAAAGGATCCCTAACTCGGCAAAGAGGTAGGGCGCTGAGGTATAACCTAGGAGAAATAAAGGATATCAATGCATAGAGCCGCGAAGTGGTCACAGAAGTGGAGGAGTTCACGGAGACGGTGGCTCGAGAAAGCGAAGCAGGGGCATTAGACAGAAGTCTGCTTAACCTCTGGAAGCGAAAGAAGCAGTGGGAAGAGCAGCTTACGGGCCGCACGTCGGACAGTGGGCTTCGAAAAGGATCCCTAACTCGGCAGACAGATAGGGCGCACAGGAGTAACCTAGGAGAAATAAAGGATATCAATGCATAGAGCCGCGAAGCGGTCACAGAAGTGGAGGAGGTCACTGAGATGGTGGCTCATGAAAGCGAAGCAGGGGCACTAGACAGATATCTGCTTAACCTGTGGAAGCGAAAGAAGCAGTGGGAAGAGCAGCTTGGGGACCACACGTGGAACAGTGAACTCCGAAAAAGGATCCCAAACGCGGCAGACAGATAGGGCGCCCAGGAGTAACCTAGGAGAAATAAAAGATATCAATGCATGGAGCCGCGAAGTGGTCACAGAAATGGAGGAGGTCACAGAGACGGTGGCTCATGAAAGCGAAGCAGGGGCACTAGACAGACGTCTGCTTAACCTGTGGAAGCGAAAGAAGCAGTGCGAAGAGCAGCTTACGGGCCGCACGTCGGACAGTGGGCTTCGAAAAAGGATCCCCAACTCGGCAGAGAGATAGGGCTCACAGGAGTAACCTAGGCGAAATAAAGGATATCAATGCATGGAGCCGCGAAGTGGTCAAAGAAGTGGAGGAGGTCACCGAGACGGTGGCTCATGAAAGCGAAGCAGGGGCACTAGACAGACGTCTGCTTAACCTGTGGAAGCGAAAGAAGCAGTGGGAAGAGCAGCTTAGGGCTGCACACCGGACAGTGGGCTCCAAAAAAGGATCCCTAACTCGGCAGACAAATAGGGCACCCAGGAGTAACCTAGGGGAATAAAGGATAACAATGCATGGAGCCGCGAAGTGGTCAGAGAAGTGGAGGAGGTCACAGAGACGATTGCTGATGAAAACGAAGCAGGGGCACTAGACACATATTTGCTTAACCTGTGGAAGCGAAAGAAGAAGTGGGAAGAGCAGCTTACGTGCCGCACGTCGGACAGTGGGCTTCGAAAAAGGATCCCTAACTCGGCAGACAGATAGGGCGCACAGGAGTAACCTAGAAGAAATAAAGGATATCAATGCATGAAGCCGCGAAGTGGTCACAGAAGTGGAGGACCTCTCAGAGACGGTTGCTGATGAAAGCGAAGCAGGGCCACTAGACAGACAACTGCTTAACCTGTGCAAGCGATAGAAGCAGTGGGAAGAGCAGCTTAGGGGCCGCACGTCGGACAGTGAGCTCCGAAAAAGGATCCCTAACTCGGCAGACAGATAGGGCGCACAGGAGTAACCTAGGAGAAATAAAGGATATCTGTGCATGAAGCCGTCAAGTGGTTACAGAAGTGAGGAGGTCACAGAGACGGTGGCTCATGAAAGCGAAGCAGGGGCACTAGACAGACGTCTGCTTAACCTGAGGAAGCGAAAGAAGCAGTGGGGAGAGCAGCTTGGGGGCCGCACGTGGGACAGTGGACAAAGAAAAAGGATCCCCAACTCGGCAGAGAGATAGGGCGCAAAGGAGTATTATGATACATCGTTCTGGCGCACGAAAAACACGGACGAAGGAAGAACAGACACACAGTTGATGTCCGGCGATTGTGTGTCTGTTCTTCCGTCGTCCGTGTTTTTCGTGCGCCAGAACGATGTATCATATTGCGACTGTGAACCAACTAGCCCAGCTGTCTACGCTTAGCAAAGGAGTAACCTAGGAGAAATAAAGGATATCAATGCATGGAGCCGCGAAGTGGTCACAGAAGTGGAGGAGGTCACGGAGACGGTGGCTCATGAAAGTGAAGCCGGTGCACTAGACAGACGTCTGCTTAACCTGTGGAAGCGAAAGAAGCAGTGGGAAAAGCAGCTTGGGGGCCGCACGTGGGACTGCGGACAAAAAAGGATCCCTAACTCGGCAGAGAGATAGGGCGCACAGGAGTAACCTACAAGAAATAAAGGATATCAATGCATAGAGCCGCGAAGCGGTCACAGAAGTGGAGGAGGTCACTGAGATGGTGGCTCATGAAAGCGAAGCAGGGGCACTAGACAGATATCTGCTTAAGCTGTGGAATCGAAAGAAGCAGTGGGAAGAGCAGCTTGGGGGCCGCACGTGGGACAGTGAGCTCCGAAAAGGACCCCAAACTCGGCAGACAGATAGGGCGCACAGGAGTAACCTAGGAGAAATAAAAGATATCAATGCATGGAGCCGCGCAGTGGTCACAGAAGTGGAGGAGGTCACAGAGACGGTGGCTCATGAAAGCGAAGCAGGGGCACTAGACAGACGTCTGCTTAACCTGTGGAATCGAAAAAAGCAATAGGAAGAGCAGCTTGGGGGCCGCACGTGGGACAGTGAGCTCCGAAAAGGACCCCAAACTCGGCAGACAGATAGGGCGCACAGGAGTAACCTAGGAGAAATAAAAGATATCAATGCATGGAGCCGCGCAGTGGTCACAGAAGTGGAGGAGGTCACAGAGACGGTGGCTCATGAAAGCGAAGCAGGGGCACTAGACAGACGTCTGCTTAACCTGTGGAAGCGAAAGAAGCAGTGGGAAGAGCAGCTTACGGGCCGCACGTCGGACAGTGGGCTTCGAAAAAGGATCCCTAACTCGGCAGACAGATAGGGCGCACAGGAGTAACCTAGGAGAAATAAAGGATATCAATGCATGAAGCCGCGAAGTGGTCACAGAAGTGGGGGAGGTCACTGAGACGGTGGCTCACGACAGCGAAGCAGGGCACTAGACAGACGTCTGATTAACCTGTGGAGTAAAAGGAAGCAGTGAAAAGAGCATCTTAGGGGCCGCACGTGGGACAGTGGGCTTCGAAAAAGGATCCCTAACTCGTCAAAGATTTAGGGCGCTCAGGTATAACCTAGGAGAAATAAAGGATATCAATGCATGGAGCCGCGAAGTGGTCACAGAAGTGGAGGAGGTCAAGGAGACGGTGGCTCATGAAAGCGAAGCAGGGGCATTAGACAGACGTCTGCTTAACCTGTGGAAGCGAAAGAAGCAGTGAAAAGAGCATCATAGGGGGCGCACATGGGACAGTGGGCTTCGAAAAAGGATCCCAAACTCGGCAGAAAATTAGGGCGCTCATGGGTAACCTAGGAGAAATAAAGGATATCAATGCATGGAGCCGCGAAGTGGTCACAGAAGAGGAGGTCACGGAGACGGTGGCTCATGAAAGCGAAGCAGGGGCACTAGACAGACGTCTACTTAACCTGTGGAGGCGAAAGAAGCAGTAGGAAGAGCAGTTTGGGGGCCGCACGTGGGACAGTGGACAAAGAAAAAGGATCCCCAACTCTGCAAAGAAATAGGGCGCACAGGAGTAACCTAGGAGAAATAAAGGATATCAATGCATGGATTCGCGAAGTGGTCACAGAAGTGGAGGAGGTCACAGAGACGGTGGCTCATGAAAGCGAAGCAGGGGCACTAGACAGACGTCTGCTTAACCTGTGGAGGCGAAAGAAGCAGTGAAAAGAGCATCTTAGGGGCCGCACGTGGGACAGTGGGCTTCCAAAAAGGATCCCTAACTCGGCAAAGAGGTAGGGCGCTGAAGTATAACCTAGGAGAAATAAAGGATATCAATGCATGGAGCCGCGAAGTGGTCACAGAAGTGGAGGAGTTCACGGAGACGGTGGCTCATGAAAACAAAGCAGGGGCATTAGACAGAAGTCTGCTTAACCTCTGGAAGCGAAAGAAGCAGTGGGAAGAGCAGCTTGGGGGCCGCATGTGGGACAGTGGGCTCTGAAAAGGGATCCCGAACTCGGCAGAGAGATAGGGCGCACAGGAGTAACCTAGGCGAAATAAAGGATATCAATGCATGGAGCCGCGAAGTGGTCACAGAAGTGGAGGAGGTCACAGAGACGGTGGCTCATGAAAGCGAAGCAGGGGCACTAGACAGACGTCTGCTTAGCCTGTGGAAGCGAAAGAAGCAGTGGAAAGAGCAGCTTGGAGGCCGCACTTGGGACAGTGGGCTCCGAAAAAGGATCCCAAACTCGGCAGACAGATAGGGCGCACAGGAATAACCTAGGAGAAATAAAAGATATCAATGCATGAAGCCGCGAAGTGGTCACAGAAGTGGAGGAGGTCACAGAGATGGTGGCTCATGAAAGGGAAGCAGGGGCATTAGACAGACGTCTGCTTAACCTGTGGAAGCGAAAGAAGCAGTGAAAAGAGCATCTTAGGGGGCGCACGTGGGACAGTGGGCTTCGAAAAAGAATCCCCAACTCGGCAGAAAATTAGGGCGCTCATGGGTAACCTAGGAGAAATAAAGGATATCAATGCATGGAGCCACGAAGTGGTCACAGAAGTGGAGGAGGTCACGGAGACGGTGGCTCATGAAAGCGAAGCAGGGGCACTAGACAGACGTCTGCTTACTGTGGAAGCGAAAGAAGCAGTAGGACGAGCAGTTTGGGGGCCGCACGTGGGACAGTGGACAAAGAAAAAGGATCCCCAACTCGGCAAAGAGATAGGGTGCGCAGGAGTAACCTAGGAGAAATAAAGGATATCAATGCATGGAGCCGCGAAGTGGTCACAGAAGTGGAGGAGGTCACAGAGACGGTGGGTATGAAAGAGAAGAGGGGCCACTTGACAGATATTTGCTTAACCTGTGGAAGTGAAAGAAGCAGTGGCATGAGCAGCTTAGGGGCCGCACGTCGGACAGTGGGCTCCGAAAAGGATCCCTAACTCGGCAGACAGATAGGGCGCACAGGAGTAACCTACGAGAAATAAAGGATATCAATGCATGGAGCCGCGAAGTGGTCACAGAAGTGGAGGAGGTCACCGAGACGGTGGCTGATGAAAGCGAAGCAGGGGCACTAGACAGACGTCTGCTTAACCAGTGGAAGCAAAAGAAGCAGTGGGAAAAGCAGCTGGGGGCAGCACGTGGGACTGTGGACAAAAAAAAGGATCCCTAACTCGGCAGAGAGATAGGGCGCACAGGAGTAACCTAGGAGAAATAAAGGGATATCATGCATGAAGCAGTCAAGTGGTCACAGAAGTGAGGAGGTCACAGAGACGATGGCTCATGAAAGCGAAGCAGGGGCACTAGACAGACGTCTGCTTAACCTGTGGAAGCGAAAGAAGCAGTGGGGTGAGCAGCTTACGGGCCGCACGTCGGACAGTGGGCTTCGAAAAGGATCCCTAACTCGGCAGACAGATAGGGCGCACAGGAGTAACCTAGGAGATATAAAGGATATCAATGCATGAAGCCGCGAAGTGGTCACAGAAGTGGGGGAGGTCACTGAGACGGTGGCTCATGAAAGCGAAGCAGGGCACTAGACAGACGTCTGATTAACCTGTGGGAGTAAAATGAAGCAGTGAAAAGAGCATCTTAGGGGCCGCACGTGGGACAGTGGGCTTCGAAAAAGGATCCCTAACTCGTCAAAGATTTAGGGCGCTCAGGTATAACCTAGGAGAAATAAAGGATATCAATGCATGGAGCCGCGAAGTGGTCACAGAAGTGGAGGAGGTCAAGGAGACGGTGGGCTCATGAAAGCGAAGCAGGGGCATTAGACAGACGTCTGCTTAACCTGTGGAAGCGAAAGAAGCAGTGAAAAGAGCATCATAGGGGGCCGCACGTGGGACAGCGGGCTTCGAAAAAGGATCCCAAACTCGGCAGAAAATTAGGGCGCTCATGGGTAACCTAGGAGAAATAAAGGATATCAATGCATGGAGCCGCGAAGTGGTCACAGAAGTGGAGGAGGTCACGGAGACGGTGGCTCATGAAAGCGAAGCAGGGGCACTAGACAGACGTCTGCTTAACCTGTGGAGGCGAAAGAAGCAGTAGGAAGAGCAGTTTTGGGGGCCGTACGTGGGACAGTGGACAAAGAAAAAGGATCCCCAACTCTGCAAAGAAATAGGGCGCACAGGAGTAACCTAGGAGAAATAAAGGATATCAATGCATGGATTCGCGAAGTGGTCACAGAAGTGGAGGAGGTCACAGAGACGGTGCTCATGAAAGCGAAGCAGGGGCACTAGACAGACGTCTGCTTAACCTGTGGAAGCGAAAAGAATCAGTGGGAAAAGCAGCTTGGGGCGCGCTCGTGGGACTGTGGACAAAAAAAGGATCCTAACTCGGCAGAGAGATAGGGCGCACAGGAGTAACCTAGGAGAAATAAAGGATATCAATGCATAGAGCCGCGAAGCGGTCACAGAAGTGGAGGAGGTCACTGAGATGGTGGCTCATGAAAGCGAAGCAGGGGGCACTAGACAGATATCTGCTTAACCTGTGGAAGCGAAAGAAGCAGTGGGAAGAGCAGCTTGAGGGCCGCACGTGGGACAGTGAGCTCGAAAAAGGATCCCAAACTCGGCAGACAGATAGGACGCACAGGAGTAACCTAGGAGAAATAAAGGATATCAATGCATGGAGCCGCGAAGTGGTCACAGAAGTGGAGGAGAGGTCACAGAGACGGTGGCTCATGAAAGCGAAGCAGGGGGCACTAGACAGACATCTGCTTAACCTGTGGAAGCGAAAAGAAGCAGTGGGAAGAGCAGCTCACGGGCCGCAAGTCGGACAGTGGGCTTCGGAAAAGGATCCCTAACTCGGCAGACAGATAGGGCGCACAGGAGTAACCTAGGAGAAATAGAGGATATCAATGCATGAAGCCGCGAAGTGGTCACAGATGTGGGGGAGGTCACACAGGACGGTGGCTCATGAAAGCAAAGCAGGGCACTATACAGACGTCTGCTTAACGTGTGGAGTAAAAAGAAGCAGTGAAAAGAGCATCTTAGGGGCCGCACGTGGGACAGTGGGCTTCGAAAAAGGATTCCTAACTCGTCAAAGAGGTAGGGCGCTCAGGTATAACCTAGGAGAAATAAAGGATATCAATGCATGGAGCCGCGAAGTGGTCACAGAAGTGGAGGAGGTCACGGAGACGGTGGCTCATGAAAGCCAAGCAGGGGCATTAGACACACGTCTCCTTAACCTGTGGAAGCGAAAGAAGCAGTGGGAAGAGCAGCTTGGGGGCCGCATGTGGGACAGTGGACAAAGAAAAAGGATCCCCAACTCGGCAGACAGATAGGGCGTACAGTAGTAACCTAGGAGAAATAAAGGATATCAATGCATGGAGCCGCGAAGTGGTCACAGAAGTGGAGGAGGTCACAGAGATGGTTGCTGATGAAAGCGAAGCAGGGGCACTAGACAGATATCTGCTTAACCTGTGGAAGCGAAGGAAGAAGTGCGAAGAGCAGCTTGGGGGCCGCACGTGGGACAGTGGGCTCCGAAAGAGGATCCCCAACTCGGCAGAGAGATAGGGCTCACAGGAGTAACCTAGGCGAAATAAAGGATATCAATGCATGGAGCCGCGAAGTGGTCACAGAAGTGGAGGAGGTCACCGAGACGGTGGCTGATGAAAGCGAAGCAGGGGCACTAGACAGACGTCTGCTTAACCTGTGGAAGCAAAAGAAGCCGTGGGAAAAGCAGCTTGGGGGCAGCACGTGGGACTGTGGACAAAAAAAGGATCCCTAACTCGGCAGAGAGATAGGGCGCACAGGAGTAACCTAGGAGAAATAAAGGATATCAATGCATGAAGCCGTCAAGTGGTCACAGAAGTGAGGAGGTCACAGAGACGATGGCTCATGAAAGCGAAGCAGGGGCACTAGACAGACGTCTGCTTAACCTGTGGAAGCGAAAGAAGCAGTGGGGAGAGCAGCTTTGGGGCCGCGCGTGGGACAGTGGACAAAGAAAAAGGATCCCCAACTCGGCAGAGAAATAGGGCGCAAAGGAGTAACCTAGGAGAAATAAAGAATATCAATGCATGGAGCCGCGGAGTGGTCACAGAAGTGGAGGAGGTCACGGAGACGGTGGCTCATGAAAGCGAAGCAGGGGCACTAGGCAGACGTCTGCTTAACCTGTGGAAGCGAAAGAATCAGTGGGAAAAGCAGCTTGGGGGCCGCTCGGGGGACTGTGGACAAAAAAAGGATCCCTAACTCGGCAGAGAGATAGGGCGCACAGGAGTAACCTAGGAGAAATAAAGGATATCAATGCATAGAGCCGCGAAGCGGTCACAGAAGTGGAGGAGGTCACTGAAATGGTGGCTCATGAAAGCGAAGCAGGGGCACTAGACAGATATCTGCTTAACCTCTGGAAGCGAAAGAAGCAGTGGGAAGAGCAGCTTGAGGGCCGCACGTGGGACAGTGAGCTCCGAAAAAGGATCCCAAACTCGGCAGACAGATAGGACGCACAGGAGTAACCTAGGAGAAATAAAGGATATCAATGCATGGAGCCGCGAAGTGGTCACAGAAGTGGAGGAGGTCACAGAGACGGTGGCTCATGAAAGCGAAGCAGGGGCACTAGACAGACATCTGCTTAACCTGTGGAAGCGAAAGAAGCAGTGGGAAGAGAAGCTCACGGGCCGCAAGTCGGACAGTGGGCTTCGGAAAAGGATCCCTAACTCGGCAGACAGATAGGGCGCACAGGAGTAACCTAGGAGAAATAAAGGATATCAATGCATGAAGCCGCGAAGTGGTCACAGATGTGGGGGAGGTCACACAGACGGTGGCTCATGAAAGCAAAGCAGGGCACTATACAGACGTCTGCTTAACCTGTGGAGTAAAAAGAAGCAGTGAAAAGAGCATCTTAGGGGCCGCACGTGGGACAGTGGGCTTCGAAAAAGGATTCCTAACTCGTCAAAGAGGTAGGGCGCTCAGGTTTAACCTAGGAGAAATAAAGGATATCAATGCATGGAGCCGCGAAATGGTCACAGAAGTGGAGGAGGTCACGGAGACGGTGGCTCATGAAAGCCAAGCAGGGGCATTAGACACACGTCTGCTTAACCTGTGGAAGCGAAAGAAGCAGTGGGAAGAGCAGCTTGGGGGCCGCATGTGGGACAGTGGACAAAGAAAAAGGATCCCCAACTCGGCAGACAGATAGGGCGCACAGTAGTAACCTAGGAGAAATAAAGGATATCAATGCATGGAGCCGCGAAGTGGTCACAGAAGTGGAGGAGGTCACAGAGACGGTTGCTGATGAAAGCGAAGCAGGGGCACTAGACAGACATCTGCTTAACCTGTGGAAGCGAAGGAAGAAGTGCGAAGAGCAGCTTGGGGGCCGCACGTGGGACAGTGGGCTCCGAACGAGGATCCCCAACTCGGCAGAGAGATAGGGCTCACAGGAGTAACCTAGGCGAAATAACGGATATCAATGCATGGAGCCGCGAAGTGGTCAAAGAAGTGGAGGAGGTCACCGAGACGGTGGCTCATGAAAGCGAAGCAAGGGCACTAGACAGACGTCTGCTTAACCTGTGGAAGCGAAAGAAGCAGTGGGAAGAGCAGCTTAGGGCTGCACATCGGACAGTGGCCTCCGAAAAAGGATCCCTAACTCGGCAGACAGATAGGACGCAAAGGGGTAACCTACGAGAAATAAAGGATATCAATGCATGGAGCCGCGAAGTGGTCACAGAAGTGGAGGAGGTCACCGAGACGGTGGCTGATGAAAGCGAAGCAGGGGCACTAGACAGACGTCTGCTTAACCTGTGGAAGCGAAAGAAGCAGTGAAAAGAGCATCTTAGGGGGCGCACGTGGGACAGTGGGCTTCGAAAAAGGATCCCTAACTCGGCAGAAAATTAGGGCGCTCATGGGTAACCTAGGAGAAATAAAGGATGTCAATGCATGGAGCCGCGAAGTGGTCACAGAATTGGAGCAGGTCACAGAGACGGTGGGTATGAAAGCGAAGAGGGGCCACTTGACAGATATTTGCTTAACCTGTGGGAGTGAAAGAAGCAGTGGCAAGAGCAGCTTAGGGGCCGCACGTCCGACAGTGGGCTTCGAAAAAGGATCCCTAACTCGTCAAAGAGGTAGGGCGCTCAGGTATAACCTAGGAGAAATAAAGGATATCAATGCATGGAGCCGTGTAGTGGTCACAGAAGTGGAGGAGGTCACGGAGACGGTGGCTCATGAAAGCGAAGCAGGGGCATTAGACAGACGTCTGCTTAACCTATGGAAGCGAAAGAAGCAGTGGGAAGAGCAGCTTGGGGGCCGCACGTGGGACAGTGGACAAAGAAAAAGAATCCCCAACTCGGCAAAGAGATAGGGCGCACAGGAGTAACCTAGGAGAAATAAAGGATATCAATGCATGGAGCCGCGAAGTGGTCACAGAAGTGGAGGAGGTCACAGAGACGGTGGGTATGAAAGCGAAGAGGGGCCACTTGACAGATATTTGCTTAACCTGTGGAAGTGAAAGAAGCAGTGGCAAGAGCAGCTTAGGGGCCGGACGTCGGACAGTGGGCTCCGAAAAAGGATCCCTAACTCGGCAGACAGATAGGGCGCACAGGAGTAACCTACGAGAAATAAAGGATATCAATGCATGGAGCCGCGAAGTGGTCACAGAAGTGGAGGAGGTCACTGAGACGGTGGCTGATGAAAGCGAAGCAGGGGCACTAGACAGACGTCTGCTTAACCTGTGGAAGCAAAACAAGCAGTGGGAAAAGCAGCTTGGGGGCCGCACGTGGGACTGTGGACAAAAAAAGAATCCCTAACTCGGCAGAGAGATAGGGCGCACTGGAGTAACCTAGGAGAAATAAAGGAAATCAATGCATGAAGCCGTCAAGTGGTCACAGAAGTGAGGAGGTCACAGAGACGATGGCTCATGAAAGCGAAGCAGGGGCACTAGACAGACGTCTGCTTAACCTGTGGAAGCGAAAGAAGCAGTTGGGAGAGCAGCGTTGGGGCCGCACGTGGGACAGTGGACAAAGAAAAAGGATCCCCAACTCGGCAGACAGATAGGGCGCACAGGAGTAACCTAGGAGAAATAAAGGATATCAATGCATGGAGCCGCGAACTGGTCACAGAAGTGGAGGAGGTCACAGAGACGGTGGCTCATGAAAGCGAAGCAGGGGCACTAGACAGACATCTGCTTAACCTGTGGAAGCGAAAGAAGCAGTGGGAAGAGCAGCTTACGGGCCGCACATCGGACAGTGGGCTTCGAAAAAGGATCCCTAACTCGGCAGACAGATAGGGCGCACAGGAGTAACCTAGGAGAAATAAAGGATATCAATGCATGAAGCCGCGAAGTGGTCACAGAAGTGGGGGAGGTCACACAGACGGTGGCTCATGAAAGCGAAGCAGGGCACTAGACAGATGTCTGCTTAACCTGTGGAGTAAAAAGAAACAGTGAAAAGAGCATCTTAGGGGCCGCACGTGGGACAGTGGGCTTCCAAAAAGGATCCCTAACTCGGCAAAGAGGTTGGGCGATGATGTATAACCTAGGAGAAGTAAAGGATATCAATGCATGGAGCCGCGAAGTGGTCACAGAAGTGGAGGAGTTCACGCAGACGGTGGCTCATGAAAGCGAAGCAGGGGCATTAGACAGATATTTGCTTAACCTGTGGAAGTGAAAGAAGCAGTGGCAAGAGCAGCTTAGGGGCCGCACGTCGGACAGTGGGCTTCGAAAAAGGATCCCTAACTCGTCAAAGAGGTAGGGCGCTAAGGTATAACCTAGGAGAAATAAAGGATATCAATGCATGGAGCCGCGAAGTGGTCACAGAGGTGGAGGAGGTCACAGAGATGGTTGCTGATGAAAGCGAAGCAGGGGCACTAGACAGACATCTGCTTAACCTGTGGAAGCAAAGGAAGAAGTGCGAAGAGCAGCTTGGGGGCCGCACGTGGGACAGTGGGCTCCGAAAGAGGATCCCCAACTCGGCAGAGAGATAGGGCTCACAGGAGTAACCTAGGCGAAATAAAGGATATCAATGCATGGAGCCGCGAAGTGGTCACAGAAGTGGAGGAGGTCACCGAGACGGTGGCTTATGAAAGCGAAGCAGGGGCACTAGACAGACGTCTGCTTAACCTGTGGAAGCAAAAGAAGCCGTGGGAAAAGCAGCTTGGGGGCAGCACGTGGGACTGTGGACAAAAAAAGGATCCCTAACTCGGCAGAGAGATAGGGCGCACAGGAGTAACCTAGGAGAAATAAAGGATATCAATGCATGAAGCCGTCAAGTGGTCACAGAAGTGAGGAGGTCACAGAGACGATGGCTCATGAAAGCGAAGCAGGGGCACTAGACAGACGTCTGCTTAACCTGTGGAAGCGAAAGAAGCAGTGGGGAGAGCAGCTTTGGGGCCGCGCGTGGGACAGTGGACAAAGAAAAAGGATCCCCAACTCGGCAGAGAAATAGGGCGCAAAGGAGTAACCTAGGAGAAATAAAGAATATCAATGCATGGAGCCGCGGAGTGGTCACAGAAGTGGAGGAGGTCACGGAGACGGTGGCTCATGAAAGCGAAGCAGGGGCACTAGGCAGACGTCTGCTTAACCTGTGGAAGCGAAAGAATCAGTGGGAAAAGCAGCTTGGGGGCCGCTCGGGGGACTGTGGACAAAAAAAGGATCCCTAACTCGGCAGAGAGATAGGGCGCACAGGAGTAACCTAGGAGAAATAAAGGATATCAATGCATAGAGCCGCGAAGCGGTCACAGAAGTGGAGGAGGTCACTGAAATGGTGGCTCATGAAAGCGAAGCAGGGGCACTAGACAGATATCTGCTTAACCTGTGGAAGCGAAAGAAGCAGTGGGAAGAGCAGCTTGAGGGCCGCACGTGGGACAGTGAGCTCCGAAAAAGGATCCCAAACTCGGCAGACAGATAGGACGCACAGGAGTAACCTAGGAGAAATAAAGGATATCAATGCATGGAGCCGCGAAGTGGTCACAGAAGTGGAGGAGGTCACAGAGACGGTTGCTGATGAAAGCGAAGCAGGGGCACTAGACAGACATCTGCTTAACCTGTGGAAGCGAAGGAAGAAGTGCGAAGAGCAGCTTGGGGGCCGCACGTGGGACAGTGGGCTCCGAAAGAGGATCCCCAACTCGGCAGAGAGATAGGGCTCACAGGAGTAACCTAGGCGAAATAACGGATATCAATGCATGGAGCCGCGAAGTGGTCAAAGAAGTGGAGGAGGTCACCGAGACGGTGGCTCATGAAAGCGAAGCAAGGGCACTAGACAGACGTCTGCTTAACCTGTGGAAGCGAAAGAAGCAGTGGGAAGAGCAGCTTAGGGCTGCACATCGGACAGTGGCCTCCGAAAAAGGATCCCTAACTCGGCAGACAGATAGGACGCAAAGGGGTAACCTACGAGAAATAAAGGATATCAATGCATGGAGCCGCGAAGTGGTCACAGAAGTGGAGGAGGTCACCGAGACGGTGGCTGATGAAAGCGAAGCAGGGGCACTAGACAGACGTCTGCTTAACCTGTGGAAGCGAAAGAAGCAGTGAAAAGAGCATCTTAGGGGGCGCACGTGGGACAGTGGGCTTCGAAAAAGGATCCCTAACTCGGCAGAAAATTAGGGCGCTCATGGGTAACCTAGGAGAAATAAAGGATGTCAATGCATGGAGCCGCGAAGTGGTCACAGAATTGGAGCAGGTCACAGAGACGGTGGGTATGAAAGCGAAGAGGGGCCACTTGACAGATATTTGCTTAACCTGTGGGAGTGAAAGAAGCAGTGGCAAGAGCAGCTTAGGGGCCGCACGTCCGACAGTGGGCTTCGAAAAAGGATCCCTAACTCGTCAAAGAGGTAGGGCGCTCAGGTATAACCTAGGAGAAATAAAGGATATCAATGCATGGAGCCGTGTAGTGGTCACAGAAGTGGAGGAGGTCACGGAGACGGTGGCTCATGAAAGCGAAGCAGGGGCATTAGACAGACGTCTGCTTAACCTATGGAAGCGAAAGAAGCAGTGGGAAGAGCAGCTTGGGGGCCGCACGTGGGACAGTGGACAAAGAAAAAGAATCCCCAACTCGGCAAAGAGATAGGGCGCACAGGAGTAACCTAGGAGAAATAAAGGATATCAATGCATGGAGCCGCGAAGTGGTCACAGAAGTGGAGGAGGTCACAGAGACGGTGGGTATGAAAGCGAAGAGGGGCCACTTGACAGATATTTGCTTAACCTGTGGAAGTGAAAGAAGCAGTGGCAAGAGCAGCTTAGGGGCCGGACGTCGGACAGTGGGCTCCGAAAAAGGATCCCTAACTCGGCAGACAGATAGGGCGCACAGGAGTAACCTACGAGAAATAAAGGATATCAATGCATGGAGCCGCGAAGTGGTCACAGAAGTGGAGGAGGTCACTGAGACGGTGGCTGATGAAAGCGAAGCAGGGGCACTAGACAGAAGTCTGCTTAACCTGTGGAAGCAAAACAAGCAGTGGGAAAAGCAGCTTGGGGGCCGCACGTGGGACTGTGGACAAAAAAAGAATCCCTAACTCGGCAGAGAGATAGGGCGCACTGGAGTAACCTAGGAGAAATAAAGGAAATCAATGCATGAAGCCGTCAAGTGGTCACAGAAGTGAGGAGGGTCACAGAGACGATGGCTCATGAAAGCGAAGCAGGGGCACTAGACAGACGTCTGCTTAACCTGTGGAAGCGAAAGAAGCAGTTGGGAGAGCAGCGTTGGGGCCGCACATCGGACAGTGGGCTTCGAAAAAGGATCCCTAACTCGGCAGACAGATAGGGCGCACAGGAGTAACCTAGGAGAAATAAAGGATATCAATGCATGAAGCCGCGAAGTGGTCACAGAAGTGGGGGAGGTCACACAGACGGTGGCTCATGAAAGCGAAGCAGGGCACTAGACAGATGTCTGCTAACCTGTGGAGTAAAAAGAAACAGTGAAAAGAGCATCTTAGGGGCCGCACGTGGGACAGTGGGCTTCCAAAAAGATCCCTAACTCGGCAAAGAGGTTGGGCGATGATGTATAACCTAGGAGAAGTAAAGGATATCAATGCATGGAGCCGCGAAGTGGTCACAGAAGTGGAGGAGTTCACGCAGACGGTGGCTCATGAAAGCGAAGCAGGGGCATTAGACAGATATTTGCTTAACCTGTGGAAGTGAAAGAAGCAGTGGCAAGAGCAGCTTAGGGGCCGCACGTCGGACAGTGGGCTTCGAAAAAGGATCCCTAACTCGTCAAAGAGGTAGGGCGCTAAGGTATAACCTAGGAGAAATAAAGGATATCAATGCATGGAGCCGCGAAGTGGTCACAGAGGTGGAGGAGGTCACAGAGATGGTTGCTGATGAAAGCGAAGCAGGGGCACTAGACAGACATCTGCTTAACCTGTGGAAGCAAAGGAAGAAGTGCGAAGAGCAGCTTGGGGGCCGCACGTGGGACAGTGGGCTCCGAAAGAGGATCCCCAACTCGGCAGAGAGATAGGGCTCACAGGAGTAACCTAGGCGAAATAAAGGATATCAATGCATGGAGCCGCGAAGTGGTCACAGAAGTGGAGGAGGTCACCGAGACGGTGGCTTATGAAAGCGAAGCAGGGGCACTAGACAGGACGTCTGCTTAACCTGTGGAAGCAAAAGAAGCCGTGGGAAAAGCAGCTTGGGGGCAGCACGTGGGACTGTGGACAAAAAAAGGATCCCTAACTCGGCAGAGAGATAGGGCGCACAGGAGTAACCTAGGAGAAATAAAGGATATCAATGCATGAAGCCGTCAAGTGGTCACAGAAGTGAGGAGGTCACAGAGACGATGGCTCATGAAAGCGAAGCAGGGGCACTAGACAGACGTCTGCTTAACCTGTGGAAGCGAAAGAAGCAGTGGGGAGAGCAGCTTTGGGCCGCGCGTGGGACAGTGGACAAAGAAAAAGGATCCCCAACTCGGCAGAGAAATAGGGCGCAAAGGAGTAACCTAGGAGAAATAAAGAATATCAATGCATGGAGCCGCGGAGTGGTCACAGAAGTGGAGGAGGTCACGGAGACGGTGGCTCATGAAAGCGAAGCAGGGGCACTAGGCAGACGTCTGCTTAACCTGTGGAAGCGAAAGAATCAGTGGGAAAAGCAGCTTGGGGGCCGCTCGGGGGACTGTGGACAAAAAAGGATCCCTAACTCGGCAGAGAGATAGGGCGCACAGGAGTAACCTAGGAGAAATAAAGGATATCAATGCATAGAGCCGCGAAGCGGTCACAGAAGTGGAGGAGGTCACTGAAATGGTGGCTCATGAAAGCGAAGCAGGGGCACTAGACAGATATCTGCTTAACCTGTGGAAGCGAAAGAAGCAGTGGAAGAGCAGCTTGAGGGCCGCACGTGGGACAGTGAGCTCCGAAAAAGGATCCCAAACTCGGCAGACAGATAGGACGCACAGGAGTAACCTAGGAGAAATAAAGGATATCAATGCATGGAGCCGCGAAGTGGTCACAGAAGTGGAGGAGGTCACAGAGACGGTGGCTCATGAAAGCGAAGCAGGGGCACTAGACAGACATCTGCTTAACCTGTGGAAGCGAGAGAAGCAGTGGGAAGAGCAGCTCACGGGCCGCAAGTCGGACAGTGGGCTTCGGAAAAGGATCCCTAACTCGGCAGACAGATAGGGCGCACAGGAGTAACCTAGGAGAAATAAAGGATATCAATGCATGAAGCCGCGAAGTGGTCACAGATGTGGGGTAGGTCACACAGACGGTGGCTCATGAAAGCAAAGCAGGGCACTATACAGACGTCTGCTTAACCTGTGGAGTAAAAAGAAGCAGTGAAAAGAGCATCTTAGGGGGCCGCACGTGGGACAGTGGGCTTCGAAAAAGGATTCCTAACTCGTCAAAGAGGTAGGGCGCTCAGGTTTAACCTAGGAGAAATAAAGGATATCAATGCATGGAGCCGCGAAATGGTCACAGAAGTGGAGGAGGTCACGGAGACGGTGGCTCATGAAAGCCAAGCAGGGGCATTAGACACACGTCTGCTTAACCTGTGGAAGCGAAAGAAGCAGTGGGAAGAGCAGCTTGGGGGCCGCATGTGGGACAGTGGACAAAGAAAAAGGATCCCCAACTCGGCAGACAGATAGGGCGCACAGTAGTAACCTAGGAGAAATAAAGGATATCAATGCATGGAGCCGCGAAGTGGTCACAGAAGTGGAGGAGGTCACAGAGACGGTTGCTGATGAAAGCGAAGCAGGGGCACTAGACAGACATCTGCTTAACCTGTGGAAGCGAAGGAAGAAGTGCGAAGAGCAGCTTGGGGGCCGCACGTGGGACAGTGGGCTCCGAAAGAGGATCCCCAACTCGGCAGAGAGATAGGGCTCACAGGAGTAACCTAGGCGAAATAAAGGATATCAATGCATGGAGCCGCGAAGTGGTCAAAGAAGTGGAGGAGGTCACCGAGACGGTGGCTCATGAAAGCGAAGCAAGGGCACTAGACAGACGTCTGCTTAACCTGTGGAAGCGAAAGAAGCAGTGGGAAGAGCAGCTTAGGGCTGCACATCGGACAGTGGCCTCCGAAAAAGGATCCCTAACTCGGCAGACAGATAGGACGCAAAGGGGTAACCTACGAGAAATAAAGGATATCAATGCATGGAGCCGCGAAGTGGTCACAGAAGTGGAGGAGGTCACCGAGACGGTGGCTGATGAAAGCGAAGCAGGGGCACTAGACAGACGTCTGCTTAACCTGTGGAAGCGAAAGAAGCAGTGGGAAGAGCAGCTTGGGGGCCGCACGTGGGACAGTGGACAAAGAAAAAGGATCCCCAACTCGGCAGACAGATAGGGCGCACAGGAGTAACCTAGGAGAAATAAAGGATATCAATGCATGGAGCCGCGAAGTGGTCACAGAAGTGGGGGAGGTCACACAGACGGTGGCTCATGAAAGCGAAGCAGGGGCATTAGACAGACGTCTGCTTAACCTGTGGAAGCGAAAGAAGCAGTGAAAAGAGCATCTTAGGGGGCGCACGTGGGACAGTGGGCTTCGAAAAAGGATCCCTAACTCGGCAGAAAATTAGGGCGCTCATGGGTAACCTAGGAGAAATAAAGGATGTCAATGCATGGAGCCGCGAAGTGGTCACAGAATTGGAGCAGGTCACAGAGACGGTGGGTATGAAAGCGAAGAGGGGCCACTTGACAGATATTTGCTTAACCTGTGGGAGCGAAAGAAGCAGTGGCAAGAGCAGCTTAGGGGCCGCACGTCCGACAGTGGGCTTCGAAAAAGGATCCCTAACTCGTCAAAGAGGTAGGGCGCTCAGGTATAACCTAGGAGAAATAAAGGATATCAATGCATGGAGCCGTGTAGTGGTCACAGAAGTGGAGGAGGTCACGGAGACGGTGGCTCATGAAAGCGAAGCAGGGGCATTAGACAGACGTCTGCTTAACCTATGGAAGCGAAAGAAGCAGTGGGAAGAGCAGCTTGGGGGCCGCACGTGGGACAGTGGACAAAGAAAAAGAATCCCCAACTCGGCAAAGAGATAGGGCGCACAGGAGTAACCTAGGAGAAATAAAGGATATCAATGCATGGAGCCGCGAAGTGGTCACAGAAGTGGAGGAGGTCACAGAGACGGTGGGTATGAAAGCGAAGAGGGGCCACTTGACAGATATTTGCTTAACCTGTGGAAGTGAAAGAAGCAGTGGCAAGAGCAGCTTAGGGGCCGGACGTCGGACAGTGGGCTCCGAAAAAGGATCCCTAACTCGGCAGACAGATAGGGCGCACAGGAGTAACCTACGAGAAATAAAGGATATCAATGCATGGAGCCGCGAAGTGGTCACAGAAGTGGAGGAGGTCACTGAGACGGTGGCTGATGAAAGCGAAGCAGGGGCACTAGACAGACGTCTGCTTAACCTGTGGAAGCAAAACAAGCAGTGGGAAAAGCAGCTTGGGGGCCGCACGTGGGACTGTGGACAAAAAAGAATCCCTAACTCGGCAGAGAGATAGGGCGCACTGGAGTAACCTAGGAGAAATAAAGGAAATCAATGCATGAAGCCGTCAAGTGGTCACAGAAGTGAGGAGGTCACAGAGACGATGGCTCATGAAAGCGAAGCAGGGGCACTAGACAGACGTCTGCTTAACCTGTGGAAGCGAAAGAAGCAGTTGGGAGAGCAGCGTTGGGGCCGCACGTGGGACAGTGGACAAAGAAAAAGGATCCCCAACTCGGCAGACAGATAGGGCGCACAGGAGTAACCTAGGAGAAATAAAGGATATCAATGCATGGAGCCGCGAACTGGTCACAGAAGTGGAGGAGGTCACAGAGACGGTGGCTCATGAAAGCGAAGCAGGGGCACTAGACAGACATCTGCTTAACCTGTGGAAGCGAAAGAAGCAGTGGGAAGAGCAGCTTACGGGCCGCACATCGGACAGTGGGCTTCGAAAAAGGATCCCTAACTCGGCAGACAGATAGGGCGCACAGGAGTAACCTAGGAGAAATAAAGGATATCAATGCATGAAGCCGCGAAGTGGTCACAGAAGTGGGGGAGGTCACACAGACGGTGGCTCATGAAAGCGAAGCAGGGCACTAGACAGATGTCTGCTTAACCTGTGGAGTAAAAAGAAACAGTGAAAAGAGCATCTTAGGGGCCGCACGTGGGACAGTGGGCTTCCAAAAAGGATCCCTAACTCGGCAAAGAGGTTGGGCGATGATGTATAACCTAGGAGAAGTAAAGGATATCAATGCATGGAGCCGCGAAGTGGTCACAGAAGTGGAGGAGTTCACGCAGACGGTGGCTCATGAAAGCGAAGCAGGGGCATTAGACAGATATTTGCTTAACCTGTGGAAGTGAAAGAAGCAGTGGCAAGAGCAGCTTAGGGGCCGCACGTCGGACAGTGGGCTTCGAAAAAGGATCCCTAACTCGTCAAAGAGGTAGGGCGCTAAGGTATAACCTAGGAGAAATAAAGGATATCAATGCATGGAGCCGCGAAGTGGTCACAGAGGTGGAGGAGGTCACGGAGACGGTGGCTCATGAAAGCGAAGCAGGGGCACTAGACAGACGTCTGCTTAACCTGTGGAAGCGAAAGAAGCAGTGCGAAGAGCAGCTTACGGGCCGCACGTCGGACAGTGGGCTTCGAAAAAGGATACCTAACTCGTCAAAGAGGTAGGGCGCTCAGGTATAACCTAGGAGAAATAAAGGATATCAATGCATGGAGCCGCGAAGTGGTCACAGAAGTGGAGGAGGTCACTGAGATGGTGGCTCATGAAAGCGAAGCAGGGGCAATAGACAGATATCTGCTTAACCTGTGGAAGCGAAAGAAGCAGTGGGAAGAGCAGCTTGGGGGCCGCACGTGGGAAAGTGAGCTCCGAAAAAGGATCCCAAACTCGGCAGACAGATAGGGCGCACAGGAATAACCTAGGAGAAATAAAAGATATCAATGCATGAAGCCGCGAAGTGGTCACAGAAGTGGAGGAGGTCACAGAGATGGTGGCTCATGAAAGGGAAGCAGGGGCATTAGACAGACGTCTGCTTAACCTGTGGAAGCGAAAGAAGCAGTGAAAAGAGCATCTTAGGGGGCGCACGTGGGACAGTGGGCTTCGAAAAAGAATCCCTAACTCGGCAGAAAATTAGGACGCTCATGGGTAACCTAGGAGAAATAAAGGATATCAATGCATGGAGCCGCGAAGTGGTCACAGAAGTGGAGGAGGTCACGGAGACGGTGGCTCATGAAAGCGAAGCAGGGGCACTAGACAGACGTCTGCTTAACCTGTGGAAGCGAAAGAAGCAGTAGGAAGAGCAGTTTGGGGGCCGCACGTGGGACAGTGGACAAAGAAAAAGGATCCCCAACTCGGCAAAGAGATAGGGTGCACAGGAGTAACCTAGGAGAAATAAAGGATATCAATGCATGGAGCCGCGAAGTGGTCACAGAAGTGGAGGAGGTCACAGAGAAGGTGGGTATGAAAGCGAAGAAGGGCCACTTGACAGATATTTGCTTAACCTGTGGAAGTGAAAGAAGCAGTGGCAAGAGCAGCTTAGGGGCCGCACGTCGGACAGTGGGCTCCGAAAAAGGATCCCTAACTCGGCAGACAGATAGGGCGCACAGGAGTAACCTACGAGAAATAAAGGATATCAATGCATGGAGCCGCGAAGTGGTCACAGAAGTGGAGGAGGTCACCGAGACGGTGGCTGATGAAAGCGAAGCAGGGGCACTAGACAGACGTCTGCTTAACCAGTGGAAGCAAAAGAAGCAGTGGGAAAAGCAGCTTGGGGGCAGCACGTGGGACTGTGGACAAAAAAAGGATCCCTAACTCGGCAGAGAGATAGGGCGCACAGGAGTAACCTAGGAGAAATAAAGGATATCAATGCATGAAGCAGTCAAGTGGTCACAGAAGTGAGGAGGTCACAGAGACGATGGCTCATGAAAGCGAAGCAGGGGCACTAGACAGACGTCTGCTTAACCTGTGGAAGCGAAAGAAGCAGTGGGGTGAGCAGCTTAAGGGCCGCACGTCGGACAGTGGACTTCGAAAAAGGATCCCTAACTCGGCAGACAGATAGGGCGCACAGGAGTAACCTAGGAGAAATAAAGGATATCAATGCATGAAGCCGCGAAGTGGTCACAGAAGTGGGGGAGGTCACTGAGACGGTGGCTCATGAAAGCGAAGCAGGGCACTAGACAGACGTCTGATTAACCTGTCGAAGCGAAAGAAGCAGTGGGGAGAGCAGCTTTGGGGCCGCGCGTGGGACAGTGGACAAAGGAAAAGGATCCCCAACTCGGCAGAGAAATAGGGCGCAAAGGAGTAACCTAGGAGAAATAAAGGATATCAAAGCATAGAGCCGCGAAGCGGTCACAGAAGTGGAGGAGGTCACTGAGATGGTGGCTCATGAAAGCGAAGCAGGGGCACTAGACAGATATCTGCTTAACCTGTGGAAGCGAAAGAAGCAGTGGGAAGAGCAGCTTGAGGGCCGCACGTGGGACAGTGAGCTCCGAAAAAGGATCCCAAACTCGGCAGACAGATAGGACGCACAGGAGTAACCTAGGAGAAATAAAGGATATCAATGCATGGAGCCGCGAAGTGGTCACAGAAGTGGAGGAGGTCACAGAGACGGTGGCTCATGAAAGCGAAGCAGGGGCACTAGACAGACATCTGCTTAACCTGTGGAAGCGAAAGAAGCAGTGGGAAGAGCAGCTCACGGGCCGCAAGTCGGACAGTGGGCTTCGGAAAAGGATCCCTAACTCGGCAGACAGATAGGGCGCACAGGAGTAACCTAGGAGAAATAAAGGATATCAATGCATGAAGCCGCGAAGTGATCACAGATGTGGGGGAGGTCACACAGACGGTGGCTCATGAAAGCAAAGCAGGGCACTATACAGACGTCTGCTTAACCTGTGGAGTAAAAAGAAGCAGTGAAAAGAGCATCTTAGGGGCCGCACGTGGGACAGTGGGCTTCGAAAAAGGATTCCTAACTCGTCAAAGAGGTAGGGCGCTCAGGTATAACCTAGGAGAAATAAAGGATATCAATGCATGGAGCCGCGAAATGGTCACAGAAGTGGAGGAGGTCACGGAGACGGTGGCTCATGAAAGCCAAGCAGGGGCATTAGACACACGTCTGCTTAACCTGTGGAAGCGAAAGAAGCAGTGGGAAGAGCAGCTTGGGGGCCGCATGTGGGACAGTGGACAAAGAAAAAGGATCCCCAACTCGGCAGACAGATAGGGCGCACAGTAGTAACCTAGGAGAAATAAAGGATATCAATGCATGGAGCCGCGAAGTGGTCACAGAAGTGGAGGAGGTCACAGAGACGGTTGCTGATGAAAGCGAAGCAGGGGCACTAGACAGACATCTGCTTAACCTGTGGAAGCGAAGGAAGAAGTGCGAAGAGCAGCTTGGGGGCCGCACGTGGGACAGTGGGCTCCGAAAGAGGATCCCCAACTCGGCAGAGAGATAGGGCTCACAGGAGTAACCTAGGCGAAATAAAGGATATCAATGCATGGAGCCGCGAAGTGGTCAAAGAAGTGGAGGAGGTCACCGAGACGGTGGCTCATGAAAGCGAAGCAAGGGCACTAGACAGACGTCTGCTTAACCTGTGGAAGTGAAAGAAGCAGTGGCAAGAGCAGCTTAGGGGCCGGACGTCGGACAGTGGGCTCCGAAAAAGGATCCCTAACTCGGCAGACAGATAGGGCACACAGGAGTAACCAACGAGAAATAAAGGATATCAATGCTTGGAGCCGCGAAGTGGTCACAGAAGTGGAGGAGGTCACTGAGACGGTGGCTGATGAAAGCGAAGCAGGGGCACTAGACAGACGTCTGCTTAACCTGTGGAAGCAAAACAAGCAGTGGGAAAAGCAGCTTGGGGGCCGCACGTTTGACTGTGGACAAAAAAAGGATCCCTAACTCGGCAGAGAGATAGGGCGCACTGGAGTAACCTAGGAGAAATAAAGGAAATCAATGCATGAAGCCGTCAAGTGGTCACAGAAGTGAGGAGGTCACAGAGACGATAGCTCATGAAAGCGAAGCAGGGGCACTAGACAGACGTCTGCTTAACCTGTGGAAGCGAAAGAAGCAGTTGGGAGAGCAGCGTTGGGGCCGCACGTGGGACAGTGGACAAAGAAAAAAGGATCCCCAACTCGGCAGACAGATAGGGCGCACAGGAGTAACCTAGGAGAAATAAAGGATATCAATGCATGGAGCCGCGAACTGGTCACAGAAGTGGAGGAGGTCACAGAGACGGTGGCTCATGAAAGCGAAGCAGGGGCACTAGACAGACATCTGCTTAACCTGTGGAAGCGAAAGAAGCAGTGGGAAGAGCAGCTTACGGGCCGCACATCGGACAGTGGGCTTCGAAAAAGGATCCCTAACTCGGCAAAGAGGTAGGGCGATGATGTATAACCTAGGAGAAGTAAAGGATATCAATGCATGGAGCCGCGAAGTGGTCACAGAAGTGGAGGAGTTCACGGAGACGGTGGCTCATGAAAGCGAAGCAGGGGCATTAGACAGAAGTCTGCTTAACCTCTGGAAGCGAAAGAAGCAGTGGGAAGAGCAGCTTAGGGGCCGCATGTGGGACAGTGGGCTTCGAAAAAGGATCCCGAACTCGGCAGAGAGATAGGGCGCACAGGAGTAACCTAGGCGAAATAAAGCATATCAATGCATAGAGCCGCGAAGTGGTCACAAAATTGGAGCAGGTCACAGAGACGGTGGGTATGAAAGCGAAGAGGGGCCACTTGACAGATATTTGCTTAACCTGTGGGAGTGAAAGAAGCAGTGGCAAGAGCAGCTTAGGGGCCGCCAGTCCGACAGTGGGCTTCGAAAAAGGATCCCTAACTCGTCAAAGATGTAGGGCGCTCAGGTATAACCTAGGAGAAATAAAGGATATCAATGCATGGAGCCGTGTAGTGGTCACAGAAGTGGAGGAGGTCACGGAGACGGTGGCTCATGAAAGCGAAGCAGGGGCATTAGACAGACGTCTGCTTAACCTATGGAAGCGAAAGAAGCAGTGGGAAGAGCAGCTTGGGGGCCGCACGTGGGACAGTGGACAAAGAAAAAGAATCCCCAACTCGGCAAAGAGATAGGGCGCACAGGAGTAACCTAGGAGAAATAAAGGATATCAATGCATGGAGCCGCGAAGTGGTCACAGAAGTGGAGGAGGTCACAGAGACGGTGGGTATGAAAGCGAAGAGGGGCCACTTGACAGATATTTGCTTAACCTGTGGAAGTGAAAGAAGCAGTGGCAAGAGCAGCTTAGGGGCCGGACGTCGGACAGTGGGCTCCGAAAAAGGATCCCTAACTCGGCAGACAGATAGGGCGCACAGGAGTAACCTAGGAGAAATAAAGGAAATCAATGCATGAAGCCGTCAAGTGGTCACAGAAGTGAGGAGGTCACAGAGACGATGGCTCATGAAAGCGAAGCAGGGGCACTAGACAGACGTCTGCTTAACCTGTGGAAGCGAAAGAAGCAGTTGGGAGAGCAGCGTTGGGGCCGCACGTGGGACAGTGGACAAAGAAAAAGGATCCCCAACTCGGCAGACAGATAGGGCGCACAGGAGTAACCTAGGAGAAATAAAGGATATCAATGCATGGAGCCGCGAACTGGTCACAGAAGTGGAGGAGGTCACAGAGACGGTGGCTCATGAAAGCGAAGCAGGGGCACTAGACAGACATCTGCTTAACCTGTGGAAGCGAAAGAAGCAGTGGGAAGAGCAGCTTACGGGCCGCACATCGGACAGTGGGCTTCGAAAAAGGATCCCTAACTCGGCAGACAGATAGGGCGCACAGGAGTAACCTAGGAGAAATAAAGGATATCAATGCATGAAGCCGCGAAGTGGTCACAGAAGTGGGGGAGGTCACACAGACGGTGGCTCATGAAAGCGAAGCAGGGCACTAGACAGATGTCTGCTTAACCTGTGGAGTAAAAAGAAACAGTGAAAAGAGCATCTTAGGGGCCGCACGTGGGACAGTGGGCTTCCAAAAAGGATCCCTAACTCGGCAAAGAGGTTGGGCGATGATGTATAACCTAGGAGAAGTAAAGGATATCAATGCATGGAGCCGCGAAGTGGTCACAGAAGTGGAGGAGTTCACGCAGACGGTGGCTCATGAAAGCGAAGCAGGGGCATTAGACAGATATTTGCTTAACCTGTGGAAGTGAAAGAAGCAGTGGCAAGAGCAGCTTAGGGGCCGCACGTCGGACAGTGGGCTTCGAAAAAGGATCCCTAACTCGTCAAAGAGGTAGGGCGCTAAGGTATAACCTAGGAGAAATAAAGGATATCAATGCATGGAGCCGCGAAGTGGTCACAGAGGTGGAGGAGGTCACAGAGATGGTTGCTGATGAAAGCGAAGCAGGGGCACTAGACAGACATCTGCTTAACCTGTGGAAGCGAAGGAAGAAGTGCGAAGAGCAGCTTGGGGGCCGCACGTGGGACAGTGGGCTCCGAAAGAGGATCCCCAACTCGGCAGAGAGATAGGGCTCACAGGAGTAACCTAGGCGAAATAAAGGATATCAATGCATGGAGCCGCGAAGTGGTCACAGAAGTGGAGGAGGTCACCGAGACGGTGGCTTATGAAAGCGAAGCAGGGGCACTAGACAGACGTCTGCTTAACCTGTGGAAGCAAAAGAAGCCGTGGGAAAAGCAGCTTGGGGGCAGCACGTGGGACTGTGGACAAAAAAAGGATCCCTAACTCGGCAGAGAGATAGGGCGCACAGGAGTAACCTAGGAGAAATAAAGGATATCAATGCATGAAGCCGTCAAGTGGTCACAGAAGTGAGGAGGTCACAGAGACGATGGCTCATGAAAGCGAAGCAGGGGCACTAGACAGACGTCTGCTTAACCTGTGGAAGCGAAAGAAGCAGTGGGGAGAGCAGCTTTGGGGCCGCGCGTGGGACAGTGGACAAAGAAAAAGGATCCCCAACTCGGCAGAGAAATAGGGCGCAAAGGAGTAACCTAGGAGAAATAAAGAATATCAATGCATGGAGCCGCGGAGTGGTCACAGAAGTGGAGGAGGTCACGGAGACGGTGGCTCATGAAAGCGAAGCAGGGGCACTAGGCAGACGTCTGCTTAACCTGTGGAAGCGAAAGAATCAGTGGGAAAAGCAGCTTGGGGGCCGCTCGGGGGACTGTGGACAAAAAAAGGATCCCTAACTCGGCAGAGAGATAGGGCGCACAGGAGTAACCTAGGAGAAATAAAGGATATCAATGCATAGAGCCGCGAAGCGGTCACAGAAGTGGAGGAGGTCACTGAAATGGTGGCTCATGAAAGCGAAGCAGGGGCACTAGACAGATATCTGCTTAACCTGTGGAAGCGAAAGAAGCAGTGGGAAGAGCAGCTTGAGGGCCGCACGTGGGACAGTGAGCTCCGAAAAAGGATCCCAAACTCGGCAGACAGATAGGACGCACAGGAGTAACCTAGGAGAAATAAAGGATATCAATGCATGGAGCCGCGAAGTGGTCACAGAAGTGGAGGAGCTCACAGAGACGGTGGCTCATGAAAGCGAAGCAGGGGCACTAGACAGACATCTGCTTAACCTGTGGAAGCGAAAGAAGCAGTGGGAAGAGCAGCTCACGGGCCGCAAGTCGGACAGTGGGCTTCGGAAAAGGATCCCTAACTCGGCAGACAGATAGGGCGCACAGGAGTAACCTAGGAGAAATAAAGGATATCAATGCATGAAGCCGCGAAGTGGTCACAGATGTGGGGTAGGTCACACAGACGGTGGCTCATGAAAGCAAAGCAGGGCACTATACAGACGTCTGCTTAACCTGTGGAGTAAAAAGAAGCAGTGAAAAGAGCATCTTAGGGGCCGCACGTGGGACAGTGGGCTTCGAAAAAGGATTCCTAACTCGTCAAAGAGGTAGGGCGCTCAGGTTTAACCTAGGAGAAATAAAGGATATCAATGCATGGAGCCGCGAAATGGTCACAGAAGTGGAGGAGGTCACGGAGACGGTGGCTCATGAAAGCCAAGCAGGGGCATTAGACACACGTCTGCTTAACCTGTGGAAGCGAAAGAAGCAGTGGGAAGAGCAGCTTGGGGGCCGCATGTGGGACAGTGGACAAAGAAAAAGGATCCCCAACTCGGCAGACAGATAGGGCGCACAGTAGTAACCTAGGAGAAATAAAGGATATCAATGCATGGAGCCGCGAAGTGGTCACAGAAGTGGAGGAGGTCACAGAGACGGTTGCTGATGAAAGCGAAGCAGGGGCACTAGACAGACATCTGCTTAACCTGTGGAAGCGAAGGAAGAAGTGCGAAGAGCAGCTTGGGGGCCGCACGTGGGACAGTGGGCTCCGAAAGAGGATCCCCAACTCGGCAGAGAGATAGGGCTCACAGGAGTAACCTAGGCGAAATAAAGGATATCAATGCATGGAGCCGCGAAGTGGTCAAAGAAGTGGAGGAGGTCACCGAGACGGTGGCTCATGAAAGCGAAGCAAGGGCACTAGACAGACGTCTGCTTAACCTGTGGAAGCGAAAGAAGCAGTGGGAAGAGCAGCTTAGGGCTGCACATCGGACAGTGGCCTCCGAAAAAGGATCCCTAACTCGGCAGACAGATAGGACGCAAAGGGGTAACCTACGAGAAATAAAGGATATCAATGCATGGAGCCGCGAAGTGGTCACAGAAGTGGAGGAGGTCACCGAGACGGTGGCTGATGAAAGCGAAGCAGGGGCACTAGACAGACGTCTGCTTAACCTGTGGAAGCGAAAGAAGCAGTGGGAAGAGCAGCTTGGGGGCCGCACGTGGGACAGTGGACAAAGAAAAAGGATCCCCAACTCGGCAGACAGATAGGGCGCACAGGAGTAACCTAGGAGAAATAAAGGATATCAATGCATGGAGCCGCGAAGTGGTCACAGAAGTGGGGGAGGTCACACAGACGGTGGCTCATGAAAGCGAAGCAGGGGCATTAGACAGACGTCTGCTTAACCTGTGGAAGCGAAAGAAGCAGTGAAAAGAGCATCTTAGGGGGCGCACGTGGGACAGTGGGCTTCGAAAAAGGATCCCTAACTCGGCAGAAAATTAGGGCGCTCATGGGTAACCTAGGAGAAATAAAGGATGTCAATGCATGGAGCCGCGAAGTGGTCACAGAATTGGAGCAGGTCACAGAGACGGTGGGTATGAAAGCGAAGAGGGGCCACTTGACAGATATTTGCTTAACCTGTGGGAGCGAAAGAAGCAGTGGCAAGAGCAGCTTAGGGGCCGCACGTCCGACAGTGGGCTTCGAAAAAGGATCCCTAACTCGTCAAAGAGGTAGGGCGCTCAGGTATAACCTAGGAGAAATAAAGGATATCAATGCATGGAGCCGTGTAGTGGTCACAGAAGTGGAGGAGGTCACGGAGACGGTGGCTCATGAAAGCGAAGCAGGGGCATTAGACAGACGTCTGCTTAACCTATGGAAGCGAAAGAAGCAGTGGGAAGAGCAGCTTGGGGGCCGCACGTGGGACAGTGGACAAAGAAAAAGAATCCCCAACTCGGCAAAGAGATAGGGCGCACAGGAGTAACCTAGGAGAAATAAAGGATATCAATGCATGGAGCCGCGAAGTGGTCACAGAAGTGGAGGAGGTCACAGAGACGGTGGGTATGAAAGCGAAGAGGGGCCACTTGACAGATATTTGCTTAACCTGTGGAAGTGAAAGAAGCAGTGGCAAGAGCAGCTTAGGGGCCGGACGTCGGACAGTGGGCTCCGAAAAAGGATCCCTAACTCGGCAGACAGATAGGGCGCACAGGAGTAACCTACGAGAAATAAAGGATATCAATGCATGGAGCCGCGAAGTGGTCACAGAAGTGGAGGAGGTCACTGAGACGGTGGCTGATGAAAGCGAAGCAGGGGCACTAGACAGACGTCTGCTTAACCTGTGGAAGCAAAACAAGCAGTGGGAAAAGCAGCTTGGGGGCCGCACGTGGGACTGTGGACAAAAAAGAATCCCTAACTCGGCAGAGAGATAGGCGCACTGGAGTAACCTAGGAGAAATAAAGGAAATCAATGCATGAAGCCGTCAAGTGGTCACAGAAGTGAGGAGGTCACAGAGACGATGGCTCATGAAAGCGAAGCAGGGGCACTAGACAGACGTCTGCTTAACCTGTGGAAGCGAAAGAAGCAGTTGGGAGAGCAGCGTTGGGGCCGCACGTGGGACAGTGGACAAAGAAAAAGGATCCCCAACTCGGCAGACAGATAGGGCGCACAGGAGTAACCTAGGAGAAATAAAGGATATCAATGCATGGAGCCGCGAACTGGTCACAGAAGTGGAGGAGGTCACAGAGACGGTGGCTCATGAAAGCGAAGCAGGGGCACTAGACAGACATCTGCTTAACCTGTGGAAGCGAAAGAAGCAGTGGGAAGAGCAGCTTACGGGCCGCACATCGGACAGTGGGCTTCGAAAAAGGATCCCTAACTCGGCAGACAGATAGGGCGCACAGGAGTAACCTAGGAGAAATAAAGGATATCAATGCATGAAGCCGCGAAGTGGTCACAGAAGTGGGGGAGGTCACACAGACGGTGGCTCATGAAAGCGAAGCAGGGCACTAGACAGATGTCTGCTTAACCTGTGGAGTAAAAAGAAACAGTGAAAAGAGCATCTTAGGGGCCGCACGTGGGACAGTGGGCTTCCAAAAAGGATCCCTAACTCGGCAAAGAGGTTGGGCGATGATGTATAACCTAGGAGAAGTAAAGGATATCAATGCATGGAGCCGCGAAGTGGTCACAGAAGTGGAGGAGTTCACGCAGACGGTGGCTCATGAAAGCGAAGCAGGGGCATTAGACAGATATTTGCTTAACCTGTGGAAGTGAAAGAAGCAGTGGCAAGAGCAGCTTAGGGGCCGCACGTCGGACAGTGGGCTTCGAAAAAGGATCCCTAACTCGTCAAAGAGGTAGGGCGCTAAGGTATAACCTAGGAGAAATAAAGGATATCAATGCATGGAGCCGCGAAGTGGTCACAGAGGTGGAGGAGGTCACGGAGACGGTGGCTCATGAAAGCGAAGCAGGGGCACTAGACAGACGTCTGCTTAACCTGTGGAAGCGAAAGAAGCAGTGCGAAGAGCAGCTTACGGGCCGCACGTCGGACAGTGGGCTTCGAAAAAGGATACCTAACTCGTCAAAGAGGTAGGGCGCTCAGGTATAACCTAGGAGAAATAAAGGATATCAATGCATGGAGCCGCGAAGTGGTCACAGAAGTGGAGGAGGTCACTGAGATGGTGGCTCATGAAAGCGAAGCAGGGGCAATAGACAGATATCTGCTTAACCTGTGGAAGCGAAAGAAGCAGTGGGAAGAGCAGCTTGGGGGCCGCACGTGGGAAAGTGAGCTCCGAAAAAGGATCCCAAACTCGGCAGACAGATAGGGCGCACAGGAATAACCTAGGAGAAATAAAAGATATCAATGCATGAAGCCGCGAAGTGGTCACAGAAGTGGAGGAGGTCACAGAGATGGTGGCTCATGAAAGGGAAGCAGGGGCATTAGACAGACGTCTGCTTAACCTGTGGAAGCGAAAGAAGCAGTGAAAAGAGCATCTTAGGGGGCGCACGTGGGACAGTGGGCTTCGAAAAAGAATCCCTAACTCGGCAGAAAATTAGGACGCTCATGGGTAACCTAGGAGAAATAAAGGATATCAATGCATGGAGCCGCGAAGTGGTCACAGAAGTGGAGGAGGTCACGGAGACGGTGGCTCATGAAAGCGAAGCAGGGGCACTAGACAGACGTCTGCTTAACCTGTGGAAGCGAAAGAAGCAGTAGGAAGAGCAGTTTGGGGGCCGCACGTGGGACAGTGGACAAAGAAAAAGGATCCCCAACTCGGCAAAGAGATAGGGTGCACAGGAGTAACCTAGGAGAAATAAAGGATATCAATGCATGGAGCCGCGAAGTGGTCACAGAAGTGGAGGAGGTCACAGAGAAGGTGGGTATGAAAGCGAAGAAGGGCCACTTGACAGATATTTGCTTAACCTGTGGAAGTGAAAGAAGCAGTGGCAAGAGCAGCTTAGGGGCCGCACGTCGGACAGTGGGCTCCGAAAAAGGATCCCTAACTCGGCAGACAGATAGGGCGCACAGGAGTAACCTACGAGAAATAAAGGATATCAATGCATGGAGCCGCGAAGTGGTCACAGAAGTGGAGGAGGTCACCGAGACGGTGGCTGATGAAAGCGAAGCAGGGGCACTAGACAGACGTCTGCTTAACCAGTGGAAGCAAAAGAAGCAGTGGGAAAAGCAGCTTGGGGGCAGCACGTGGGACTGTGGACAAAAAAAGGATCCCTAACTCGGCAGAGAGATAGGGCGCACAGGAGTAACCTAGGAGAAATAAAGGATATCAATGCATGAAGCAGTCAAGTGGTCACAGAAGTGAGGAGGTCACAGAGACGATGGCTCATGAAAGCGAAGCAGGGGCACTAGACAGACGTCTGCTTAACCTGTGGAAGCGAAAGAAGCAGTGGGGTGAGCAGCTTAAGGGCCGCACGTCGGACAGTGGACTTCGAAAAAGGATCCCTAACTCGGCAGACAGATAGGGCGCACAGGAGTAACCTAGGAGAAATAAAGGATATCAATGCATGAAGCCGCGAAGTGGTCACAGAAGTGGGGGAGGTCACTGAGACGGTGGCTCATGAAAGCGAAGCAGGGCACTAGACAGACGTCTGATTAACCTGTCGAAGCGAAAGAAGCAGTGGGGAGAGCAGCTTTGGGGCCGCGCGTGGGACAGTGGACAAAGGAAAAGGATCCCCAACTCGGCAGAGAAATAGGGCGCAAAGGAGTAACCTAGGAGAAATAAAGGATATCAAAGCATAGAGCCGCGAAGCGGTCACAGAAGTGGAGGAGGTCACTGAGATGGTGGCTCATGAAAGCGAAGCAGGGGCACTAGACAGATATCTGCTTAACCTGTGGAAGCGAAAGAAGCAGTGGGAAGAGCAGCTTGAGGGCCGCACGTGGGACAGTGAGCTCCGAAAAAGGATCCCAAACTCGGCAGACAGATAGGACGCACAGGAGTAACCTAGGAGAAATAAAGGATATCAATGCATGGAGCCGCGAAGTGGTCACAGAAGTGGAGGAGGTCACAGAGACGGTGGCTCATGAAAGCGAAGCAGGGGCACTAGACAGACATCTGCTTAACCTGTGGAAGCGAAAGAAGCAGTGGGAAGAGCAGCTCACGGGCCGCAAGTCGGACAGTGGGCTTCGGAAAAGGATCCCTAACTCGGCAGACAGATAGGGCGCACAGGAGTAACCTAGGAGAAATAAAGGATATCAATGCATGAAGCCGCGAAGTGATCACAGATGTGGGGGAGGTCACACAGACGGTGGCTCATGAAAGCAAAGCAGGGCACTATACAGACGTCTGCTTAACCTGTGGAGTAAAAAGAAGCAGTGAAAAGAGCATCTTAGGGGCCGCACGTGGGACAGTGGGCTTCGAAAAAGGATTCCTAACTCGTCAAAGAGGTAGGGCGCTCAGGTATAACCTAGGAGAAATAAAGGATATCAATGCATGGAGCCGCGAAATGGTCACAGAAGTGGAGGAGGTCACGGAGACGGTGGCTCATGAAAGCCAAGCAGGGGCATTAGACACACGTCTGCTTAACCTGTGGAAGCGAAAGAAGCAGTGGGAAGAGCAGCTTGGGGGCCGCATGTGGGACAGTGGACAAAGAAAAAGGATCCCCAACTCGGCAGAGAGATAGGGCTCACAGGAGTAACCTAGGCGAAATAAAGGATATCAATGCATGGAGCCGCGAAGTGGTCAAAGAAGTGGAGGAGGTCACCGAGACGGTGGCTCATGAAAGCGAAGCAAGGGCACTAGACAGACGTCTGCTTAACCTGTGGAAGTGAAAGAAGCAGTGGCAAGAGCAGCTTAGGGGCCGGACGTCGGACAGTGGGCTCCGAAAAAGGATCCCTAACTCGGCAGACAGATAGGGCACACAGGAGTAACCAACGAGAAATAAAGGATATCAATGCTTGGAGCCGCGAAGTGGTCACAGAAGTGGAGGAGGTCACTGAGACGGTGGCTGATGAAAGCGAAGCAGGGGCACTAGACAGACGTCTGCTTAACCTGTGGAAGCAAAACAAGCAGTGGGAAAAGCAGCTTGGGGGCCGCACGTTTGACTGTGGACAAAAAAAGGATCCCTAACTCGGCAGAGAGATAGGGCGCACTGGAGTAACCTAGGAGAAATAAAGGAAATCAATGCATGAAGCCGTCAAGTGGTCACAGAAGTGAGGAGGTCACAGAGACGATAGCTCATGAAAGCGAAGCAGGGGCACTAGACAGACGTCTGCTTAACCTGTGGAAGCGAAAGAAGCAGTTGGGAGAGCAGCGTTGGGGCCGCACGTGGGACAGTGGACAAAGAAAAAAGGATCCCCAACTCGGCAGACAGATAGGGCGCACAGGAGTAACCTAGGAGAAATAAAGGATATCAATGCATGGAGCCGCGAACTGGTCACAGAAGTGGAGGAGGTCACAGAGACGGTGGCTCATGAAAGCGAAGCAGGGGCACTAGACAGACATCTGCTTAACCTGTGGAAGCGAAAGAAGCAGTGGGAAGAGCAGCTTACGGGCCGCACATCGGACAGTGGGCTTCGAAAAAGGATCCCTAACTCGGCAAAGAGGTAGGGCGATGATGTATAACCTAGGAGAAGTAAAGGATATCAATGCATGGAGCCGCGAAGTGGTCACAGAAGTGGAGGAGTTCACGGAGACGGTGGCTCATGACAGCGAAGCAGGGGCATTAGACAGAAGTCTGCTTAACCTCTGGAAGCGAAAGAAGCAGTGGGAAGAGCAGCTTAGGGGCCGCATGTGGGACAGTGGGCTTCGAAAAAGGATCCCGAACTCGGCAGAGAGATAGGGCGCACAGGAGTAACCTAGGCGAAATAAAGCATATCAATGCATAGAGCCGCGAAGTGGTCACAAAATTGGAGCAGGTCACAGAGACGGTGGGTATGAAAGCGAAGAGGGGCCACTTGACAGATATTTGCTTAACCTGTGGGAGTGAAAGAAGCAGTGGCAAGAGCAGCTTAGGGGCCGCCAGTCCGACAGTGGGCTTCGAAAAAGGATCCCTAACTCGTCAAAGATGTAGGGCGCTCAGGTATAACCTAGGAGAAATAAAGGATATCAATGCATGGAGCCGTGTAGTGGTCACAGAAGTGGAGGAGGTCACGGAGACGGTGGCTCATGAAAGCGAAGCAGGGGCATTAGACAGACGTCTGCTTAACCTATGGAAGCGAAAGAAGCAGTGGGAAGAGCAGCTTGGGGGCCGCACGTGGGACAGTGGACAAAGAAAAAGAATCCCCAACTCGGCAAAGAGATAGGGCGCACAGGAGTAACCTAGGAGAAATAAAGGATATCAATGCATGGAGCCGCGAAGTGGTCACAGAAGTGGAGGAGGTCACAGAGACGGTGGGTATGAAAGCGAAGAGGGGCCACTTGACAGATATTTGCTTAACCTGTGGAAGTGAAAGAAGCAGTGGCAAGAGCAGCTTAGGGGCCGGACGTCGGACAGTAGGCTCCGAAAAAGGATCCCTAACTCGGCAGACAGATAGGGCGCACAGGAGTAACCTACGAGAAATAAAGGATATCAATGCATGGAGTCGCGAAGTGGTCACAGAAGTGGAGGAGGTCACTGAGACGGTGGCTGATGAAAGCGAAGCAGGGGCACTAGACAGACGTCTGCTTAACCTGTGGAAGCAAAACAAGCAGTGGGAAAAGCAGCTTCGGGGCCGCACGTGGGACTGTGGACAAAAAAAGGATCCCTAACTCGGCAGAGAGATAGGGCGCACTGGAGTAACCTACGAGAAATAAAGGAAATCAATGCATGAAGCCGTCAAGTGGTCACAGAAGTGAGGAGGTCACAGAGACGATGGCTCATGAAAGCGAAGCAGGGGCACTAGACAGACGTCTGCTTAACCTGTGGAAGCGAAAGAAGCAGTTGGGAGAGCAGCGTTGGGGCCGCACGTGGGACAGTGGACAAAGAAAAAGGATCCCCAACTCGGCAGACAGATAGGGCGCACAGGAGTAACCTAGGAGAAATAAAGGATATCAATGCATGGAGCCGCGAACTGGTCACAGAAGTGGAGGAGGTCACAGAGACGGTGGCTCATGAAAGCGAAGCAGGGGCACTAGACAGACATCTGCTTAACCTGTGGAAGCGAAAGAAGCAGTGGGAAGAGCAGCTTACGAGCCGCACATCGGACAGTGGGCTTCGAAAAAGGATCCCTAACTCGGCAGACAGATAGGGCGCACAGGAGTAACCTAGGAGAAATAAAGGATATCAATGCATGAAGCCGCGAAGTGGTCACAGAAGTGGGGGAGGTCACACAGACGGTGGCTCATGAAAGCGAAGCAGGGCACTAGACAGACGTCTGCTTAACCTGTGGAGTAAAAAGAAACAGTGAAAAGAGCATCTTAGGGGCCGCACGTGGGACAGTGGGCTTCCAAAAAGGATCCCTAACTCGGCAAAGAGGTAGGGCGATGATGTATAACCTAGGAGAAGTAAAGGATATCAATGCATGGAGCCGCGAAGTGGTCACAGAAGTGGAGGAGTTCACGCAGACGGTGGCTCATGAAAGCGAAGCAGGGGCATTAGACAGAAGTCTGCTTAACCTCTGGAAGCGAAAGAAGCAGTGGGAAGAGCAGCTTGGGGGCCGCATGGGGGACAGTGGGCTCCGAAAAAGGATCCCGAACTCGGCAGAGAGATAGGGCGCACAGGAGTAACCTAGGCGAAATAAAGGATATCAATGCATAGAGCCGCGAAGTGGTCACAGAATTGGAGCAGGTCACAGAGACGGTGGGTATGAAAGCGAAGAGGGTCCACTTGACAGATATTTGCTTAACCTGTGGAAGTGAAAGAAGCAGTGGCAAGAGCAGCTTAGGGGCCGCACGTCGGACAGTGGGCTTCGAAAAAGGATCCCTAACACGTCAAAGAGGTAGGGCGCTAAGGTATAACCTAGGAGAAATAAAGGATATCAATGCATGGAGCCGCGAAGTGGTCACAGAGGTGGAGGAGGTCACGGAGACGGTGGCTCATGAAAGCGAAGCAGGGGCACTAGACAGACGTCTGCTTAACCTGTGGAAGCGAAAGAAGCAGTGCGAAGAGCAACTTACGGGCCGCACGTCGGACAGTGGGCTTCGAAAAAGGATACCTAACTCGTCAAAGAGGTAGGGCGCTCAGGTATAACCTAGGAGAAATAAAGGATATCAATGCATGGAGCCGCGAAGTGGTCACAGAAGTGGAGGAGGTCACTGAGATGGTGGCTCATGAAAGCGAAGCAGGGGCAATAGACAGATATCTGCTTAACCTGTGGAAGCGAAAGAAGCAGTGGGAAGAGCAGCTTGGGGGCCGCACGTGGGAAAGTGAGCTCCGAAAAAGGATCCCAAACTCGGCAGACAGATAGGGCGCACAGGAATAACCTAGGAGAAATAAAAGATATCAATGCATGAAGCCGCGAAGTGGTCACAGAAGTGGAGGAGGTCACAGAGATGGTGGCTCATGAAAGGGAAGCAGGGGCATTAGACAGACGTCTGCTTAACCTGTGGAAGCGAAAGAAGCAGTGAAAAGAGCATCTTAGGGGGCGCACATGGGACAGTGGGCTTCGAAAAAGAATCCCTAACTCGGCAGAAAATTAGGACGCTCATGGGTAACCTAGGAGAAATAAAGGATATCAATGCATGGAGCCGCGAAGTGGTCACAGAAGTGGAGGAGGTCACGGAGACGGTGGCTCATGAAAGCGAAGCAGGGGCACTAGACAGACGTCTGCTTAACCTGTGGAAGCGAAAGAAGCAGTAGGAAGAGCAGTTTGGGGGCCGCACGTCGGACAGTGGACAAAGAAAAAGGATCCCCAACTCGGCAAAGAGATAGGGTGCACAGGAGTAACCTAGGAGAAATAAAGGATATCAATGCATGGAGCCGCGAAGTGGTCACAGAAGTGGAGGAGGTCACAGAGAAGGTGGGTATGAAAGCGAAGAGGGGCCACTTGACAGATATTTGCTTAACCTGTGGAAGTGAAAGAAGCAGTGGCAAGAGCAGCTTAGGGGCCGCACGTCGGACAGTGGGCTCCGAAAAAGGATCCCTAACTCGGCAGACAGATAGGGCGCACAGGAGTAACCTACGAGAAATAAAGGATATCAATGCATGGAGCCGCGAAGTGGTCACAGAAGTGGAGGAGGTCACCGAGACGGTGGCTGATGAAAGCGAAGCAGGGGCACTAGACAGACGTCTGCTTAACCAGTGGAAGCAAAAGAAGCAGTGGGAAAAGCAGCTTGGGGGCAGCACGTGGGACTGTGGACAAAAAAAGGATCCCTAACTCGGCAGAGAGATAGGGCGCACAGGAGTAACCTAGGAGAAATAAAGGATATCAATGCATGAAGCAGTCAAGTGGTCACAGAAGTGAGGAGGTCACAGAGACGATGGCTCATGAAAGCGAAGCAGGGGCACTAGACAGACGTCTGCTTAACCTGTGGAAGCGAAAGAAGCAGTGGGGTGAGCAGCTTACGGGCCGCACGTCGGACAGTGGGCTTCGAAAAAGGATCCCTAACTCGGCAGACAGATAGGGCGCACAGGAGTAACCTAGGAGAAATAAAGGATATAAATGCATGAAGCCGCGAAGTGGTCACAGAAGTGGGGGAGGTCACTGAGACGGTGGCTCATGAAAGCGAAGCAGGGCACTAGACAGACGTCTGATTAACCTGTGGAAGCGAAAGAAGCAGTGGGGAGAGCAGCTTTGGGGCCGCGCGTGGGACAGTGGACAAAGGAAAAGGATCCCCAACTCGGCAGAGAAATAGGGCGCAAAGGAGTAACCTAGGAGAAATAAAGAATATCAATGCATGGAGCCGCGGAGTGGTCACAGAAGTGGAGGAGGTCACGGAGACGGTGGCTCATGAAAGCGAAGCAGGGGCACTAGGCAGACGTCTGCTTAACCTGTGGAAGCGAAAGAATCAGTGGGAAAAGCAGCTTGGGGGCCGCTCGGGGGACTGTGGACAAAAAAAGGATCCCTAACTCGGCAGAGAGATAGGGCGCACAGGAGTAACCTAGGAGAAATAAAGGATATCAATGCATAGAGCCGCGAAGCGGTCACAGAAGTGGAGGAGGTCACTGAGATGGTGGCTCATGAAAGCGAAGCAGGGGCACTAGACAGATATCTGCTTAACCTGTGGAAGCGAAAGAAGCAGTGGGAAGAGCAGCTCACGGGCCGCAAGTCGGACAGTGGGCTTCGGAAAAGGATCCCTAACTCGGCAGACAGATAGGGCGCACAGGAGTAACCTATGAGAAATAAAGGATATCAATGCATGAAGCCGCGAAGTGGTCACAGATGTGGGGGAGGTCACACAGACGGTGGCTCATGAAAGCAAAGCAGGGCACTATACAGACGTCTGCTTAACCTGTGGAGTAAAAAGAAGCAGTGAAAAGAGCATCTTAGGGGCCGCACGTGGGACAGTGGGCTTCGAAAAAGGATTCCTAACTCGTCAAAGAGGTAGGGCGCTCAGGTATAACCTAGGAGAAATAAAGGATATCAATGCATGGAGCCGCGAAATGGTCACAGAAGTGGAGGAGGTCACGGAGACGGTGGCTCATGAAAGCCAAGCAGGGGCATTAGACACACGTCTGCTTAACCTGTGGAAGCGAAAGAAGCAGTGGGAAGAGCAGCTTGGGGGCCGCATGTGGGACAGTGGACAAAGAAAAAGGATCCCCAACTCGGCAGACCAACAGGGCGCACAGTAGTAACCTAGGAGAAATAAAGGATATCAATGCATGGAGCCGCGAAGTGGTCACAGAAGTGTAGGAGGTCACAGAGACGGTTTCTGATGAAAGCGAAGCAGGGGCACTAGACAGACATCTGCTTAACCTGTGGAAGCGAAGGAAGAAGTGCGAAGAGCAGCTTGGGGGCCGCACGTGGGACAGTGGGCTCCGAAAGAGGATCCCCAACTCGGCAGAGAGATAGGGCTCACAGGAGTAACCTAGGCGAAATAAAGGATATCAATGCATGGAGCCGCGAAGTGGTCAAAGAAGTGGAGGAGGTCACCGAGACGGTGGCTCATGAAAGCGAAGCAAGGGCACTAGACAGACGTCTGCTTAACCTGTGGAAGTGAAAGAAGCAGTGGCAAGAGCAGCTTAGGGGCCGGACGTCGGACAGTGGGCTCCGAAAAAGGATCCCTAACTCGGCAGACAGATAGGGCGCACAGGAGTAACCTACGAGAAATAAAGGATATCAATGCATGGAGCCGCGAAGTGGTCACAAAAGTGGAGGAGGTCACTGAGACGGTGGCTGATGAAAGCGAAGCAGGGGCACTAGACAGACGTCTGCTTAACCTGTGGAAGCAAAACAAGCAGTGGGAAAAGCAGCTTGGGGGCCGCACGTGGGACTGTGGACAAAAAAAGGATCCCTAACTCGGCAGAGAGATAGGGCGCACTGGAGTAACCTAGGAGAAATAAAGGAAATCAATGCATGAAGCCGTCAAGTGGTCACAGAAGTGAGGAGGTCACAGAGACGATGGCTCATGAAAGCGAAGCAGGGGCACTAGACAGACGTCTGCTTAACCTGTGGAAGCGAAAGAAGCAGTTGGGAGAGCAGCGTTGGGGCCGCACGTGGGACAGTGGACAAAGAAAAAGGATCCCCAACTCGGCAGACAGATAGGGCGCACAGGAGTAACCTAGGAGAAATAAAGGATATCAATGCATGGAGCCGCGAACTGGTCACAGAAGTGGAGGAGGTCACAGAGACGGTGGCTCATGAAAGCGAAGCAGGGGCACTAGACAGACATCTGCTTAACCTGTGGAAGCGAAAGAAGCAGTGGGAAGAGCAGCTTACGGGCCGCACATCGGACAGTGGGCTTCGAAAAAGGATCCCTAACTCGGCAGACAGATAGGGCGCACAGGAGTAACCTAGGAGAAATAAAGGATATCAATGCATGAAGCCGCGAAGTGGTCACAGAAGTGGGGGAGGTCACACAGACGGTGGCTCATGAAAGCGAAGCAGGGCACTAGACAGACGTCTGCTTAACCTGTGGAGTAAAAAGAAACAGTGAAAAGAGCATCTTAGGGGCCGCACGTGGGACAGTGGGGTTCCAAAAAGGATCCCTAACACGGCAAAGAGGTAGGGCGATGATGTATAACCTAGGAGAAGTAAAGGATATCAATGCATGGAGCCGCGAAGTGGTCACAGAAGTGGAGGAGGTCACGGAGACGGTGGCTCATGAAAGCCAAGCAGGGGCATTAGACACACGTCTGCTTAACCTGTGGAAGCGAAAGAAGCAGTGGGAAGAGCAGCTTAGGGGCCGCACGTCGGACAGTGGGCTCCGAAAAAGGATCCCTAACTCGGCAGACAGATAGGGCGCACAGGAGTAACCTACGAGAAATAAAGGATATCAATGCATGGAGCCGCGAAGTGGTCAAAGAAGTGGAGGAGGTCACCGAGACGGTGGCTGATGAAAGCGAAGCAGGGGCACTAGACAGACGTCTGCTTAACCTGTGGAAGCAAAAGAAGCAGTGGGAAAAGCAGCTTGGGGGCAGCACGTGGGACTGTGGACAAAAAAAGGATCCCTAACTCGGCAGAGAGATAGGGCGCACAGGAGTAACCTAGGAGAAATAAAGGATATCAATGCATGAAGCCGTCAAGTGGTCACAGAAGTGAGGAGGTCACAGAGACGATGGCTCATGAAAGCGAAGCAGGGGCACTAGACAGACGTCTGCTTAACCTGTGGAAGCGAAAGAAGCAGTGGGGAGAGCAGCTTTGGGGCCGCGCGTGGGACAGTGGACAAAGAAAAAGGATCCCCAACTCGGCAGAGCAATAGGGCGCAAAGGAGTAACCTAGGAGAAATAAAGAATATCAATGCATGGAGCCGCGGAGTGGTCACAGAAGTGGATGAGGTCACGGAGACGGTGGCTCATGAAAGCGAAGCAGGGGCACTAGGCAGACGTCTGCTTAACCTGTGGAAGCGAAGGAATCAGTGGGAAAAGCAGCTTGGGGGCCGCTCGTGGGACTGTGGACAAAAAAAGGATCCCTAACTCGGCAGAGAGATAGGGCGCACAGGAGTAACCTAGGAGAAATAAAGGATATCAATGCATAGAGCCGCGAAGCGGTCACAGAAGTGGAGGAGGTCACTGAGATGGTGGCTCATGAAAGCGAAGCAGGGGCACTAGACAGATATCTGCTTAATCTGTGGAAGCGAAAGAAGCAGTGGGAAGAGCAGCTTGAGGGCCGCACGTGGGACAGTGAGCTCCGAAAAAGGATCCCAAACTCGGCAGACAGATAGGACGCACAGGAGTAACCTAGGAGAAATAAAGGATATCAATGCATGGAGCCGCGAAGTGGTCACAGAAGTGGAGGAGGTCACAGAGACGGTGGCTCATGAAAGCGAAGCAGGGGCACTAGACAGACATCTGCTTAACCTGTGGAAGCGAAAGAAGCAGTGGGAAGAGCAGCTCACGGGCCGCAAGTCGGACAGTGGGCTTCGGAAAAGGATCCCTAACTCGGCAGACAGATAGGGCGCACAGGAGTAACCTAGGAGAAATAAAGGATATCAATGCATGAAGCCGCGAAGTGGTCACAGATGTGGGGGAGGTCACACAGACGGTGGCTCATGAAAGCAAAGCAGGGCACTATACAGACGTCTGCTTAACCTGTGGAGTAAAAAGAAGCAGTGAAAAGAGCATCTTAGGGGCCGCACGTGGGACAGTGGGCTTCGAAAAAGGGTTCCTAACTCGTCAAAGAGGTAGGGCGCTCAGGTATAACCTAGGAGAAATAAAGAATATCAATGCATGGAGCCGCGAAGTGGTCACAGAAGTGGAGGAGGTCACGGAGACGGTGGCTCATGAAAGCCAAGCAGGGGCATTAGACACACGTCAGCTTAACCTGTGGAAGCGAAAGAAGCAGTGGGAAGAGCAGCTTGGGGGCCGCATGTGGGAAGGTGGACAAAGAAAAAGGATCCCCAACTCGGCAGAGAGATAGGGCTCACAGGAGTAACCTAGGCGAAATAAAGGATATCAATGCATGGAGCCGCGAAGTGGTCAAAGAAGTGGAGGAGGTCACCGAGACGGTGGCTCATGAAAGCGAAGCAAGGGCACTAGACAGACGTCTGCTTAACCTGTGGAAGCGAAAGAAGCAGTGGGAAGAGCAGCTTAGGGCTGCACATCGGCCAGTGGCCTCCGAAAAAGGATCCCTAACTCGGCAGACAGATAGGACGCAAAGGGGTAACCTACGAGAAATAAAGGATATCAATGCACGGAGCCGCGAAGTGGTCACAGAAGTGGAGGAGGTCACCGAGACGGTGGCTGATGAAAGCGAAGCAGGGGCACTAGACAGACGTCTGCTTAACCTGTGGAAGCGAAAGAAGCAGTGGGAAGAGCAGCTTGGGGGCCGCGCGTGGGACAGTGGACAAAGAAAAAGGATCCCCAACTCAGCAGACAGATAGGGCGCACAGGAGTAACCTAGGAGAAATAAAGGATCTCAATGCATGGAGCCGCGAAGTGGTCACAGAAGTGGGGGAGGTCACACAGACGGTGGCTCATGAAAGCGAACTAGGGCACTAGACAGACGTCTGCTTAACCTGTGGAGTAAAAAGAAGCAGTGAAAAGAGCATCTTAGGGGCCACACGTGGGACAGTGGGCTTCGAAAAAGGATCCCTAGCTCGTCAAAGAGGAAGGACGCTCAGGTATAACCTAGGAGAAATAAAGGATATCAATGCATGGAGCCGCGAAGTGGTCACAGAAGTGGAGGAGGTCACGGAGACGGTGGCTCATGAAAGCGAGGCAGGGGCATTAGACAGACGTCTGCTTAACCTGTGGAAGCGAAAGAAGCAGTGAAAAGAGCATCTTAGGGGGCGCACGTGGGACAGTGGGCTTCGAAAAAGGATACCTAACTCGGCAGAAAATTAGGGCGCTCATGGGTAACCTAGGAGAAATAAAGGATGTCAATGCATGGAGCCGCGAAGTGGTCACAGAAGTGGAGGAGGTCACGGAGACGGTGGCTCATCAAAGCGAAGCAGGGGCACTAGCCAGACGTCTGCTTAACCTGTGGAAGCGAAAGAAGCTGTAGGAAGAGCAGTTTGGGGGCCGCACGTGGGACAGTGGACAAAGAAAAAGGATCCCCAACTCGGCAAAGAGATAGGGCGCACAGGAGTAACCTAGGAGAAATGAAGGATATCAATGCATGGATTCGCGAAGTGGTCACAGAAGTGGAGGAGGTCACAGAGACGGTGGCTCATGAAAGCGAAGCAGGGGCACTAGACAGACGTCTGCTTAACCTGTGGAGGTGAAAGAAGCAGTGAAAAGAGCATCTTAGGGGCCGCACGTGGGACAGTGGGCTTCCAAAAAGGATCCCTAACTCGGCAAAGAGGTAGGGCGATGATGTATAACCTAGGAGAAGTAAAGGATATCAATGCATGGAGCCGCGAAGTGGTCACAGAAGTGGAGGAGTTCACGGAGACGGTGGCTCATGAAAGCGAAGCAGGGGCATTAGACAGAAGTCTGCTTAACCTCTGGAAGCGAAAGAAGCAGTGGGAAGAGCAGCTTAGGGGCCGCATGTGGGACAGTGGGCTCCGAAAAAGGATCCCGAAGTCGGCAGAGAGATAGGGCGCACAGGAGTAACCTAGGCGAAATAAAGCATATCAATGCATAGAGCCGCGAAGTGGTCACAGAATTGGAGCAGGTCACAGAGACGGTGGGTATGAAAGCGAAGAGGGGCCACTTGACAGATATTTGCTTAACCTGTGGGAGTGAAAGAAGCAGTGGCAAGAGCAGCTTAGGGGCCGCACGTCCGACAGTGGGCTTCGAAAAAGGATCCCTAACTCGTCAAAGAGGTAGGGCGCTCAGGTATAACCTAGGAGAAATAAAGGATATCAATGCATGGAGCCGTGTAGTGGTCACAGAAGTGGAGGAGGTCACGGAGACGGTGGCTCATGAAAGCGAAGCAGGGGCATTAGACAGACGTCTGCTTAACCTATGGAAGCGAAAGAAGCAGTGGGAAGAGCAGCTTGGGGGCCGCACGTGGGACAGTGGACAAAGAAAAAGAATCCCCAACTCGGCAAAGAGATAGGGCGCACAGGAGTAACCTAGGAGAAATAAAGGATATCAATGCATGGAGCCGCGAAGTGGTCACAGAAGTGGAGGAGGTCACAGAGACGGTGGGTATGAAAGCGAAGAGGGGCCACTTGACAGATATTTGCTTAACCTGTGGAAGTGAAAGAAGCAGTGGCAAGAGCAGCTTAGGGGCCGGACGTCGGACAGTGGGCTCCGAAAAAGGATCCCTAACTCGGCAGACAGATAGGGCGCACAGGAGTAACCTACGAGAAATAAAGGATATCAATGCATGGAGCCGCGAAGTGGTCACAGAAGTGGAGGAGGTCACTGAGACGGTGGCTGATGAAAGCGAAGCAGGGGCACTAGACAGACGTCTGCTTAACCTGTGGAAGCAAAACAAGCAGTGGGAAAAGCAGCTTGGGGGCCGCACGTGGGACTGTGGACAAAAAAAAGGATCCCTAACTCGGCAGAGAGATAGGGCGCACTGGAGTAACCTAGGAGAAATAAAGGAAATCAATGCATGAAGCCGTCAAGTGGTCACAGAAGTGAGGAGGTCACAGAGACGATGGCTCATGAAAGCGAAGCAGGGGCACTAGACAGACGTCTGCTTAACCTGTGGAAGCGAAAGAAGCAGTGGGGAGAGCAGCTTTGGGGCCGCGCGTGGGACAGTGGACAAAGAAAAAGGATCCCCAACTCGGCAGAGCAATAGGGCGCAAAGGAGTAACCTAGGAGAAATAAAGAATATCAATGCATGGAGCCGCGGAGTGGTCACAGAAGTGGATGAGGTCACGGAGACGGTGGCTCATGAAAGCGAAGCAGGGGCACTAGGCAGACGTCTGCTTAACCTGTGGAAGCGAAAGAATCAGTGGGAAAAGCAGCTTGGGGGCCGCTCGTGGGACTGTGGACAAAAAAAGGATCCCTAACTCGGCAGAGAGATAGGGCGCACAGGAGTAACCTAGGAGAAATAAAGGATATCAATGCATAGAGCCGCGAAGCGGTCACAGAAGTGGAGGAGGTCACTGAGATGGTGGCTCATGAAAGCGAAGCAGGGGCACTAGACAGATATCTGCTTAATCTGTGGAAGCGAAAGAAGCAGTGGGAAGAGCAGCTTGAGGGCCGCACGTGGGACAGTGAGCTCCGAAAAAGGATCCCAAACTCGGCAGACAGATAGGACGCACAGGAGTAACCTAGGAGAAATAAAGGATATCAATGCATGGAGCCGCGAAGTGGTCACAGAAGTGGAGGAGGTCACAGAGACAGACGGTGGCTCATGAAAGCGAAGCAGGGGCACTAGACAGACATCTGCTTAACCTGTGGAAGCGAAAGAAGCAGTGGGAAGAGCAGCTCACGGGCCGCAAGTCGGACAGTGGGCTTCGGAAAAGGATCCCTAACTCGGCAGACAGATAGGGCGCACAGGAGTAACCTAGGAGAAATAAAGGATATCAATGCATGAAGCCGCGAAGTGGTCACAGATGTGGGGGAGGTCACACAGACGGTGGCTCATGAAAGCAAAGCAGGGCACTATACAGACGTCTGCTTAACCTGTGGAGTAAAAAGAAGCAGTGAAAAGAGCATCTTAGGGGCCGCACGTGGGACAGTGGGCTTCGAAAAAGGATTCCTAACTCGTCAAAGAGGTAGGGCGCTCAGGTATAACCTAGGAGAAATAAAGGATATCAATGCATGGAGCCGCGAAGTGGTCACAGAAGTGGAGGAGGTCACGGAGACGGTGGCTCATGTAAGCCAAGCAGGGGCATTAGACACACGTCTGCTTAACCTGTGGAAGCGAAAGAAGCAGTGGGAAGAGCAGCTTGGGGGCCGCATGTGGGACAGTGGACAAAGAAAAAGGATTTCCAACTCGGCAGACAGATAGGGCGCACAGTAGTAACCTAGGAGAAATAAAGGATATCAATGCATGGAGCCGCGAAGTGGTCACAGAAGTGGAGGAGGTCACAGAGACGGTTGCTGATGAAAGCGAAGCAGGGGCACTAGACAGACATCTGCTTAACCTGTGGAAGCGAAGGAAGAAGTGCGAAGAGCAGCTTGGGGGCCGCACGTGGGACAGTGGGCTCCGAAAGAGGATCCCCAACTCGGCAGAGAGATAGGGCTCACAGGAGTAACCTAGGCGAAATAAAGGATATCAATGCATGGAGCCGCGAAGTGGTCACAGAAGTGGAGGAGGTCACCGAGACGGTGGCTGATGAAAGCGAAGCAGGGGCACTAGACAGACGTCTGCTTAACCTGTGGAAGCAAAAGAAGCAGTGGGAAAAGCAGCTTGGGGGCAGCACGTGGGACTGTGGACAAAAAAAGGATCCCTAACTCGGCAGAGAGATAGGGCGCACAGGAGTAACCTAGGAGAAATAAAGGATATCAATGCATGAAGCCGTCAAGTGGTCACAGAAGTGAGGAGGTCACAGAGACGATGGCTCATGAAAGCGAAGCAGGGGCACTAGACAGACGTCTGCTTAACCTGTGGAAGCGAAAGAAGCAGTGGGGAGAGCAGCTTTGGGGCCGCGCGTGGGACAGTGGACAAAGAAAAAGGATCCCCAACTCGGCAGAGAAATAGGGCGAAAAGGAGTAACCTAGGAGAAATAAAGAATATCAATGCATGGAGCCGCGGAGTGGTCACAGAAGTGGAGGAGGTCACGGAGACGGTGGCTCATGAAAGCGAAGCAGGGGCACTAGGCAGACGTCTGCTTAACCTGTGGAAGCGAAAGAATCAGTGGGAAAAGCAGCTTGGGGGCCGCTCGTGGGACTGTGGACAAAAAAAAGATCCCTAACTCGGCAGAGAGATAGGGCGCACAGGAGTAACCTAGGAGAAATAAAGGATATCAATGCATAGAGCCGCGAAGCGGTCACAGAAGTGGAGGAGGTCACTGAGATGGTGGCTCATGAAAGCGAAGCAGGGGCACTAGACAGATATCTGCTTAACCTGTGGAAGCGAAAGAAGCAGTGGGAAGAGCAGCTTGAGGGCAGCACGTGGGACAGTGAGCTCCGAAAAAGGATCCCAAACTCGGCAGACAGATAGGACGCACAGGAGTAACCTAGGAGAAATAAAGGATATCAATGCATGGATCCGCGAAGTGGTCACAGAAGTGGAGGAGGTCACAGAGACGGTGGCTCATGAAAGCGAAGCAGGGGCACTAGACAGACATCTGCTTAACCTGTGGAAGCGAAAGAAGCAGTGGGAAGAGCAGCTCACGGGCCGCAAGTCGGACAGTGGGCTTCGGAAAAGGATCCCTAACTCGGCAGACAGATAGGGCGCACAGGAGTAACCTAGGAGAAATAAAGGATATCAATGCATGAAGCCGCGAAGTGGTCACAGATGTGGGGGAGGTCACACAGACGGTGGCTCATGAAAGCAAAGCAGGGCACTATACAGACGTCTGCTTAACCTGTGGAGTAAAAAGAAGCAGTGAAAAGAGCATCTTAGGGGCCGCACGTGGGACAGTGGACAAAGAAAAAGGATCCCCAACTCGGCAGACAGATAGGGCGCACAGTAGTAACCTAGGAGAAATAAAGGATATCAATGCATGGAGCCGTGAAGTGGTCACAGAAGTGGAGGAGGTCACAGAGACGGTTGCTGATGAAAGCGAAGCAGGGGCACTAGACAGACATCTGCTTAACCTGTGGAAGCGAAGGAAGAAGTGCGAAGAGCAGCTTGGGGCCGCACGTGGGACAGTGGGCTCCGAAAGAGGATCCCCAACTCGGCAGAGAGATAGGGCTCACAGGAGTAACCTAGGCGAAATAAAGGATATCAATGCATGGAGCCGCGAAGTGGTCAAAGAAGTGGAGGAGGTCACCGAGACGGTGGCTCATGAAAGTGAAGCAAGGGCACTAGACAGACGTCTGCTTAACCTGTGGAAGCGAAAGAAGCAGTGGGAAGAGCAGCTTAGGGCTGCACATCGGACAGTGGCCTCCGAAAAAGGATCCCTAACTCGGCAGACAGATAGGACGCAAAGGGGTAACCTACGAGAAATAAAGGATATCAATGCATGGAGCCGCGAAGTGGTCACAGAAGTGGAGGAGGTCACCGAGACGGTGGCTGATGAAAGCGAAGCAGGGGCACTAGACAGACGTCTGCTTAACCTGTGGAAGCGAAAGAAGCAGTGGGAAGAGCAGCTTGGGGGCCGCACGTGGGACAGTGGACAAAGAAAAAGGATCCCCAACTCAGCAGACAGATAGGGCGCACAGGAGTAACCTAGGAGAAATAAAGGATATCAATGCATGGAGCCGCGAAGTGGTCACAGAAGTGGGGGAGGTCACACAGACGGTGGCTCATGAAAGCGAACTAGGGCACTAGACAGACGTCTGCTTAACCTGTGGAGTAAAAACAAGCAGTGAAAAGAGCATCTTAGGGGCCACACGTGGGACAGTGGGCTTCGAAAAAGGATCCCTAGCTCGTCAAAGAGGAAGGACGCTCAGGTATAACCTAGGAGAAATAAAGAATATCAATGCATGGAGCCGCGAAGTGGTCACAGAAGTGGAGGAGGTCACGGAGACGGTGGCTCATGAAAGCGAAGCAGGGGCATTAGACAGACGTCTGCTTAACCTGTGGAAGCGAAAGAAGCAGTGAAAAGAGCATCTTAGGGGGCGCACCTGGGACAGTGGGCTTCGAAAAAGGATCCCTAACTCGGCAGAAAATTAGGGCGCTCATGGGTAACCTAGGAGAAATAAAGGATGTCAATGCATGGAGCCGTGAAGTGGTCACAGAAGTGGAGGAGGTCACGGAGACGGTGGCTCATCAAAGCGAAGCAGGGGCATTAGACAGAAGTCTGCTTAACCTCTGGAAGCGAAAGAAGCAGTGGGAAGAGCAGCTTAGGGGCCGCATGTGGGACAGTGGGCTCCGAAAAAGGATCCCGAACTCTGCAGAGAGATAGGGCGCACAGGAGTAACCTAGGCGAAATAAAGCATATCAATGCATAGAGCCGCGAAGTGGTCACAGAATTGGAGCAGGTCACAGAGACGGTGGGTATGAAAGCGAAGAGGGGCCACTTGACAGATATTTGCTTAACCTGTGGGAGTGAAAGAAGCAGTGGCAAGAGCAGCTTAGGGGCCGCACGTCCGACAGTGGGCTTCGAAAAAGGATCCCTAACTCGTCAAAGAGGTAGGGCGCTCAGGTATAACCTAGGAGAAATAAAGGATATCAATGCATGGAGCCGTGTAGTGGTCACAGAAGTGGAGGAGGTCACGGAGACGGTGGCTCATGAAAGCGAAGCAGGGGCATTAGACAGACGTCTGCTTAACCTATGGAAGCGAAAGAAGCAGTGGGAAGAGCAGCTTGGGGGCCGCACGTGGGACAGTGGACAAAGAAAAAGAATCCCCAACTCGGCAAAGAGATAGGGCGCACAGGAGTAACCTAGGAGAAATAAAGGATATCAATGCATGGAGCCGCGAAGTGGTCACAGAAGTGGATGAGGTCACAGAGACGGTGGGTATGAAAGCGAAGAGGGGCCACTTGACAGATATTAGCTTAACCTGTGGAAGTGAAAGAAGCAGTGGCAAGAGCAGCTTAGGGGCCGGACGTCGGACAGTGGGCTCCGAAAAAGGATCCCTAACTCGGTAGACAGATAGGGCGCACAGGAGTAACCTACGAGAAATAAAGGATATCAATGCATGGAGCCGCGAAGTGGTCACAGAAGTGGAGGAGGTCACTGAGACGGTGGCTGATGAAAGCGAAGCAGGGGCACTAGACAGACATCTTCTTAACCTGTGGAAGCGAAAGAAGCAGAGGGAAGAGCAGCCTTCGGGCCGCACGTCGGACAGTGGGCTTCGAAAAAGGATCCCTAACTCGGCAGACAGATAGGGCGCACAGAACTAACCTAAAAGAAATAAAGGATATCAATGCATGAAGCCATGAAGTGGTCACAGAAGTGGGGGAGGTCACACAGACGGTGGCTCATGAAAGCGAAGCAGGGCACTAGACAGACGTCTGCTTAACCTGTGGAGTAAAAAGAAGCAGTGAAAAGAGCATCTTAGGGGCCGCACGTGGGACAGTGGGCTTCGAAAAAGGACCCCTAACTCGTCAAAGAGGTAGGGCGCTCAGGTATAACCTAGGAGAAATAAAGGATATCAATGCATGGAGCCGCGAAGTGGTCACAGAAGTGCAGGAGGTCACGGAGACGGTGGCTCATGAAAGCGAAGCAGGGACATTAGACAGACGCCTGCTTAACCTGTGTAAGCGAAAGAAGCAGTGGGAAGAGCAGCTTGGGGGCCGCACGTGGGACAGTGGACAAAGAGAAAGGATCCCCAACTCGGCAGACAGATAGGGCGAACAGTAGTAACCTAGGAGAAATAAAGGATATCAATGCATGGAGCAGCGAAGTGGTCACAGATGTGGAGGAGGTCACAGAGACGGTAGCTGATGAAAGCGAAGCAGGGGCACTAGACAGACGTCTGCTTAACCTGTGGAAGCGAAGGAAGAAGTGCGAAGAGCAGCTTGGGGGCCGCACGTGGGACAGTGGGCTCCGAAAGAGGATCCCCAACTCGGCAGAGAGATAGGGCTCACAGGAGTAACCTAGGCGAAATACAGGATATCAATGCATGGAGCCGCGGAGTGGTCAAAGAAGTGGAGGAGGTCACAGGGACGGTGGCTCATGAAAGCGAAGCAGGGGCACTAGACAGACGTCTGCTTAACCTGTGGAAGCGAAAGAAGCAGTGGGAAGAGCAGCTTAGGGCTGCACATCGGACAGTGGGCTCCGAAAAAGGATCCCTAACTCGGCAGACAGATAGGGCGCACAGGGGTAACCTACGAGAAATAAAGGATATCAATGCATGGAGCCGCGAAGTGGTCACAGAAGTGGAGGAGTTCACCGAGACGGTGGCTGATGAAAGCGAAGCAGGGGCTCTAGACAGGCGTCTGCTTAACCTGTGGAAGCGAAAGAAGCAGTGGGAAAAGCAGCTTGGGGGCCGCACGTGGGACTGTAGACAAAAAAAGGATCCCTAACTCGGCAGAGAGATGGGACGCACAGGAGTAACCTAGGAGAAATAAAGGATATCAATGCATGAAGCCGTCAAGTGGTCACAGAAGTGAGGAGGTCACAGAGACGGTGGCTCATGAAAGCGAAGCAGGGGCACTAGACAGACGTCTGCTTAACCTGTGGAAGCGAAAGAAGCAGTGGGGAGAGCAGCTTGGGGGCCGCACGTGGGACAGTGGACCAAGAAAAAGGATCCCTAACTCGGCAGACAGATAAGGCGCACAGGAGTAACCTAGGAGAAATAAAGGATATCAATGCATGAAGCCGCGAAGTGGTCACAGAAGTGGGGGAGGTCACACAGACGGTGGCTCATGAAAGCGAAGCAGGGCACTAGACAGACGTCTGCTTAACCTGTGGAGTAAAAAGAAGCAGTGAAAAGAGCATCTTAGGGGCCGCACGTGGGACAGTGGGCTTCGAAAAAGGATCCCTAACTCGTCAAAGAGGTAGGGCGCTCAGGTATACCCTATGCGAAATAAAGGATATCAATGCATGGAGCCGCGAAGTGGTCACAGAAGTGGAGGAGGTCACGGAGACGGTGGCTCATGAAAGCGAAGCAGGGGCACAAGACAGACATCTGCTTAACCTGTGGAAGCGAAGGAAGAAGTGCGAAGAGCAGCTTGGGGGCCGCACGTGGCACAGTGGGCTCCGAAAAAGGATCCCTAACTCGGCAGACAGATAGGGCGCACAGGAGTAACCTACGAGAAATAAAGGATATCAATGCATGGAGCCGCGAAGTGGTCGCAGAAGTGGAGGAGGTCACCGAGACGGTGGCTGATGAAAGCGAAGCAGGGGCACTAGACAGACGTCTGCTTAACCTGTGGAAGCGAAAGAAGCAGTAGGAAGAGCAGTTTGGGAACCGCACGTGGGACAGTGGACAAAGAAAAAGCATCCCGAACTCGGCAGAGAGATAGGGCGCACAGGAGTAACCTAGGCGAAATAAAGGATATCAATGCATAGAGCCGCGAAGTGGTCACAGAATTGGAGCAGGTCACAGAGACGGTGGGTATGAAAGCGAAGAGGGGCCACTTGACAGATATTTGCTTAACCTGTGGAAGTGAAAGAAGCAGTGGCAAGAGCAGCTTAGGGGCCGCACGTCGGACAGTGGGCTTCGAAAAAGGATCCCTAACTCGTCAAAGAGGTAGGGCGCTAAGGTATAACCTAGGAGAAATAAAGGATATCAATGCATGGAGCCGCGAAGTGGTCACAGAAGTGGAGGAGGTCACGGAGACGGTGGCTCATGAAAGCGAAGCAGGGGCACTAGACAGACATCTGCTTAACGTGTGGAAGCGAAAGAAGCAGTGGGAAGAGCAGCTTACGGGCCGCACATCGGACAGTGGGCTTCGAAAAAGGATCCCTAACTCGGCAGACAGATAGGGCGCACAGGAATAACCTAGGAGAAATAAAGGATATCAATGCATGAAGCCGCGAAGTGGTCACAGAAGTGGGGGAGGTCACACAGACGGTGGCTCATGAAAGCGAAGCAGGGCACTAGACAGACGTCTGCTTAACCTGTGGAGTAAAAAGAAACAGTGAAAAGAGCATCTTAGGGGCCGCACGTGGGACAGTGGGCTTCGAAAAAGGATCCCTAACTCGTCAAAGAGGTAGGGCGCTCAGGTATAACCTAGGAGAAATAAAGGATATCAATGCATGGAGCCGCGAAGTGGTCACAGAAGTGGAGGAGGTCACGGAGACGGTGGCTCATGAAAGCGAAGCAGGGGCATTAGACAGACGTCTGCTTAACCTGTGGAAGCAAAAGAAGCAGTGAAAAGAGCATCTTAGGGGGCGCACGTGGGACAGTGGGCTTCGAAAAAGGATCCCTAACTCGGCAGAAAATTAGGGCGCTCATGGGTAACCTAGGAGAAATAAAGGATATCAATGCATGGAGCCGCGAAGTGGTCACAGAAGTGGAGGAGGTCACGGAGACGGTGGCTCATGAAAGCGAAGCAGGGGCACTAGACAGACGTCTGCTTAACCTGTGGAAGCGAAAGAAGCAGTAGGAAGAGCAGTTTGGGAACCGCACGTGGGACAGTGGACAAAGAAAAAGCATCCCGAACTCGGCAGAGAGATAGGGCGCACAGGAGTAACCTAGGCGAAATAAAGGATATCAATGCATAGAGCCGCGAAGTGGTCACAGAATTGGAGCAGGTCACAGAGACGGTGGGTATGAAAGCGAAGAGGGGCCACTTGACAGATATTTGCTTAACCTGTGGAAGTGAAAGAAGCAGTGGCAAGAGCAGCTTAGGGGCCGCACGTCGGACAGTGGGCTTCGAAAAAGGATCCCTAACTCGTCAAAGAGGTAGGGCGCTAAGGTATAACCTAGGAGAAATAAAGGATATCAATGCATGGAGCCGCGAAGTGGTCACAGAAGTGGAGGAGGTCACGGAGACGGTGGCTCATGAAAGCGAAGCAGGCGCATTAGACAGACGTCTGCTTAACCTGTGGAAGCGACAGAAGCAGTGGGGAAAGCAGGTGGGGGCCACACGTGGGACAGTGGACAAAGAAAAAGGATCCCCAACTCGGCAGAGAGATAGGGCGCAAAGGAGTAACCTAGGAGAAATAAAGGATATGAATGCATGGAGCCGCGGAGTGGTCACAGAAGTGGAGGAGGTCACGGATACGGTGGCTCATGAAAGCGAAGCAGGGGCACTAGACAGACGTCTGCTTAACCTGTGGAAGCGAAAGAAGCAGTGGGAAGAGCAGCTTGGGGGCCGCACGTGGGACAGTGAGCTCCGAAAAAGGATCCCAAACTCGGCAGACAGATAGGGCGCACAGGAGTAACCTAGGAGAAATAAAGGATATCAATGCATGGAGCCGCGAAGTGGTCACAGAAGTGGAGGAGGTCACAGAGACGGTGGCTCATGAAAGCGAAGCAGGAGCACTAGACAGACGTCTGCTTAACCTGTGTAAGCGAAAGAAGCAGTGGGAAGAGCAGCTTACGGGCTGCACGTCAGACAGTGGGATTCGAAAAAGGATCCCTAACTCGTCAAAGAGGTAGGGCGCTCAGGTATAACCTAGGAGAAATAAAGGATATCAATGCATGGAGCCGCGAAGTGGTCACAGAGGTGGAGGAGGTCACGGAGACGGTGGTTCATGAAAGCGAAGCACGGGCACTAGACAGACGTCTGCTTAACCTGTGGAAGCGAAAGAAGCAGTGCGAAGAGCAGCTTAGGGGCCGCACGTCCGACAGTGGGCTTCGAAAAAGGATCCCTAACTCGTCAAAGAGGTAGGGCGCTCAGGTATAACCTAGGAGAAATAAAGGATATCAATGCATGGAGCCGCGAAGTGGTCACAGAAGTGGAGGAGGTCACGGAGACGGTGGCTCATGAAAGCGAAGCAGGGGCATTAGACAGACGTCTGCTTAACCTGTGGAAGCGAACGAAGCAGTGGGAAGAGCAGCTTGGGGGCCGCACGTGGGACAGTGGACAAAGAAAAAGAATCCCCAACTCGGCAAAGAGATAGGGCGCACAGGAGTAACCTAGGAGAAATAAAGGATATCAATGCATAGAGCCGCGAAGTGGTCACAGAATTGGAGCAGGTCACAGAGACGGTGGGTATGAAAGCGAAGAGGGGCCACTTGACAGATATTTGCTTAACCTGTGGAAGTGAAAGAAGCAGTGGCAAGAGCAGCTTAGGGGCCGCACGTCGGACAGTGGGCTTCGAAAAAGGATCCCTAACTCGTCAAAGAGGTAGGGCGCTAAGGTATAACCTAGGAGAAATAAAGGATATCAATGCATGGAGCCGCGAAGTGGTCACAGAAGTGGAGGAGGTCACGGAGACGGTGGCTCATGAAAGCGAAGCAGGGGCACTAGACAGACATCTGCTTAACGTGTGGAAGCGAAAGAAGCAGTGGGAAGAGCAGCTTACGGGCCGCACATCGGACAGTGGGCTTCGAAAAAGGATCCCTAACTCGTCAAAGAGGTAGGGCGCTCAGGTATAACCTAGGAGAAATAAAGGATATCAATGCATGGAGCCGCGAAGTGGTCACAGAAGTGGAGGAGGTCACGGAGACGGTGGCTCATGAAAGCGAAGCAGGGGCATTAGACAGACGTCTGCTTAACCTGTGGAAGCAAAAGAAGCAGTGAAAAGAGCATCTTAGGGGGCGCACGTGGGACAGTGGGCTTCGAAAAAGGATCCCTAACTCGGCAGAAAATTAGGGCGCTCATGGGTAACCTAGGAGAAATAAAGGATATCAATGCATGGAGCCGCGAAGTGGTCACAGAAGTGGAGGAGGTCACGGAGACGGTGGCTCATGAAAGCGAAGCAGGGGCACTAGACAGACGTCTGCTTAACCTGTGGAAGCGAAAGAAGCAGTGGGAAGAGCAGCTTGGGGGTCGCACGTGGGACAGTGGACAAAGAAAAAGAATCCCCAACTCGGCAAAGAGATAGGGCGCACAGGAGTAACCTAGGAGAAATAAAGGATATCAATGCATGGAGCCGCGAAGTGGTCACAGAAGTGGAGGAGGTCACAGAGACGGTGGGTATGAAAGCGAAGCAGGGGCACTAGACAGATATCTGCTTAACCTGTGGAAGCGAAAGAAGCAGTGGGAAGAGCAGCTTGGGGGCCGCACGTGGGAAAGTGAGCTCCGAAAAAGGATCCCAAACTCGGCAGACAGATAGGGCGCACAGGAATAACCTAGGAGAAATTAAAGATATCAATGCATGAAGCCGCGAAGTGGTCACAGAAGTGGAGGAGGTCACGGAGACGGTGGCTCATGAAAGCGAAGCAGGGGCACTAGACAGACGTCTGCTTAACCTGTGGAAACGAAAGAAGCAGTGGGAAGAGCAGCTTACGGGCCGCACGTCGGACAGTGGGCTTCGAAAAAGGATCCCCAACTCGGCAGAGAGATAGGGCGCACAGGAGTAACCTAGGAGAAATAAAGGATACCAATGCATAGAGCCGCGAAACGGTCACAGAAGTGGAGTAGGTCACTGAGATGGTGGCTCATGAAAGCGAAGCAGGGGCACAAGACAGATATCTGCTTAACCTGTGGACGCGAAAGAAGCAGTGGGAAGAGCCTTGGGGGCCGCACGTGGGACAGTGGACAAAGAAAAAGGATCCCCAGCTCGGCAGAGAGATAGGGCGCACAGGAGTAACCTAGGAGAAATAAAGGATATCAATGCATGGAGCCGCGAAGTGGTCACAGAAGTGGAGGAGGTCACAGAGACGGTGGCTGATGAAAGCGAAGCAGGGGCACTAGACAGACGTCTGCTTAACCTGTGGAAGCAAAACAAGAAGTGGGAAAAGCAGCTTGGGGGCCGCACGTGGGACTGTGGACAAAAAAAGGATCCCTAACTCGGCAGAGAGATAGGGCGCACTGGAGTAACATAGGAGAAATAAAGGAAATCAATGCATGAAACCGTCAAGTGGTGACAGAAGTGAGGAGGTCACAGAGACGATGGCTCATGAAAGCGAAGCAGTGGCACTAGACAGACGTCTGCTTAACCTGTGGAAGCGAAAGAAGCAGTGGGGAGAGCAGCGTTGGGGCCGCACGTGGGACAGTGGACAAAGAAAAAGGATCCCTAACTCGGCAGACAGATAGGGCGCACAGGAGTAACCTAGGAGAAATAAAGGATATCAATGCATGGAGCCGCGAAGTGGTCACAGAAGTGGAGGAGGTCACAGAGACGGTGTCTCCTGAAAGCGAAGCAGGGGCACTAGACAGACATCTTCTTAACCTGTGGAAGCGAAAGAAGCAGAGGGAAGAGCAGCCTTCGGGCCGCACGTCGGACAGTGGGCTTCGAAAAAGGATCCCTAACTCGGCGGACAGATAGGGCGCACAGAACTAACCTAGGAGAAATAAAGGATATCAATGCATGAAGCCACGAAGTGGTCACAGAAGTGGGGGAGGTCACACAGACGGTGGCTCATGAAAGCGAAGCAGGGCACTAGACAGACGTCTGCTTAACCTGAGGAGTAAAAAGAAGCAGTGAAAAGAGCATCTTAGGGGCCGCACGTGGGACAGTGGGTTTCGAAAAAGGATAACTAACTCGTCAAAGAGGTAGGGCGCTCAGGTATAACCTAGGAGAAATAAAGGATATCAATGCATGGAGCCGCGAAGTGGTCACAGAAGTGCAGGAGGTCACGGAGACGGTGGCTCATGAAAGCGAAGCAGGGGCATTAGATAGACGTCTGCTTAACCTGTGTAAGCGAAAGAAGCAGTGGGAAAAGCAGCTTGGGGGTCGCACGTGGGACAGTGGACAAAGAGAAAGGATCCCCAACTCGACAGACAGATAGGGCGCACAGTAGTAACCTAGGAGAAATAAAGGATATTAATGCATGGAGCCGCGAAGTGGTCACAGATGTGGAGGAGGTCACAGAGACGGTTGCTGATGAAAGCGAAGCAGGGGCACTAGACAGATATCTGCTTAACCTGTGGAAGCGAAAGAAGCAGTGCGAAGAGCAGCTTAGGGGCCGCACGTCCGACAGTGGGCTTCGAAAAAGGATCCCTAACTCGTCAAAGAGGTAGGGCGCTCAGGTATAACCTAGGAGAAATAAAGGATATCAATGCATGGAGCCGCGAAGTGGTCACAGAAGTGGAGGAGGTCACGGAGACGGTGGCTCATGAAAGCGAAGCAGGGGCATTAGACAGACGTCTGCTTAACCTGTGGAAGCGAACGAAGCAGTGGGAAGAGCAGCTTGGGGGCCGCACGTGGGACAGTGGACAAAGAAAAAGAATCCCCAACTCGGCAAAGAGATAGGGCGCACAGGAGTAACCTAGGAGAAATAAAGGATATCAATGCATGGAGCCGCGAAGTGGTCACAGAAGCGGAGGAGGTCACAGAGACGGTGGGTATGAAAGAGAAGAGGGGCCACTTGACAGATATTTGCTTAACCTGTGGAAGTGAAAGAAGCAGTGGCAAGAGCAGCTTAGGGGCCGCACGTCGGACAGTGGGCTCCGAAAAAGGATCCCTAACTCGGCAGACAGATAGGGTGCACAGGAGATACCTACGAGAAATAAAGGATATCAATGCATGGAGCCGCGAAGTGGTCACAGAAGTGGAGGAGGTCACCGAGACGGTGGCTGATGAAAGCGAAGCAGGGGCACTAGACAGACGTCTGCTTAACCTGTGGAAGCAAAACAAGAAGTGGGAAAAGCAGCTTGGGGGCCGCACGTGGGACTGTGGACAAAAAAAGGATCCCTAACTCGGCAGAGAGATAGGGCGCACTGGAGTAACATAGGAGAAATAAAGGAAATCAATGCATGAAACCGTCAAGTGGTCACAGAATTGAGGAGGTCACAGAGACGATGGCTCATGAAAGCGAAGCAGTGGCACTAGACAGACGTCTGCTTAACCTGTGGAAGCGAAAGAAGCAGTGGGGAGAGCAGCGTTGGGGCCGCACGTGGGACAGTGGACAAAGAAAAAGGATCCCTAACTCGGCAGACAGATAGGGCGCACAGGAGTAACCTAGGAGAAATAAAGGATATCAATGCATGGAGCCGCGAAGTGGTCACAGAAGTGGAGGAGGTCACAGAGACGGTGGCTCATGAAAGCGAAGCAGGGGCACTAGACAGACGTCTGCTTAACCTGTGTAAGCGAAAGAAGCAGTGGGAAGAGCAGCTTACGGGCTGCACGTCGGACAGTGGGATTCGAAAAAGGATCCCTAACTCGTCAAAGAGGTAGGGCGCTCAGGTATAACCTAGGAGAAATAAAGGATATCAATGCATGGAGCCGCGAAGTGGTCACAGAAGTGGGGGAGGTCACGGAGACGGTGGCTCATGAAAGCGAAGCAGGGGCATTAGACAGACGTCTGCTTAACCTGTCTAAGCGAAAGAAGCAGTGGGAAGAGCAGCTTGGGGGTCGCACGTGGGACAGTGGACAAAGAAAAAGAATCCCCAACTCGGCAAAGAGATAGGGCGCACAGGAGTAACCTAGGAGAAATAAAGGATATCAATGCATGGAGCCGCGAAGCTGTCACAGAAGTGGAGGAGGTCACAGAGACGGTGGGTATGAAAGCGAAGCAGGGGCACTAGACAGATATCTGCTTAACCTGTGGAAGCGAAAGAAGCAGTGGGAAGAGCAGCTTGGGGGCCGCACGTGGGAAAGTGAGCTCCGAAAAAGGATCCCAAACTCGGCAGACAGATAGGGCGCACAGGAATAACCTAGGAGAAATTAAAGATATCAATGCATGAAGCCGCGAAGTGGTCACAGAAGTGGAGGAGGTCACGGAGACGGTGGCTCATGAAAGCGAAGCAGGGGCACTAGACAGACGTCTGCTTAACCTGTGGAAACGAAAGAAGCAGTGGGAAGAGCAGCTTACGGGCCGCACGTCGGACAGTGGGCTTCGAAAAAGGATCCCCAACTCGGCAGAGAGATAGGGCGCACAGGAGTAACCTAGGAGAAATAAAGGATACCAATGCATAGAGCCGCGAAACGGTCACAGAAGTGGAGTAGGTCACTGAGATGGTGGCTCATGAAAGCGAAGCAGGGGCACTAGACAGATATCTGCTTAACCTGTGGACGCGAAAGAAGCAGTGGGAAGAGCCTTGGGGGCCGCACGTGGGACAGTGGACAAAGAAAAAGGATCCCCAGCTCGGCAGAGAGATAGGGCGCACAGGAGTAACCTAGGAGAAATAAAGGATATCAATGCATGGAGCCGCGAAGTGGTCACAGAAGTGGAGGAGGTCACAGAGACGGTGGCTGATGAAAGCGAAGCAGGGGCACTAGACAGACGTCTGCTTAACCTGTGGAAGCAAAACAAGAAGTGGGAAAAGCAGCTTGGGGGCCGCACGTGGGACTGTGGACAAAAAAAGGATCCCTAACTCGGCAGAGAGATAGGGCGCACTGGAGTAACATAGGAGAAATAAAGGAAATCAATGCATGAAACCGTCAAGTGGTGACAGAAGTGAGGAGGTCACAGAGACGATGGCTCATGAAAGCGAAGCAGTGGCACTAGACAGACGTCTGCTTAACCTGTGGAAGCGAAAGAAGCAGTGGGGAGAGCAGCGTTGGGGCCGCACGTGGGACAGTGGACAAAGAAAAAGGATCCCTAACTCGGCAGACAGATAGGGCGCACAGGAGTAACCTAGGAGAAATAAAGGATATCAATGCATGGAGCCGCGAAGTGGTCACAGAAGTGGAGGAGGTCACAGAGACGGTGTCTCCTGAAAGCGAAGCAGGGGCACTAGACAGACATCTTCTTAACCTGTGGAAGCGAAAGAAGCAGAGGGAAGAGCAGCCTTCGGGCCGCACGTCGGACAGTGGGCTTCGAAAAAGGATCCCTAACTCGGCGGACAGATAGGGCGCACAGAACTAACCTAGGAGAAATAAAGGATATCAATGCATGAAGCCACGAAGTGGTCACAGAAGTGGGGGAGGTCACACAGACGGTGGCTCATGAAAGCGAAGCAGGGCACTAGACAGACGTCTGCTTAACCTGAGGAGTAAAAAGAAGCAGTGAAAAGAGCATCTTAGGGGCCGCACGTGGGACAGTGGGTTTCGAAAAAGGATCCCTAACTCGTCAAAGAGGTAGGGCGCTCAGGTATAACCTAGGAGAAATAAAGGATATCAATGCATGGAGCCGCGAAGTGGTCACAGAAGTGCAGGAGGTCACGGAGACGGTGGCTCATGAAAGCGAAGCAGGGGCATTAGATAGACGTCTGCTTAACCTGTGTAAGCGAAAGAAGCAGTGGGAAAAGCAGCTTGGGGGTCGCACGTGGGACAGTGGACAAAGAGAAAGGATCCCCAACTCGACAGACAGATAGGGCGCACAGTAGTAACCTAGGAGAAATAAAGGATATTAATGCATGGAGCCGCGAAGTGGTCACAGATGTGGAGGAGGTCACAGAGACGGTTGCTGATGAAAGCGAAGCAGGGGCACTAGACAGATATCTGCTTAACCTGTGGAAGCGAAAGAAGCAGTGGGAAGAGCAGCTTGGGGGCCGCACGTGGGAAAGTGAGCTCCGAAAAAGGATCCCAAACTCGGCAGACAGATAGGGCGCACAGGAATAACCTAGGAGAAATTAAAGATATCAATGCATGAAGCCGCGAAGTGGTCACAGAAGTGGAGGAGGTCACGGAGACGGTGGCTCATGAAAGCGAAGCAGGGGCACTAGACAGACGTCTGCTTAACCTGTGGAAACGAAAGAAGCAGTGGGAAGAGCAGCTTACGGGCCGCACGTCGGACAGTGGGCTTCGAAAAAGGATCCCCAACTCGGCAGAGAGATAGGGCGCACAGGAGTAACCTAGGAGAAATAAAGGATACCAATGCATAGAGCCGCGAAACGGTCACAGAAGTGGAGTAGGTCACTGAGATGGTGGCTCATGAAAGCGAAGCAGGGGCACTAGACAGATATCTGCTTAACCTGTGGACGCGAAAGAAGCAGTGGGAAGAGCCTTGGGGGCCGCACGTGGGACAGTGGACAAAGAAAAAGGATCCCCAGCTCGGCAGAGAGATAGGGCGCACAGGAGTAACCTAGGAGAAATAAAGGATATCAATGCATGGAGCCGCGAAGTGGTCACAGAAGTGGAGGAGGTCACAGAGACGGTGGCTGATGAAAGCGAAGCAGGGGCACTAGACAGACGTCTGCTTAACCTGTGGAAGCGAAAGAAGCAGTGGGAACAGCAGCTTACGGGCCGCATGTCGGACAGTGGGCTTCGAAAAAGGATCCCTAACTCGGCAGACAGATAGGGCGCACAGGAGTAACCTAGGAGAAATAAAGGATATCAATGCATAGAGCCGCGAAGCGGTCACAGAAGTGGAGGAGGTCACTGAGATGGTGGCTCATGAAAGAGAAGCAGGGGCACTAGACAGATATCTGCTTAACCTGTGGAAGCGAAAGAAGCAGTGGGAAGAGAAGCTTGGGGGCCGCACGTGGGACAGTGAGCTCCGAAAAAGGATCCCAAACTCGGCAGACAGATAGGGCGCACAGGACTAACCTAGGAGAAATAAAAGATATCAATGCATGAAGCCGCGAAGTGGTCACAGAAGTGGGGGAGGTCACAGAGACGGTGGCTCATGAAAGCGAAGCAGGGCTTTAGACAGACGTCTGCTTAACCTGTGGAGTAAAAAGAAGCAGTGAAAAGAGCATCTTAGGGGCCGCACGTGGGACAGTGGGCTTCGAAAAAGGATCCCTAACTCGTCAAAGGGGTTGGGCGCTCAGGTAAACCCTAGGACAAATAAAGGATATCAATGCATTGAGCCGCGAAGTGGTCACAGAAGTGGAGGAGGTCACGGAGACGGTGGCTCATGAAAGCGAAGCATGGGCACTAGACAGACGTCTGCTTAACCTGTGGAAGCGAAAGAAGCAGTAGGAAGAGCAGTTTGGGGGCCGCTCGTGGGACAGTGGACAAAGAAAAAGGATCCCCAACTCGTCAAATAGATAGTGCGCCAGGAGTAACCTAGGAGAAATAAAGGATATCAATGCATGGAGCCGCGAAGTGGTCACAGAAGTGGAGGAGGTCACAGAGACGGTGGGTATGAAAGCGAAGAGGGGCCACTTGACAGATATTTGCTTAACCTGCGGAAGTGAAAGAAGCAGTGGCAAGAGCAGCTTAGGGGCCGCACGTCGGACAGTGGGCTCCGAAAAAGGATCCCTAACTCGGCAGACAAATAGGGCGCACAGAAGTAACCTACTAGAAATAAAGGATATCAATGCATGGAGCCGCGAAGTGGTCACAGAAGTGGAGGAGGTCACCGAGACGGTGGCTGATGAAAGCGAAGCAGGGGCACTAGACAGACGTCTGCTTAACCTGTGGAAGCAAAAGAAGCAGTGGGAAAAGCAGCTTGGGGGCAGCACGTGGGACTGTGGACAAAAAAGGATCCCTAACTCGGCAGAGAGATAGGGCGCACAGGAGTAACCTAGGAGAAATAAAGGATATCAATGCATGAAGCCGTCAAGTGGTCACAGAAGTGAGGAGGTCACAGCGAAGCAGGGGCACTAGACAGACGTCTGCTTAACCTGTGGAATCGAAAGAAGCAGTGGGGAGAGCAGCGTGGGGGCCGCACGTGGGACAGTGGACAAAGAAAAAGGATCCGCAACTCGGCAGAGAAATAGGGCGCAAAGGAGTAACCTAGGAGAAATAAAGGATATCAATGCATGGAGCCGCGGAGTGGTCACAGAAGTGGAGGAGGTCACGGAGACGGTGGCTCATGAAAGCGAAGCAGGGGCACAAGACAGACGTCTGCATAACCTGTGGAAGCGAAAGAATCAGTGGGAAAAGCAGCTTGGGGGCCGCACGTGGGACTGTGGAAAAAAAAGGATCCCTAACTCGGCAGAGAGATAGGGCGCACAGGAGTACCCTAGGAGAAATAAAGGATATCAATGCATAGAGCCGCGAAGCGGTCACAGAAGTGGAGGAGGTCACTGAGATGGTGGCTCATGAAAGCGAAGCAGGGGCACTAGACAGACATCTGCTTAACCTGTGCAAGCGATAGAAGCAGTGGGAAGAGCAGCTTAGGGGCCGCACGTCCGACAGTGAGCTCCGAAAAAGGATCCCTAACTCGGCAGACAGATAGGGCGCACAGGAGTAACTTAGGAGAAATAAAGGATATCAATGCATGAAGCCGTCAAGTGGTCACAGAAGTGAGGAGGTCACAGAGACGGTGGCTCATGAAAGCGAAGCAGGGGCACTCGACAGACGTCTGCTTAACCTGTGGAAGCGAAAGAAGCAGTGGGGAGAGCAGCTTGGGGGCCGCACGTGGGACAGTGGACAAAGAAAAAGGATCCCCAACTCGGCAGAGAGATAGGGCGCAAAGGAGTAACCTAGGAGAAATAAAGGATATCAATGCATGGAGCCGCGAAGTGGTCACAGAAGTGGAGGAGGTCACGGAGACGGTGGCTCTTGAAAGTGAAGCAGGGGCACTAGACAGACGTCTGCTTAACCTGTGGAAGCGAAAGAAGCAGTGGGAAAAGCAGCTTGGGGGCCGCACGTGGGACTGTGGACAAAAAAGGATCCCTAACTCGGCAGAGAGATAGGGCACACAGGAGTAACCTAGGAGAAATAAAGGATATTAATGCATAGAGCCGCGAAGCGGTCACAGAAGTGGAGGAGGTCACTGAGATGGTGGCTCATGAAAGCGAAGCAGGGGCACTAGACAGATATCTGCATAACCTGTGGAAGCGAAAGAAGCAGTGGGAAGAGCAGCTTGGGGGCCGCACGTAGGACAGTGAGCTCCGAAAAAGGATCCCAAACTCGGCAGACAGATAGGGCGCACAGGAGTAACCTAGAAGAAATAAAAGATATCAATGCATGGAGCCGCGAAGTGGTCACAGAAGTGGAGGAGGTCACAGAGACGGTGGCTCGTGAAAGCGAAGCAGGGGCACTAGACAGACGTCTGCTTAACCTCTGGAAGCGAAAGAAGCAGTGGGAAGAGCAGCTTGGGGGCCGCATGTGGGACAGTGGGCTCCGAAAAAGGATCCCGAACTCGGCAGAGAGATAGGGCGCACAGCAGTAACCTAGGCGAAATAAAGCATATCAATGCATAGAGCAGCGAAGTGGTCGCAGAAGTGGAGGAGGTCACAGAGACGGTGGGTATGAAAGCGAAGAGGGGCCACTTGACAGATATTTGCTTAACCTGTGGAAGTGAAAGAAGCAGTGGCAAGAGCAGCTTAGGGGCCGCACGTCCGACAGTGGGCTTCGAAAAAGGATACCTAACTCGTCAAAGAGGTAGGGCGCTCAGGTATAACCTAGGAGAAATAAAGGATATCAATGCATGTAGCCGTGTAGTGGTCACAGAAGTGGAGGAGGTCACGGAGACGGTGGCTCATGAAAGCGAAGCAGGGGCATTAGACAGACGTCTGCTTAACCTGTGGAAGCGAAAGAAGCAGTGGGAAGAGCAGCTTGGGGGCCGCACGTGGGACAGTGGACAAAGAAAAACAATCCCCAACTCGGCAAAGAGATAGGGCGCACAGGAGTAACCTAGGAGAAATAAAGGATATCAATGCATGGAGCCGCGAAGTGGTCACAGAAGTGGAGGAGGTCACAGAGACGGTGGGTATGAAAGCGAAGAGGGGCCACTTGACAGATATTTGCTTAACCTGTGGAAGTGAAAGAAGCAGTGGCAAGAGCAGCTTAGGGGCCGGACGTCGGACAGTGGGCTCCGAAAAAGGATCCCTAACTCGGCAGACAGATAGGGCGCACAGGAGTAACCTACGAGAAATAAAGGATGTCAATGCATGGAGCCGCGAAGTGGTCACAGAAGTGGAGGAGGTCACCGAGACGGTGGCTGATGAAAGCGAAGCAGGGGCACTAGACAGACGTCTGCTTAACCTGTGGAAGCAAAACAAGCAGTGGTAAAAGCAGCTTGGGGGCCGTACGTGGGACTGTGGACAAAAAAAGGATCCCTAACTCGGCAGAGAGATAGGGCGCACTGGAGTAACCTAGGAGAAATAAAGGAAATCAATGCATGAAGCCGTCAAGTGGTCACAGAAGTGAGGAGGTCACGGAGACGATGGCTCATGAAAGCGAAGCAGGGGCGCTAGACAGACGTGTTCTTAACCTGTGGAAGCGAAAGAAGCAGTTGGGAGAGCAGCGTTGGGGCCGCACGTGGGACAGCGGACAAAGAAAAAGGATCCCCAACTCGGCAGACAGATAGGGCGCACAGGAGTAACCTAGGAGAAATAAAGGATATCAATGCATGGAGCCGCGAAGTGGTCACAGAAGTGGAGGAGGTCACTGAGATGGTGGCTCATGAAAGCGAAGCAGGGGCACTAGACAGATATCTGCATAACCTGTGGAAGCGAAAGAAGCAGTGGGAAGAGCAGCTTGGGAGCCGCACGTAGGACAGTGAGCTCCGAAAAAGGATCCCAAACTCGGCAGACAGATAGGGCGCACAGGAGTAACCTAGGAGAAATAAAAGATATCAATGCATGGAGCCGCGAAGTGGTCACAGAAGTGGAGGAGGTCACAGAGACGGTGGCTCATGAAAGCGAAGCAGGGGCACTAGACAGACGTCTGCTTAACCTCTGGAAGCGAAAGAAGCAGTGGGAAGAGCAGCTTGGGGGCCGCATGTGGGACAGTGGGCTCCGAAAAAGGATCCCGAACTCGGCAGAGAGATAAGGCGCACAGCAGTAACCAAGGCGAAATAAAGCATATCAATGCATAGAGCCGCGAAGTGGTCACAGAATTGGAGCAGGTCACAGAGACGGTGGGTATGAAAGCGAAGAGGGGCCACTTGACAGATATTTGCTTAACCTGTGGAAGTGAAAGAAGCAGTGGCAAGAGCAGCTTAGGGTCCGCACGTGCGACAGTGGGCTTCGAAAAAGGATCCCTAACTCGTCAAAGAGGTAGGGCGCTGAGGTATAACCTAGGAGAAATAAAGGATATCAATGCATGGAGCCGTGTAGTGGTCACAGAAGTGGAGGAGGTCACGGAGACGGTGGCTCATGAAAGCGAAGCAGGGGCATTAGACAGAAGTCTGCTTAACCTGTGGAAGCGAAAGAAGCAGTGGGAAGAGCAGCTTGGGGGCCGCACGTGGGACAGTGGACAAAGAAAAAGAATCCCCAACTCGGCAAAGAGATAGGGCGCACAGGAGTAACCTAGGAGAAATAAAGGATATCAATGCATGGAGCCGCGATGTGGTCACAGATGTGGAGGAGGTCACAGAGACGGTGGGTATGAAAGCGAAGAGGGGCCACTTGACAGATATTTGCTTAACCTGTGGAAGTGAAAGAAGCAGTGGCAAGAGCAGCTTAGGGGCCGGACGTCGGGCAGTGGGCTCCGAAAAAGGATCCCTAACTCGGCAGACAGATAGGGCGCACAGGAGTAACCTACGAGAAATAAAGGATATCAATGCATGGAGCCGCGAAGTGGTCACAGAAGTGGAGGAGGTCACCGAGACGGTGGCTGATGAAAGCGAAGCAGGGGCACTAGACAGACGTCTGCTTAACCTGTGGAAGCAAAACAAGCAGTGGGAAAAGCAGCTTGGGGGCCGCACGTGGGACTGTGGACAAAAAAAGGATCCCTAACTCGGCAGAGAGATAGGGCGCACTGGAGTAACCTAGGAGAAATAAAGGAAATCAATCCATGAAGCCGTCAAGTGGTCACAGAAGTGAGGAGGTCACAGAGACGATGGCTCATGAAAGCGAAGCAGGGGCACTAGACAGACGTCTGCTTAACCTGTGGAAGCGAAAGAAGCAGTTGGGAGAGCAGCGTTGGGGCCGCACGTGGGACAGTGGACAAAGAAAAAGGATCCCCAACTCGGCAGACAGATAGGGCGCACAGGAGTAACCTAGGAGAAATAAAGGATATCAATGCATGGAGCCGCGAAGTGGTCACAGAAGTGGAGGAGGTCACAGAGACGGTGGCTCATGAAAGCGAAGCAGGGGCACTAGACAGACATCTGCTTAACCTGTGGAAGCGAAAGAAGCAGTGGGAAGAGCAGCTTACGGGCCGCACATCGGACAGTGGGCTTCGAAAAAGGATCCCTAACTCGGCAGACAGATAGGGCGCACAGGAGTAACCTAGGAGAAATAAAGGATATCAATGCATGAAGCCGCGAAGTGGTCACAGAAGTGGGGGAGGTTACACAGACGGTGGCTCATGAAAGCGAAGCAGGGCACTAGACAGACGTCTGCTTAACCTGTGGAGTAAAAAGAAACAGTGAAAAGAGCATCTTAGGGGCCACAAGTGGGACAGTGGGCTTCGAAAAAGGATCCCTAACTCGTCAAAGAGGTAGGGCGCTCAGGTATAACCTAGGAGAAATAAAGGATATCAATGCATGGAGCCGCGAAGTGGTCACAGAAGTGGAGGAGGTCACGGAGACGGTGGCTCATGAAAGCGAAGCAGGGGCACTAGACAGATATCTGCTTAACCTGTGGAAGCGAAAGAAGCAGTGGGAAGAGCAGCTTGGGGGCCGCACGTGGGACAGTGAGCTCCGAAAAAGGATCCCAAACTCGGCAGACAGATAGGGCGCACAGGAGTAACCTAGGAGAAATAAAGGATATCAATGCATGGAGCCGCGAAGTGGTCACAGAAGTGGAGGAGGTCACAGAGACGGTGGCTCATGAAAGCGAAGCAGGGGCACTAGACAGACGTCTGCTTAACCTGTGGAAGCGAAAGAAGCAGTGGGAAGAGCAGCTTACGGGCCGCACGTCGGACAGTGGGATTCGAAAAAGGATCCCTAACTCGTCAAAGAGGTAGGGCGCTCAGATATAACCTAGGAGAAATAAAGGATATCAATGCATGGAGCCGCGAAGTGGTCACAGAGGTGGAGGAGGTCACGGAGACGGTGGCTCATGAAAGCAAAGCACGGGCACTAGACAGACGTCTGCTTAACCTGTGGAAGCGAAAGAAGCAGTGCGAAGAGCAGCTTAGGGGCCGCACGTCCGACAGTGGGCTTCGAAAAAGGATCCCTAACTCGTCAAAGAGGTAGGGCGCTCAGGTATAACCTAGGAGAAATAAAGGATATCAATGCATGGAGCCGCGAAGTGGTCACAGAAGTGGAGGAGGTCACGGAGACGGTGGCTCATGAAAGCGAAGCAGGGGCATTAGACAGACGTCTGCTTAACCTGTGGAAGCGAAAGAAGCAGTGGGAAGAGCAGCTTGGGGGCCGCACGTGGGACAGTGGACAAAGAAAAAGAATCCCCAACTCGGCAAAGAGATAGGGCGCACAGGAGTAACCTAGGAGAAATAAAGGATATCAATGCATGGAGCCGCAAAGTGGTCACAGAAGTGGAGGAGGTCACAGAGACGGTGGGTATGAAAGCGAAGAGGGGCCACTTGACAGATATTTGCTTAACCTGTGGAAGTGAAAGAAGCAGTGGCAAGAGCAGCTTAGGGGCCGCACGTCGGACAGTGGGCACCGAAAAAGGATCCCAAACTCGGCAGACAGATAGGGTGCACAGGAGTAACCTACGAGAAATAAAGGATATCAATGCATGGAGCCGCGAAGTGGTCACAGAAGTGGAGGAGGTCACCGAGACGGTGGCTGATGAAAGCGAAGCAGGGGCACTAGACAGACGTCTGCTTAACCTGTGGAAGCAAAACAAGAAGTGGGAAAAGCAGCTTGGGGGCCGCACTTGGGACTGTGGACAAAAAAAGGATCCCTAACTCGGCAGAGAGATAGGGCGCACTGGAGTAACATAGGAGAAATAAAGGAAATCAATGCATGAAACCGTCAAGTGGTCACAGAAGTGAGGAGGTCACAGAGACGATGGCTCATGAAAGCGAAGCAGTGGCACTAGACAGACGTCTGCTTAAACTGTGGAAGCGAAAGAAGCAGTGGGGAGAGCAGCGTTGGGGCCGCACGTGGGACAGTGGACAAAGAAAAAGGATCCCTAACTCGGCAGTCAGATAGGGCGCACAGGAGTAACCTAGGAGAAATAAAGGATATCAATGCATGGAGCCGCGAAGTGGTCACAGAAGTGGAGGAGGTCACAGAGACGGTGGCTCATGAAAGCGAAGCAGGGCACTAGACAGACGTCCGTTTAACCTGTGGAGTAAAAAGAAGCAGTGAAAAGAGCATCTTAGGGGCCGCACGTGGGACAGTGGGCTTCGAAAAAGGATCCCTAACTCGTCAAAGAGGTAGAGCGCTCAGGTATACCCTAGGAGAAATAAAGGATATCAATGCATGGAGCCGCGAAGTGGTCACAGAAGTGGAGGAGGTCACGGAGACGGTGGCTCATGAAAGCGAAGCAGGGGCACAAGACAGACATCTGCTTAACCTGAAGAAGCGAAGGAAGAAGTGCGAAGAGCAGCTTGGGGGCCGCACGTGGGACAGTGGGCTCCGAAAAAGGATCCCTAACTCGGCAGACAGATAGGGCGCACAGGAGTAACGTACGAGAAATAAAGGATATCAATGCATGGAGCCGCGAAGTGGTCGCAGAAGTGGAGGAGGTCACTGAGATGGTGGCTCATGAAAGCGAAGCAGGGGCACTAGACAGATATCTGCTTAACCTGTGGAAGCGAAAGAAGCAGTGGGAAGAGCAGCTTGGGGACCGTACGTGGGACAGTGAGCTCCGAAAAAGGATCCCAAACTCGGCAGACAGATAGGGCGCACAGGAGTAACCTAGGAGAAATAAAAGATATCAATGCATGGAGCCGCGAAGTGGTCACAGAAGTGGAGGAGGTCACAGAGACGGTAGCTGATGAAAGCGAAGCAGGGGCACTAGACAGACGTCTGCTTAACCTGTGGAAGCGAAGGAAGCAGTGGGAAAAGCAGCTTGGGGGCCGCACGTGGAACCGTGGACAAAAAAAGGATCCCTAACTCGGCAGAGAGATAGGGCGCACAGGAGTAACCTAGGAGAAATAAAGGATATCAATGCATGAACCCGTCAAGTGGTCACAGAAGTGAGGAGGTCACAGAGACGGTGGCTCATGAAAGCGAAGCAGGGGCACTAGACAGACGTCTGCTTAACCTGTGGAAGCGAAAGAAGCAGTGGGGAGAGCAGCTTGGGGGCCGCACGTGGGACAGTGGACAAAGAAAAAGGATCCCCAACTCGGCAGAGAGATAGGGCGCAAAGGAGTAACCTAGGAGAAATAAAGGATATCAATGCATGGAGCCGCGAAGTGGTCACAGAAGTGGAGGAGGTCACGGAGACGGTGGCTCTTGAAAGTGAAGCAGGGGCACTACACAGACGTCTGCTTAACCTGTGGAAGCGAAAGAAGCAGTGGGAAAAGCAGCTTGGGGGCCGCACGTGGGACTGTGGACAAAAAAGGATCCCTAACTCGGCAGAGAGATAGGGCACACAGGAGTAACCTAGGAGAAATAAAGGATAATAATGCATAGAGCCGCGAAGCGGTCACAGAAGTGGAGGAGGTCACTGAGATGGTGGCTCATGAAAGCGAAGCAGGGGCACTAGACAGATATCTGCATAACCTGTGGAAGCGAAAGAAGCAGTGGGAAGAGCAGCTTGGGGGCCGCACGTAGGACAGTGAGCTCCGAAAAAGGATCCCAAACTCGGCAGACAGATAGGGCGCACAGGAGTAACCTAGGAGAAATAAAAGATATCAATGCATGGAGCCGCGAAGTGGTCACAGAAGTGGAGGAGGTCACAGAGACGGTGGCTCATGAAAGCGAAGCAGGGGCACTAGACAGACGTCTGCTTAACCTCTGGAAGCGAAAGAAGCAGTGGGAAGAGCAGCTTGGGGGCCGCATGTGGGACAGTGGGCTCCGAAAAAGGATCCCGAACTCGGCAGAGAGATAGGGCGCACAGCAGTAACCTAGGCGAAATAAAGCATATCAATGCATAGAGCAGCGAAGTGGTCGCAGAAGTGGAGGAGGTCACAGAGACGGTGGGTATGAAAGCGAAGAGGGGCCACTTGACAGATGTTTGCTTAACCTGTGGAAGTGAAAGAAGCAGTGGCAAGAGCAGCTTAGGGGCCGCACGTCCGACAGTGGGCTTCGAAAAAGGATCCCTAACTCGTCAAAGAGGTAGGGCGCTCAGGTATAACCTAGGAGAAATAAAGGATATCAATGCATGTAGCCGTGTAGTGGTCACAGAAGTGGAGGAGGTCACGGAGACGGTGGCTCATGAAAGCGAAGCAGGGGCATTAGACAGACGTCTGCTTAACCTGTGGAAGCGAAAGAAGCAGTGGGAAGAGCAGCTTGGGGGCCGCACGTGGGACAGTGGACAAAGAAAAACAATCCCCAACTCGGCAAAGAGATAGGGCGCACAGGAGTAACCTAGGAGAAATAAAGGATATCAATGCATGGAGCCGCGAAGTGGTCACAGAAGTGGAGGAGGTCACAGAGACGGTGGGTATGAAAGCGAAGAGGGGCCACTTGACAGATATTTGCTTAACCTGTGGAAGTGAAAGAAGCAGTGGCAAGAGCAGCTTAGGGGCCGGACGTCGGACAGTGGGCTCCGAAAAAGGATCCCTAACTCGGCAGACAGATAGGGCGCACAGGAGTAACGTACGAGAAATAAAGGATATCAATGCATGGAGCCGCGAAGTGGTCGCAGAAGTGGAGGAGGTCACTGAGATGGTGGCTCATGAAAGCGAAGCAGGGGCACTAGACAGATATCTGCTTAACCTGTGGAAGCGAAAGAAGCAGTGGGAAGAGCAGCTTGGGGACCGTACGTGGGACAGTGAGCTCCGAAAAAGGATCCCAAACTCGGCAGACAGATAGGGCGCACAGGAGTAACCTAGGAGAAATAAAAGATATCAATGCATGGAGCCGCGAAGTGGTCACAGAAGTGGAGGAGGTCACAGAGACGGTGGCTGATGAAAGCGAAGCAGGGGCACTAGACAGACGTCTGCTTAACCTGTGGAAGCGAAGGAAGCAGTGGGAAAAGCAGCTTGGGGGCCGCACGTGGAACCGTGGACAAAAAAAGGATCCCTAACTCGGCAGAGAGATAGGGCGCACAGGAGTAACCTAGGAGAAATAAAGGATATCAATGCATGAACCCGTCAAGTGGTCACAGAAGTGAGGAGGTCACAGAGACGGTGGCTCATGAAAGCGAAGCAGGGGCACTAGACAGACGTCTGCTTAACCTGTGGAAGCGAAAGAAGCAGTGGGGAGAGCAGGTGGGGGCCACACGTGGGACAGTGGACAAAGAAAAAGGATCCCCAACTCGGCAGAGAGATAGGGCGCAAAGGAGTAACCTAGGAGAAATAAAGGATATCAATGCATGGAGCGGCGGAGTGGTCACAGAAGTGGAGGAGGTCACGGATACGGTGGCTCATGAAAGCGAAGCAGGGGCACTAGACAGACGTCTGCTTAACCTGTGGAAGCGAAAGAAGAAGTGGGAAAAGCAGCTTGGGGGCCGCACGTGTGACTGTGGACAAAAAAAGGATCCCTAACTCGGCAGAGAGATAGGGCGCACAGGAGTAACCTAGGAGAAATAAAGGATATCAATGCATAGAGCCGCGAAGCGGTCACAGAAGTGCAGGAGGTCACTGAGATGGTGGCTCATGAAAGCGAAGCAGGGGCACTAGACAGATATCTGCTTAACCTGTGGAAGCGAAAGAAGCAGTGGGAAGAGCAGCTTGGGGACCGTACGTGGGACAGTGAGCTCCGAAAAAGGATCCCAAACTCGGCAGACAGATAGGGCGCACAGGAGTAACCTAGGAGAAATAAAAGATATCAATGCATGGAGCCGCGAAGTGGTCACAGAAGTGGAGGAGGTCACAGAGACGGTGGCTCATGAAAGCGAAGCAGGGGCACTAGACAGACGTCTGCTTAACCTGTGGAAGCGAAAGAAGCAGTGGGAAGAGCAGCTTACGGGCCGCACGTCGGACAGTGGGATTCGAAAAAGGATCCCTAACTCGTCAAAGAGGTAGGGTGCTCAGGTATAACCTAGGAGAAATAAAGGATATCAATGCATGGAGCCGCGAAGTGGTCACAGAAGTGGAGGATGTCTCAGAGACGGTTGCTGATGAAAGCGAAGCAGGGGCACTAGACAGACATCTGCTTAACCTGTGCAAGCGATAGAAGCAGTGGGAAGAGCAGCTTAGGGGCCGCACGTCGGACAGTGAGCTCCGAAAAAGGATCCCTAACTCGGCAGACAGATAGGGCGAACAGGAGTAACCTAGGAGAAATAAAGGATATCAATGCATGAAGCCGTCAAGTATTCGCAGAACTGAGGAGGTCACAGAGACGGTGGCTCATGAAAGCGAAGCAGGGGCACTAGTAAGACGTCTGCTTAACCTGTGGAAGCGAAAGAAGCAGTGGGAAGAGCAGCTTGGGGGCCGCACGTGGGACAGTGGACAAAGAAAAAGGATCCCCAACTCGGCAGAGAGATAGGGCGCAAAGGAGTAACCTAGGAGAAAAAGGATATCAATGCATGGAGCCGCGAAGCGGTCACAGAAGTGGAGGAGGTAACTGAGATGGTGGCTCATGAAAGCGAAGCAAGGGCACTAGACAGATATCTGCTTAACCTGTGGAAGCGAAAGAAGCAGTGGGAAGAGCAGCTTGGGGGCCGCACGTGGGACAGTGAGCTCCGAAAAAGGATCCCAAACTCGGCAGACAGATAGGACGCACAGGAGTAACCAAGGAGAAATAAAAGATATCAATGCATGAAGCCGCGAAGTGGTCACAGAAGTGGGGGAGGTCACTGAGACGGTGGCTCATGAAAGCGAAGCAGGGCACTAGACAGGCGTCTGATTAACCTGTGGAGTAAAAAGAAGCAGTGAAAAGAGCATCTTAGGGGCCGCACGTGGGACAGTGGGCTTCGAAAAAGGATCCCTAACTAGTCAAAGATTTAGGGCGCTCAGGTATAACCTAGGAGAAATTAAGGATATCAATGCATGGAGCCGCGAAGTGGTCACAGAAGTGGAGGAGGTCACGGAGACGGTGGCTCATGAAAGCGAAGCAGGGGCACTAGACAGACGTCTGCTTAACCTGTGGAGGCGAAAGAAGCAGTTTGGAAGAGCAGTTTAGGGGCCACACGTGGGCACTGGACAAAGAAAAGGATCCCCAACTCGGCAAAGAGATAGGGCGCACAGGAGTAACCTAGGAGAAATAAAGGATATCAATGCATGGATTCGCGAAGTGGTTACAGAAGTGGAGGAGGTCACAGAGACGGTGGCTCATGAAAACGAAGCAGGGGCACTAGACAGACGTCTGCTTAACCTGTGGAGGCGAAAGAAGCAGTGAAAAGAGCATCTTAGGGGCCGCACGTGGGACAGTGGGCTTCCAAAAAGGATCCCTAACTCGGCAAAGAGGTAGGGCGCTGAGGTATAACCTAGGAGAAATAAAGGATATCAATGCATGGAGCCGCGAAGTGGTCACAGAAGTGGAGGAGTTCACGGAGACGGTGGCTCAAGAAAGCGAAGCAGGGGCATTAGACAGAAGTCTGCTTAACCTCTGGAAGCGAAAGAAGCAGTGGGAAGAGCAGCTTACGGGCCGCACGTCGGACAGTGGGCTTCGAAAAGGATCCCTAACTCGGCAGACAGATAGGGCGCACAGGAGTAACCTAGGAGAAATAAAGGATATCAATGCATAGAGCCGCGAAGCGGTCACAGACGTGGAGGAGGTCACTGAGATGGTGGCTCATGAAAGCGAAGCAGGGGCACTAGACAGATATCTGCTTAACCTGTGGAAGCGATAGAAGCAGTGGGAAGAGCAGCTTGGGGACCGCACGTGGGACAGTGAGCTCCGATAAAGGATCCCAAACGCGGCAGACAGATAGGGCGCACAGGAGTAACCTAGGAGAAATAAAAGATATCAATGCATGGAGCCGCGAAGTGGTCACAGAAATGGAGGAGGTCACAGAGACGGTGGCTCATGAAAGCGAAGCAGGGGCACTAGACACACATTTGCTTAACCTGTGGAAGCGAAAGAAGAAGTGGGAAGAGCAGCTTACGGGCCGCAAGTCGGACAGTGGGCTTCGAAAAAGGATCCCTAACTCGGCAGACAGATAGGGCGCACAGGAGTAACCTAGAAGAAATAAAGGATATCAATGCATGAAGCCGCGAAGTGGTCACAGAAGTGGAGGACGTCTCAGAGACGGTTGCTGATGAAAGCGAAGCAGGGGCACTAGACAGACAACTGCTTCACCTGTGCAAGCGATAGAAGCAGTGGGAAGAGCAGCTTAGGGGCCGCACGTCGGACAGTGAGCTCCGAAAAAGGATCCCTAACTCGGCAGACAGATAGGGCGCACAGGAGTAACCTAGGAGAAATAAAGGATATCAATGCATGGAGCCGCGAAGTGGTCACAGAAGTGGAGGAGGTCACCGAGACGGTGGCTGATGAAAGCGAAGCAGGGGCACTAGACAGACGTCTGCTTAACCTGTGGAAGCAAAACAAGCAGTGGTAAAAGCAGCTTGGGGGCCGTACGTGGGACTGTGGACAAAAAAAGGATCCCTAACTCGGCAGAGAGAGAGGGCGCACTGGAGTAACCTAGGAGAAATAAAGGAAATCAATGCATGAAGCCGTCAAGTGGTCACAGAAGTGAGGAGGTCACAGAGACGATGGCTCATGAAAGCGAAGCAGGGGCGCTAGACAGACGTCTGCTTAACCTGTGGAAGCGAAAGAAGCAGTTGGGAGAGCAGCGTTGGGGCCGCACGTGGGACAGTGGACAAAGAAAAAGGATCCCCAACTCGGCAGACAGATAGGGCGCACAGGAGTAACCTAGGAGAAATAAAGGATATCAATGCATGAAGCCGCGAAGTGGTCACAGAAGTGGGGGAAGTCACACAGACGGTGGCTCATGAAAGCGAAGCAGGGCACTAGACAGACGTCTGCTTAACCTGTGGAGTAAAAAGAAACAGTGAAAAGAGCATCTTAGGGGCCGCAAGTGGGACAGTGGGCTTCGAAAAAGGATCCCTAACTCGTCAAAGAGGTAGGGCGCTCAGGTATAACCTAGGAGAAATAAAGGATATCAATGCATGGAGCCGCGAAGTGGTCACAGAAGTGGAGGAGGTCACGGAGACGGTGGCTCATGAAAGCGAAGCAGGGGCATTACACAGACGTCTGCTTAACCTGTGGAAGCGAAAGAAGCAGTGAAAAGAGCATCTTAGGGGGCGCACGTGGGACAGTGGGCTTCGAAAAAGGATCCCTAACTCGGCAGAAAATTAGGGGGCTCATGGGTAACCTAGGAGAAATAAAGGATATCAATGCATGGAGCCGCGAAGTGGTCACAGAAGTGGAGGAGGTCACTGAGATGGTGGCTCATGAAAGCGAAGCAGGGGCACTAGACAGATATCTGCATAACCTGTGGAAGCGAAAGAAGCAGTGGGAAGAGCAGCTTGGGAGCCGCACGTAGGACAGTGAGCTCCGAAAAAGGATCCCAAACTCGGCAGACAGGTAGGGCGCACAGGAGTAACCTAGGAGAAATAAAAGATATCAATGCATGGAGCCGCGAAGTGGTCACAGAAGTGGAGGAGGTCACAGAGACGGTGGCTCATGAAAGCGAAGCAGGGGCACTAGACAGACGTCTGCTTAACCTCTGGAAGCGAAAGAAGCAGTGGGAAGAGCAGCTTGGGGGCCGCATGTGGGACAGTGGGCTCCGAAAAAGGATCCCGAACTCGGCAGAGAGATAGGGCGCACAGCAGTAACCAAGGCGAAATAAAGCATATCAATGCATAGAGCCGCGAAGTGGTCACAGAATTGGAGCAGGTCACAGAGACGGTGGGTATGAAAGCGAAGAGGGGCCACTTGACAGATATTTGCTTAACCTGTGGAAGTGAAAGAAGCAGTGGCAAGAGCAGCTTAGGGGCCGCACGTGCGACAGTGGGCTTCGAAAAAGGATCCCTAACTCGTCAAAGAGGTAGGGCGCTGAGGTATAACCTAGGAGAAATAAAGGATATCAATGCATGGAGCCGTGTAGTGGTCACAGAAGTGGAGGAGGTCACGGAGACGGTGGCTCATGAAAGCGAAGCAGGGGCATTAGACAGAAGTCTGCTTAACCTGTGGAAGCAAAAGAAGCAGTGGGAAGAGCAGCTTGGGGGCCGCACGTGGGACAGTGGACAAAGAAAAAGAATCCCCAACTCGGCAAAGAGATAGGGCGCACAGGAGTAACCTAGGAGAAATAAAGGATATCAATGCATGGAGCCGCGAAGTGGTCACAGAAGTGGAGGAGGTCACAGAGACGGTGATTATGAAAGCAAAGAGGGGCCACTTGACAGATATTTGCTTAACCTGTGGAAGTGAAAGAAGCAGTGGCAAGAGCAGCTTAGGGGCCGGACGTCGGGCAGTGGGCTCCGAAAAAGGATCCCAAACTCGGCAGACAGATAGGGCGCACAGGAGTAACCTACGAGAAATAAAGGATATCAATGCATGGAGCCGCGAAGTGGTCACAGAAGTGGAGGAGGTCACCGAGACAGTGGCTGATGAAAGCGAAGCAGGGGCACTAGACAGACGTCTGCTTAACCTGTGGAAGCAAAACAAGCAGTGGGAAAAGCAGCTTGGGGGCCGCACGTGGGACTGTGGACAAAAAAAGGATCCCTAACTCGGCAGAGAGATAGGGCGCACTGGAGTAACCTAGGAGAAATAAAGGAAATCAATGCATGAAGCCGTCAAGTGGTCACAGAAGTGAGGAGGTCACAGAGACGATGGCTCATGAAAGCGAAGCAGGGGCACTAGACAGACGTCTGCTTAACCTGTGGAAGCGAAAGAAGCAGTTGGGAGAGCAGCGTTGGGGCCGCACGTGGGACAGTGGACAAAGAAAAAGGATCCCCAACTCGGCAGACAGATAGGGCGCACAGGAGTAACCTAGGAGAAATAAAGGATATCAATGCATGGAGCCGCGAAGTGGTCACAGAAGTGGAGGAGGTCACAGAGACGGTGGCTCATGAAAGCGAAGCAGGGGCACTAGACAGACATCTGCTTAACCTGTGGAAGCGAAAGAAGCAGTGGGAAGAGCAGCTTACGGGCCGCACATCGGACAGTGGGCTTCGAAAAAGGATCCCTAACTCGGCAGACAGATAGGGCGCACAGGAGTAACCTAGGAGAAATAAAGGATATCAATGCATGAAGCCGCGAAGTGGTCACAGAAGTGGGGGAGGTTACACAGACGGTGGCTCATGAAAGCGAAGCAGGGCACTAGACAGACGTCTGCTTAACCTGTGGAGTAAAAAGAAACAGTGAAAAGAGCATCTTAGGGGCCGCAAGTGGGACAGTGGGCTTCGAAAAAGGATCCCTAACTCGTCAAAGAGGTAGGGCGCTCAGGTATAACCTAGGAGAAATAAAGGATATCAATGCATGGAGCCGCGAAGTGGTCACAGAAGTGGAGGAGGTCACGGAGACGGTGGCTCATGAAAGCGAAGCAGGGGCATTACACAGACGTCTGCTTAACCTGTGGAAGCGAAAGAAGCAGTGAAAAGAGCATCTTAGGGGGCGCACGTGGGACAGTGGGCTTCGAAAAAGGATCCCTAACTCGGCAGAAAATTAGGGCGCTCATGGGTAACCTAGGAGAAATAAAGGATATCAATGCATGGAGCCGCGAAGTGGTCACAGAAGTGGAGGAGGTCACGGAGACGGTGACTCATGAAAGCGAAGCAGGGGCACTAGACAGACGTCTGCTTAACCTGTGGAAGCGAAAGAACCAGTAGGAAGAGCAGTTTGGGAACCGCACGTGGGACAGTGGACAAAGAAAAAGCATCCCCAACTCGGCAAAGAGATATAGCGCACAGGAGTAACCTAGGAGAAATAAAGGATATCAATGCATGGATTCGCGAAGTGGTCACAGAAGTGGAGGAGGTCACAGAGACGGTGGCTCATGAATGCGAAGCAGGGGCACTAGACAGACGTCTGCGTAACCTGTGGAGGCGAAAGAAGCAGTGAAAAGAGCATATTAGGGGCCGCACGTGGGACAGTGGGCTTCCAAAAAGGATCCCTAACTCGGCAAAGAGGTAGGGCGATGATGTATAACCTAGGAGAAGTAAACGATATCAATGCATGGAGCCGCGAAGTGGTCACAGAAGTGGAGGAGTTCACGGAGACGGTGGCTCATGAAAGCGAAGCAGGGGCATTAGACAGAAGTCTGCTTAACCTCTGGAAGCGAAAGAAGCAGTGGGAAGAGCAGCTTGGGGGCCGCATGTGGGACAGTGGGCTCCGAAAAAGGATCCCGAACTCGGCAGAGAGATAGGGCGCACAGGAGTAACCTAGGCGAAATAAAGGATATCAATGCATAGAGCCGCGAAGTGGTCACAGAATTGGAGCAGGTCACAGAGACGGTGGGTATGAAAGCGAAGAGGGGCCACTTGACAGATATTTGCTTAACATGTGGAAGTGAAAGAAGCAGTGGCAAGAGCAGCTTAGGGGCCGCACGTCGGACAGTGGGCTTCGAAAAAGGATCCCTAACTCGTCAAAGAGGTAGGGCGCTAAGGTATAACCTAGGAGAAATAAAGGATATCAATGCATGGAGCCGCGAAGTGGTCACAGAAGTGGAGGAGTTCACGGAGACGGTGGCTCATGAAAGCGAAGCAGGGGCACTAGACAGACGTCTGCTTAACCTGTGGAAGCGAAAGAAGCAGTGCGAAGAGCAGCTTACGGGCCGCACGTCGGACAGTGGGCTTCGAAAAAGGATCCCTAACTCGTCAAAGAGGTAGGGCGCTCAGGTATAACCTAGGAGAAATAAAGGATATCAATGCATGGAGCCGCGAAGTGGTCACAGAAGTGGAGGAGGTCACGGAGACGGTGGCTCATGAAAGCGAAGCAGGGGCATTAGACAGACGTCTGCTTAACCTGTGGAAGCGAAAGAAGCAGTGGGGAGAGCAGGTGGGGGCCACACGTGGGACAGTGGACAAAGAAAAAGGATCCCCAAATCGGCAGAGAGATAGGGCGCAAAGGAGTAACCTAGGAGAAATAAAGGATATCAATGCATGGAGCCGCGGAGTGGTCACAGAAGTTGAGGAGGTCACGGATACGGTGGCTTATGAAAGCGAAGCATTGGCACTAGGCAGACGTCTGCTTAACCTGTGGAAGCGAAAGAAGCATTGGGAAAAGCAGCTTGGGGGCCGCACGTGTGACTGTGGACAAAAAAAAGGATCCCTAACTCGGCAGAAAGATAGGGCGCACAGGAGTAACTTAGGAGAAAAAAAGGATATCAATGCATAGAGCCGCGAAGCGGTCACAGAAGTGCAGGAGGTCACTGAGATGGTGGCTCATGAAAGCGAAGCAGGGGCACTAGACAGATATCTGCTTAACCTGTGGAAGCGAAAGAAGCAGTGGGAAGAGCAGCTTGGCGGCCGCACGTGGGACAGTGAGCTCCGAAAAAGGATCCCAAACTCGGCAGACAGATAGGGCGCACAGGAGTAACCTAGGAGAAATAAAGGATATCAATGCATGGAGCCGCGAAGTGGTCACAGAAGTGGAGGAGGTCACAGAGACGGTGGCTAATGAAAGCGAAGCAGGGGCACTAGACAGACATCTGCTTAACCTGTGGAAGCGAAAGAAGCAGTGGGAAGAGCAGCTTACGGGCCGCACGTCGGACAGTGGGATTCGAAAAAGGATCCCTAACTCGTCAAAGAGGTAGGGCGCTCAGGTATAACCTAGGAGAAATAAAGGATATCAATGCATGGAGCCGCGAAGTGGTCACAGAGGTGGAGGAGGTCACGGAGACGGTGGCTCATGAAAGCGAAGCACGGGCACTAGACAGACGTCTGCTTAACCTGTGGAAGCGAAAGAAGCAGTGCGAAGAGCAGCTTAGGGGCCGCACGTCCGACAGTGGGCTTCGAAAAAGGATCCCTAACTCGTCAAAGAGGTAGGGCGCTCAGGTATAACCTAGGAGAAATAAAGGATATCAATGCATGGAGCCGCGAAGTGGTCACAGAAGTGGAGGAGGTCACGGAGACGGTGGCTCATGAAAGCGAAGCAGGGGCATTAGACAGACGTCTGCTTAACCTGTGGAAGCGAAAGAAGCAGTGGGAAGAGCAGCTTGGGGGCCGCACGTGGGACAGTGGACAAAGAAAAAGAATCCCCAACTCGGCAAAGAGATAGGGCGCACAGGAGTAACCTAGGAGAAATAAAGGATATCAATGCATGGAGCCGCAAAATGGTCACAGAAGTGGAGGAGGTCACAGAGACGGTGGGTATGAAAGCGAAGAGGGGCCACTTGACAGATATTTGCTTAACCTGTGGAAGTGAAAGAAGCAGTGGCAAGAGCAGCTTAGGGGCCGCACGTCGGACAGTGGGCACCGAAAAAGGATCCCTAACTCGGCAGACAGATAGGGTGCACAGGAGTAACCTACGAGAAATAAAGGATATCAATGCATGGAGCCGCGAAGTGGTCACAGAAGTGGAGGAGGTCACCGAGACGGTGGCTGACGAAAGCGAAGCAGGGGCACTAGACAGACGTCTGCTTAACCTGTGGAAGCAAAACAAGAAGTGGGAAAAGCAGCTTGGTGGCCGCACTTGGGACTGTGGACAAAAAAAGGATCCCTAACTCGGCAGAGAGATAGGGCGCAATGGAGTAACATAGGAGAAATAAAGGAAATCAATGCATGAAACCGTCAAGTGGTCACAGAAGTGAGGAGGTCACAGAGACGATGGCTCATGAAAGCGAAGCAGTGGCACTAGACAGACGTCTGCTTAAACTGTGGAAGCGAAAGAAGCAGTGGGGAGAGCAGCGTTGGGGCCGCACGTGGGACAGTGGACAAAGAAAAAGGATCCCTAACTCGGCAGTCAGATAGGGCGCACAGGAGTAACCTAGGAGAAATAAAGGATATCAATGCATGGAGCCGCGAAGTGGTCACAGAAGTGGAGGAGGTCACAGAGACGGTGGCTCATGAAAGCGAAGCAGGGGCACTAGACAGACATCTTAACCTGTGGAAGCGAAAGAAGCAGAGGGAAGAGCAGCTTACGGGCCGCACGTCGGACAGTGGGCTTCGAAAAAGGATCCCTAACTCGGCAGACAGATAGGGCGCACAGAACTAACCTAGGAGAAATAAAGGATATCAATGCATGAAGCCGCGAAGTGGTCACAGAAGTGGGGGAGGTCACACAGACGGTGGCTCATGAAAGCGAAGCAGGGCACTAGACAGACGTCTGCTTAACCTGTGGAGTAAAAAGAAGCAGTGAAAAGAGCAGCTTGGGGGCCGCACGTGGGACAGTGGGCTCCGAAAGAGGATCCCCAACCCGGCAGAGAGATAGGGCTCACAGGAGTAACCTAGGCGAAATACAGGATATCAATGCATGGAGCCGCGAAGTGGTCAAATAAGTGGAGGAGGTCACAGGGACGGTGGCTCATGAAAGCGAAGCAGGGGCACTAGACAGACGTCTGCTTAGCCTGTGGAAGCGAAAGAAGCAGTGGGAAGAGCAGCTTAGGGTTGCACATCGGACAGTGGGCTCCGAAAAAGGATCCCTAACTCGGCAGACAGATAGGGCGCACAGGGGTAACCTACGAGAAATAAAGGCTATCAATGCATGGAGCCGCGAAGTGGTCACAGAAGTGGAGGAGTTCACCGAGACGGTGGCTGATGAAAGCGAAGCAGGGGCTCTAGACAGGCGTCTGCTTAACCTGTGGAAGCGAAAGAAGCAGTGGGAAAAGCAGCTTGGGGGCCGCACGTGGGACTGTGGACAAAAAAAGGATCCCTAACTCGGCAGAGAGATGGGACGCACAGGAGTAACCTAGGAGAAATAAAGGATATCAATGCATGAAGCCGCGAAGTGGTCACAGAAGTGGGGGAGGTCACACAGACGGTGGCTCATGAAAGCGAAGCAGGGCACTAGACAGACGTCCGCTTAACCTGTGGAGTAAAAAGAAGCAGTGAAAAGAGCATCTTAGGGGCCGCACGTGGGACAGTGGGCTTCGAAAAAGGATCCCTAACTCGTCAAAGAGGTAGGGCGCTCAGGTATACCCTAGGAGAAATAAAGGATATCAATGCATGGAGCCGCGAAGTGGTCAAGAAGTGGAGGAGGTCACGGAGACGGTGGCTCATGAAAGCGAAGCAGGGGCACAAGACAGACATCTGCTTAACCTGTGGAAGCGAAGGAAGAAGTGCGAAGAGCAGCTTGGGGGCCGCACGTGGGACAGTGGGCTCCGAAAAAGGATCCCTAACTCGGCAGACAGATAGGGCGCACAGGAGTAACGTACGAGAAATAAAGGATATCAATGCATGGAGCCGCGAAGTGGTCGCAGAAGTGGAGGAGGTCACTGAGATGGTGGCTCATGAAAGCGAAGCAGGGGCACTAGACAGATATCTGCTTAACCTGTGGAAGCGAAAGAAGCAGTGGGAAGAGCAGCTTGGGGACCGTACGTGGGACAGTGAGCTCCGAAAAAGGATCCCAAACTCGGCAGACAGATAGGGCGCACAGGAGTAACCTAGGAGAAATAAAAGATATCAATGCATGGAGCCGCGAAGTGGTCACAGAAGTGGAGGAGGTCACAGAGACGGTGGCTCATGAAAGCGAAGCAGGGGCACTAGACAGACGTCTGCTTAACCTGTGGAAGCGAAAGAAGCAGTGGGAAGAGCAGCTTACGGGCCGCACGTCGGACAGTGGGATTCGAAAAAGGATCCCTAACTCGTCAAAGAGGTAGGGTGCTCAGGTATAACCTAGGAGAAATAAAGGATATCAATGCATGGAGCCGCGAAGTGGTCACAGAGGTGGAGGAGGTCACGGACACGGTGGCTCATGAAAGCGAAGCAGGGGCACTAGACAGACGTCTGCTTAACCTGTGGAAGCGAAAGAAGCAGTGGAAAGAGCAGCTTAGGGCTGCACATCGGACAGTGGGCTCCAAAAAAGGATCTCTAACTCGGCATACAAATATGGCTCCCAGGAGTAACCTAGGGGAATAAAGGATATCAATGCATGGAGCTGCGAAGTGGTCAGAGAAGTGGAGGAGGTCACAGAGACGATTGCTGATGAAAGCGAAGCAGGGGCACTAGACACACATTTGCTTAACCTGTGGAAGCGAAAGAAGAAGTGGGAAGAGCAGCTTACGGGCCACACGTCGGACATTGGGCTTCGAAAAAGGATCCCTAACTCGTCAGAGAGATAGGGCGCACAGGAGTAACCTAGAAGAAATAAAGGATATCAACGCATGAAGCCGCGGAGTGGTCACAGAAGTGGAGGATGTCTCAGAGACGGTTGCTGATGAAAGCGAAGCAGGGGCACTAGACAGACATCTGCTTAGCCTGTGCAAGCGATAGAAGCAGTGGGAAGAGCAGCTTAGGGTTGCACATCGGACAGTGGGCTCCGAAAAAGGATCCGTAACTCGGCAGACAGATAGGGCGCACAGGGGTAACCTACGAGAAATAAAGGCTATCAATGCATGGAGCCGCGAAGTGGTCACAGAAGTGGAGGAGTTCACCGAGACGGTGGCTGATGAAAGCGAAGCAGGGGCTCTAGACAGGCGTCTGCTTAACCTGTGGAAGCGAAAGAAGCAGTGGGAAAAGCAGCTTGGGGGCCGCACGTGGGACTGTGGACAAAAAAAGGATCCCTAACTCGGCAGAGAGATGGGACGCACAGGAGTAACCTAGGAGAAATAAAGGATATCAATGCATGAAGCCGCGAAGTGGTCACAGAAGTGGGGGAGGTCACACAGACGGTGGCTCATGAAAGCGAAGCAGGGCACTAGACAGACGTCCGCTTAACCTGTGGAGTAAAAAGAAGCAGTGAAAAGAGCATCTTAGGGGCCGCACGTGGGACAGTGGGCTTCGAAAAAGGATCCCTAACTCGTCAAAGAGGTAGGGCGCTCAGGTATACCCTAGGAGAAATAAAGGATATCAATGCATGGAGCCGCGAAGTGGTCAAGAAGTGGAGGAGGTCACGGAGACGGTGGCTCATGAAAGCGAAGCAGGGGCACAAGACAGACATCTGCTTAACCTGTGGAAGCGAAGGAAGAAGTGCGAAGAGCAGCTTGGGGGCCGCACGTGGGACAGTGGGCTCCGAAAAAGGATCCCTAACTCGGCAGACAGATAGGGCGCACAGGAGTAACGTACGAGAAATAAAGGATATCAATGCATGGAGCCGCGAAGTGGTCGCAGAAGTGGAGGAGGTCACTGAGATGGTGGCTCATGAAAGCGAAGCAGGGGCACTAGACAGATATCTGCTTAACCTGTGGAAGCGAAAGAAGCAGTGGGAAGAGCAGCTTGGGGACCGTACGTGGGACAGTGAGCTCCGAAAAAGGATCCCAAACTCGGCAGACAGATAGGGCGCACAGGAGTAACCTAGGAGAAATAAAAGATATCAATGCATGGAGCCGCGAAGTGGTCACAGAAGTGGAGGAGGTCACAGAGACGGTGGCTCATGAAAGCGAAGCAGGGGCACTAGACAGACGTCTGCTTAACCTGTGGAAGCGAAAGAAGAAGTGGGAAGAGCAGCTTACGGGCCACACGTCGGACATTGGGCTTCGAAAAAGGATCCCTAACTCGTCAGAGAGATAGGGCGCACAGGAGTAACCTAGAAGAAATAAAGGATATCAACGCATGAAGCCGCGAAGTGGTCACAGAAGTGGAGGATGTCTCAGAGACGGTTGCTGATGAAAGCGAAGCAGGGGCACTAGACAGACATCTGCTTAACCTGTGCAAGCGATAGAAGCAGTGGGAAGAGCAGCTTAGGGGCCGCACGTCGGACAGTGAGCTCCGAAAAAGGATCCCTAACTCGGCAGACAGATAGGGCGAACAGGAGTAACCTAGGAGAAATAAAGGATATCAATGCATGAAGCCGTCAAGTATTCGCAGAACTGAGGAGGTCACAGAGACGGTGGCTCATGAAAGCGAAGCAGGGGCATTAGACAGAAGTCTGCTTAACCTCTGGAAGCGAAAGAAGCAGTGGGAAGAGCAGCTTACGGGCCGCACGTCGGACAGTGGGCATCGAAAAGGATCCCTAACTCGGCAGACAGATAGGGCGCACAGGAGTAACCTAGGAGAAATAAAGGATATCAATGCATAGAGCCGCGAAGCGGTCACAGAAGTGGAGGAGGTCACTGAGATGGTGGCTCATGAAAGCGAAGCAGGGGCACTAGACAGATATCTGCTTAACCTGTGGAAGCGATAGAAGCAGTGGGAAGAGCAGCTTGGGGACCGCACGTGGGACAGTGAGCTCCGATAAAGGATCCCAAACGCGGCAGACAGATAGGGCGCACAGGAGTAACCTAGGAGAAATAAAAGATATCAATGCATGGAGCCGCGAAGTGGTCACAGAAATGGAGGAGGTCACAGAGACGGTGGCTCATGAAAGCGAAGCAGGGGCACTAGACACACATTTGCTTAACCTGTGGAAGCGAAAGAAGAAGTGGGAAGAGCAGCTTACGGGCCGCAAGTCGGACAGTGGGCTTCGAAAAAGGATCCCTAACTCGGCAGACAGATAGGGCGCACAGGAGTAACCTAGAAGAAATAAAGGATATCAATGCATGAAGCCGCGAAGTGGTCACAGAAGTGGAGGACGTCTCAGAGACGGTTGCTGATGAAAGCGAAGCAGGGGCACTAGACAGACAACTGCTTCACCTGTGCAAGCGATAGAAGCAGTGGGAAGAGCAGCTTAGGGGCCGCACGTCGGACAGTGAGCTCCGAAAAAGGATCCCTAACTCGGCAGACAGATAGGGCGCACAGGAGTAACCTAGGAGAAATAAAGGATATCAATGCATGGAGCCGCGAAGTGGTCACAGAAGTGGAGGAGGTCACCGAGACGGTGGCTGATGAAAGCGAAGCAGGGGCATTAGACAGACGTCTGCTTAACCTGGGGAAGCAAAACAAGAAGTGGGAAAAGCAGCTTGGGGGCCGCACTTGGGACTGTGGACAAAAAAAGGATCCCTAACTCGGCAGAGAGATAGGGCGCACTGGAGTAACATAGGAGAAATAAAGGAAATCAATGCATGAAACCGTCAAGTGGTCACAGAAGTGAGGAGGTCACAGAGACGATGGCTCATGAAAGCGAAGCAGTGGCACTAGACAGACGTCTGCTTAACCTGTGGAAGCGAAAGAAGCAGTGGGGAGAGCAGCGTTGGGGCCGCACGTGGGACAGTGGACAAAGAAAAAGGATCCCTAACTCGGCAGACAGATAGGGCGCACAGAACTAACCTAGGAGAAATAAAGGATATCAATGCATGAAGCCGCGAAGTGGTCACAGAAGTGGGGGAGGTCACACAGACGGTGGCTCATGAAAGCGAAGCAGGGCACTAGACAGACGTCTGCTTAACCTGTGGAGTAAAAAGAAGCAGTGAAAAGAGCATCTTAGGGGCCGCACGTGGGACAGTGGGCTTCGAAAAAGGATCCCTAACTCGTCAAAGAGGTAGGGCGCTCAGGTATAACCTAGGAGAAATAAAGGATATCAATGCATGGAGCCGCGAAGTGGTCACAGAAGTGCAGGAGGTCACGGAGACGGTGGCTCATGAAAGCGAAGCAGGGGCATTAGACAGACGTCTGCTTAACCTGTGGAAGCGAAAGAAGCAGTGGGAAGAGCAGCTTGGGGGCCGCACGTGGGACAGTGGACAAAGAGAAAGGATCCCCAACTCGGCAGACAGATAGGCCGCACAGTAGTAACCTAGGAGAAATAAAGGATATCAATGCATGGAGCCGCGAAGTGGTCACAGATGTGGAGGAGGTCACAGAGACGGTTGCTGATGAAAGCGAAGCAGGGGCACTAGACAGACATCTGCTTAACCTGTGGGAGCGAAGGAAGAAGTGCGAAGAGCAGCTTGGGGGCCGCACGTGGGACAGTGGGCTCCGAAAGAGGATCCCCAACTCGGCAGAGAGATAGGGCTCACAGGAGTAACCTAGGCGAAATACAGGATATCAATGCATGGAGCCGCGAAGTGGTCAAATAAGTAGAGGAGGTCACAGGGACGGTGGCTCATGAAAGCGAAGCAGGGGCACAAGACAGACGTCTGCTTAACCTGTGGAAGCGAAAGAAGCAGTGGGAAGAGCAGCTTAGGGCTGCACATCGGACAGTGGGCTCCGAAAAAGGATCCCTAACTCGGCAGACAGATAGGGCGCACAGGGGTAACCTACGAGAAATAAAGGCTATCAATGCATGGAGCCGCGAAGTGGTCACAGAAGTGGAGGAGTTCACCGAGACGGTGGCTGATGAAAGCGAAGCAGGGGCTCTAGACAGGCGTCTGCTTAACCTGTGGAAGCGAAAGAAGCAGTGGGAAAAGCAGCTTGGGGGCCGCACGTGGGACTGTGGACAAAAAAAGGATCCCTAACTCGGCAGAGAGATGGGACGCACAGGAGTAACCTAGGAGAAATAAAGGATATCAATGCATGAAGCCGCGAAGTGGTCACAGAAGTGGGGGAGGTCGCACAGACGGTGGCTCATGAAAGCGAAGCAGGGCACTAGACAGACGTCCGCTTAACCTGTGGAGTAAAAAGAAGCAGTGAAAAGAGCATCTTAGGGGCCGCACGTGGGACAGTGGGCTTCGAAAAAGGATCCCTAACTCGTCAAAGAGGTAGGGCGCTCAGGTATACCCTAGGAGAAATAAAGGATATCAATGCATGGAGCCGCGAAGTGGTCACAGAAGTGGAGGAGGTCACGGAGACGGTGGCTCATGAAAGCGAAGCAGCGGCACTAGACAGACGTCTGCTTAACCTGTGGAAGCGAAAGAAGCAGTGGGAAAAGCAGCTTGGGGGCCGCACGTGGGACTGTGGACAAAAAAGGATCCCTAACTCGTCAAAGAGGTAGGGCGCTCAGGTATAACCTAGGAGAAATAAAGGATATCAATGCATAGAGCCGTGTAGTGGTCACAGAAGTGGAGGAGGTCACGGAGACGGTGGCTCATGAAAGCGAAGCAGGGGCATTAGACAGACGTCTGCTTAACCTATGGAAGCGAAAGATGCAGTGGGAAGAGCCTTGGGGGCCGCACGTGGGACAGTGGACAAAGAAAAAGGATCCCCCACTCGGCAGACAGATAGGGCGCACAGGAGTAACCTAGGAGAAATAAAAGATATCAATGCATGGAGCCGCGCAGTGGTCACAGAAGTGGAGGAGGTCACACAGACGGTGGCTCATGTAAGCGAAGCAGGGGCACTAGACAGACGTCTCCTTAACCTGCGGAAGCGAAAGAAGCAGTGGGAAGAGCAGCTTACGGGCCGCACGTCGGACAGTGGGCTTCGAAAAAGGATCCCTAACTCGGCAGACAGATAGGGCGCACAGGAGTAACCTAGGAGAAATAAAGGATATGAATGCATGAAGCCGCGAAGTGGTCACAGAAGTGGGGGAGGTCACTGAGACGGTGGCTCATGAAAGCGAAGCAGGGCACTAGACAGACGTCTAATTAACCTGTGGAGTAAAAAGAAGCAGTGAAAAGAGCATCTTAGGGGCCGCACGTGGGACAGTGGGCTTCCAAAAAGGATCCCTAACTCGGCAAAGAGGTAGGGCGCTGAGGTATAACCTAGGAGAAATAAAGGATATCAATGCATGGAGCCGCGAAGTGGTCACAGAAGTCGAGGAGTTCACGGAGACGGTGGCTCATGAAAGCGAAGCAGGGGCACTAGACAGACGTCTGCTTAGCCTGTGGAAGCGAAAGAAGCAGTGGGAAGAGCAGCTTGGGGGCCTCACGTGGGACAGTGGACAAAGAAAAAGGATCCCCAACTCGGCAGAGAGATAGGGCGCATAGGAGTAACCTAGGAGAAATAAAGGATATCACTGCATGGAGCCGCGAAGTAGTCACAGAAGTGGAGGAGGTCACAGAGACGGTTGCTGATGAAAGCGAAGCAGGGGCACTAGACAGACATCTGCTTAACCTGTGGAAGCGAAGGAAGAAGTGCGAAGAGCAGCTTGGGGGCCGCACGTGGGACAGTGGGCTCCGAAAGAGGATCCCCAACTCGGCAGAGAGATAGGGCTCACAGGAGTAACCTAAGAGAAATAAAGGATATCAATGCATGGAGCCGCGAAGTGGTCACAGAAGTGGAGGAGGTCACCGAGACGGTGGCTGATGAAAGCGAAGCAGGGGCACTAGACAGACGTCTGCTTAACCTGTGGAAGCGAAAGAAGCAGTGGGAAAAGCAGCTTGGGGGCCGCACGTGGGACTGTGGACAATAAAAGGATCCCTAACTCGGCAGAGAGATAGGACGCACAGGAGTAACCTAGGAGAAATAAAGGATATCAATGCATGAAGCCGTCAAGTGGTCACAGAAGTGAGGAGGTCACAGAGACGGTGGCTCATGAAAGCGAAGCAGAGGCACTAGACAGACGTCTGCTTAACCTGTGGAAGAGAAAGAAGCAGTGGGGAGAGTAGCTTGGGGGCCATTCGTGGGACAGTGGACAAAGAAAAAGGATCCCTAACTCGGCAGACAGATAGGGCGCACAGGAGTAACCTAGGAGAAATAAAGGATATCAATGCATGAAGGCGCGAAGTGGTCACAGAAGTGGGGGAGGTCACACAGACGGTGGCTCATGAAAGCGAAGTAGGTTACTAGACAGACGTCTGCTTAACCTGTGGAATAAAAAGAAGCAGTGAAAAGAGCATCTTAGGGGCCGCACGTGGGACAGTGGGCTTCGAAAAAGGATCCCTAACTCATCAAAGAGTTAGGGCGCTAAGTTATATCCTAGGAGAAATAAAGGATATCAATGCATGGAGCCCCGAAGTGGTCACAGAAGTGGAGGAGGTCACGGAGACGGTGGCTCATGAAAGCGAAGCAGGGGCACTAGACAGACGTCTGCTTAACCTGTGGAAGCGAAAGAAGCAGTGGGAAGAGCAGCTTACGGGCCGCACGTCGGACAGTGGGCTTCGAAAAAGGATCCCCAACTCGGCAGAGAGATAGGGCGCTCAGTTATATCCTAGGAGAAATAAAGGATATCAATGCATGGAGCCCCGAAGTGGTCACAGAAGTGGAGGAGGTCACGGAGACGGTGGCTCATGAAAGCGAAGCAGGGGCACTAGACAGACGTCTGCTTAACCTGTGGAAGCGAAAGAAGCAGTGGGAAGAGCAGCTTACGGGCCGCACGTCGGACAGTGGGCTTCGAAAAAGGATCCCCAACTCGGCAGACAGATAGGGCGCACAGGAGTAACCTAGGAGAAATAAAGGATATCAATGCATGGAGCCGCGAAGTGGTCACAGGAGTGGAGGAGGTCACAGAGACGGTGGCTCATGAAAGCGAAGCAGGGGCAATAGACAGACGTCTGCTTAACCTGTGGAAGCGAAAGAAGCATTGGGAAGAGCAGCTTACGGGCCGCATGTCGGACAGTGGGCTTCGAAAAAGGATCCCTAACTCGGCAGACAGATAGGGCGCACAGGAGTAACCTAGGAGAAATAAAGGATATCAATGCATAGAGCCGCGAAGCGGTCACAGAAGTGGAGGAGGTCACTGAGATGGTGGCTCATGAAAGCGAAGCAGGGGCACTAGATAGATATCTGCTTAACCTGTGGAAGCGAAAGAAGCAGTGGGAAGAGAAGCTTGGGGGCCGCACGTCGGACGGTGAGCTCCGAAAAAGGATCCCAAACTCGGCAGACAGATAGGGCGCACAGGAGTAACCTAGGCGAAATAAAGGATATCAATGCATGAAGCCGCGAAGTGGTCACAGAATTGGAGCAGGTCACAGAGACGGTGGGTATGAAAGCGAAGAGGGGCCACTTGACAGATATTTGCTTAACCTGTGGAAGTGAAAGAAGCAGTGGCAAGAGCAGCTTAGGGGCCGGACGTCGGACAGTGGGCTCCGAAAAAGGATCCCTAACTCGTCAAAGAGGTAGGGCGCTCAGGTATAACCTATGAGAAATAAAGGATATCAATGCATGGAGCCGCGAAGTGGTCACAGAAGTGGAGGAGGTCACGGAGACGGTGGCTCATGAAAGCGAAGCAGGGGCATTAGACAGACGTCTGCTTAACCTGTGGAAGCGAAAGAAGCAGTGGGAAGAGCAGCTTGGGGGCCTCACTTGGGACAGTGGACAAAGAAAAAGGATCCCCAACTCGGCAGAGAGATAGGGCGCATAGGAGTAACCTAGGAGAAATAAAGGATATCAATGCATGGAGCCGCGAAGTAGTCACAGAAGTGGAGGAGGTCACAGAGACGGTTGCTGATGAAAGCGAAGCAGGGGCACTAGACAGACATCTGCTTAACCCGTGGAAGCGAAGGAAGAAGTGCGAAGAGCAGCTTGGGGGCCGCACGTGGGACAGTGGGCTCCGAAAGAGGATCCCCAACTCGGCAGAGAGATAGGGCTCACAGGAGTAACCTACGAGAAATAAAGGATATCAATGCATGGAGCCGCGAAGCGGTCACAGAAGTGGAGGAGGTCACCGAGACGGTGGCTGATGAAAGCGAAGCAGGGGCACTAGACAGACGTCTGCTTAACCTGTGGAAGCGAAAGAAGCAGTGGGAAGAGAAGCTTGGGGGCCGCACGTGGGACAGTGAGCTCCGAAAAAGGATCCCAAACTCGGCAGACAGATAGGGCGCACAGGAGTAACCTAGGAGAAATAAAATATATCAATGCATGAAGCCGCGAAGTGGTCACAGAAGTGGGGGAGGCCACAGAGACGGTGGCTCATGAAAGCGAAGCAGGGCTTTAGACAGACGTCTGTTTAACCTGTGGAGTAAAAAGAAGCAGTGAAAAGAGCATCTTAGGGGCCGCACGTGGGACAGTGGGCTTCGAAAAAGGATCCCTAACTCGTCAAAGAGGTTGGGCGCTCAGGTATAACCTAGGAGATATAAAGGATATCAATGCATGGAGCCGCGAAGTGGTCACAGAAGTGGAGGAGGTCACAGAGACGGTGGGTATGAAAGCGAAGAGGGGCCACTTGACAGATATTTGCTTAACCTGTGGAAGTGAAAGAAGCAGTGGCAAGAGCAGCTTAGGGGCCGCACGTCGGACTGTGGGCTCCGAAAAAGGATCCCTAACTCGGCAGACAGATAGGGCGCACAGAAGTATCCTTCGAGAAATAAAGGATATCAATGCATGGAGCCGCGAAGTGGTCAGAGAATTGGAGGAGGTCACCGAGACGGTGGCTGATGAAAGCGAAGCAGGGGCACTAGACAGACGTCTGCTTAACCTGTGGGAGCAAAAGAAGCAGTGGGAAAAGCAGCTTGGGGGCAGCACGTGGGACTGTGGACAAAAAAGGATCCCTAACTCGGCAGAGAGATAGGGCGCACAGGAGTAACCTAGGAGAAATAAAGGATATCAATGCATGAAGCCGTCAAGTGGTCACAGAAGTGAGGAGGTCACAGAGACGATGGCTCATGAAAGCGAAGCAGGGGCACTAGACAGACGTCTGCTTAACCTGTGGAAGCGAAAGAATCAGTGGGAAGAGCAGCTTGGGGGCCGCACGTGGGACAGTGAGCTCCGAAAAAGGATCCCAAACACGGCAGACAGATAGGGCGCACAGGAGTAACCTAGGAGAAATAAAAGATATCAATGCATGGAGCCGCGAAGTGGTCACAGAAGTGGAGGAGGTCACAGAGATGGTGGCTCATGAAAGCGAAGCAGGGGCACTAGACAGACGTCTGCTTAACCTGTGGCAGCGAAAGAAGCAGTGGGAAGAGCAGCTTGCGGGCCGCACGTCGGACAGTGGGCTTCGAAAAAGGATCCCTAACTCGGCAGACAGATAGGGCTCACAGGAGTAAGCTAGGAGAAATAAAGGATATCAATGCATGAAGCCGCGAAGTGGTCACAGAAGTGGGGGAGGTCACTGAGACGGTGGCTCATGAAAGCGAAGCAGGGCACTAGACAGACGTCTGATTAACCTGTGCAGTAAAAAGAAGCAGTGAAAAGAGCATCTTAGGGGCCGCACGTGGGACAGTGGGCTTCCAAAAAGGATCCCTAACTCGGCAAAGAGGTAGGGCGCTGAGGTATAACCTAGGAGAAATAAAGGATATCAATGCATGGAGCCGCGAAGTGGTCACAGAAGTCGAGGAGTTCACGGAGACGGTGGCTCATGAAAGCGAAGCAGGGGCACTAGACAGACGTCTGCTTAGCCTGTGGAAGCGAAAGAAGCAGTGGGAAGAGCAGCTTGGGGGCCTCACGTGGGACAGTGGACAAAGAAAAAGGATCCCCAACTCGGCAGAGAGATAGGGCGCATAGGAGTAACCTAGGAGAAATAAAGGATATCACTGCATGGAGCCGCGAAGTAGTCACAGAAGTGGAGGAGGTCACAGAGACGGTTGCTGATGAAAGCGAAGCAGGGGCACTAGACAGACATCTGCTTAACCTGTGGAAGCGAAGGAAGAAGTGCGAAGAGCAGCTTGGGGGCCGCACGTGGGACAGTGGGCTCCGAAAGAGGATCCCCAACTCGGCAGAGAGATAGGGCTCACAGGAGTAACCTAAGAGAAATAAAGGATATCAATGCATGGAGCCGCGAAGTGGTCACAGAAGTGGAGGAGGTCACCGAGACGGTGGCTGATGAAAGCGAAGCAGGGGCACTAGACAGACGTCTGCTTAACCTGTGGAAGCGAAAGAAGCAGTGGGAAAAGCAGCTTGGGGGCCGCACGTGGGACTGTGGACAATAAAAGGATCCCTAACTCGGCAGAGAGATAGGACGCACAGGAGTAACCTAGGAGAAATAAAGGATATCAATGCATGAAGCCGTCAAGTGGTCACAGAAGTGAGGAGGTCACAGAGACGGTGGCTCATGAAAGCGAAGCAGAGGCACTAGACAGACGTCTGCTTAACCTGTGGAAGAGAAAGAAGCAGTGGGGAGAGTAGCTTGGGGGCCATTCGTGGGACAGTGGACAAAGAAAAAGGATCTTTAACTCGGCAGACAGATAGGGCGCACAGGAGTAACCTAGGAGAAATAAAGGATATCAATGCATGAAGGCGCGAAGTGGTCACAGAAGTGGGGGAGGTCACACAGACGGTGGCTCATGAAAGCGAAGTAGGTTACTAGACAGACGTCTGCTTAACCTGTGGAATAAAAAGAAGCAGTGAAAAGAGCATCTTAGGGGCCGCACGTGGGACAGTGGGCTTCGAAAAAGGATCCCTAACTCATCAAAGAGTTAGGGCGCTAAGTTATATCCTAGGAGAAATAAAGGATATCAATGCATGGAGCCCCGAAGTGGTCACAGAAGTGGAGGAGGTCACGGAGACGGTGGCTCATGAAAGCGAAGCAGGGGCACTAGACAGACGTCTGCTTAACCTGTGGAAGCGAAAGAAGCAGTGGGAAGAGCAGCTTACGGGCCGCACGTCGGACAGTGGGCTTCGAAAAAGGATCCCCAACTCGGCAGAGAGATAGGGCGCTCAGTTATATCCTAGGAGAAATAAAGGATATCAATGCATGGAGCCCCGAAGTGGTCACAGAAGTGGAGGAGGTCACGGAGACGGTGGCTCATGAAAGCGAAGCAGGGGCACTAGACAGACGTCTGCTTAACCTGTGGAAGCGAAAGAAGCAGTGGGAAGAGCAGCTTACGGGCCGCACGTCGGACAGTGGGCTTCGAAAAAGGATCCCCAACTCGGCAGACAGATAGGGCGCACAGGAGTAACCTAGGAGAAATAAAGGATATCAATGCATGGAGCCGCGAAGTGGTCACAGGAGTGGAGGAGGTCACAGAGACGGTGGCTCATGAAAGCGAAGCAGGGGCAATAGACAGACGTCTGCTTAACCTGTGGAAGCGAAAGAAGCATTGGGAAGAGCAGCTTACGGGCCGCATGTCGGACAGTGGGCTTCGAAAAAGGATCCCTAACTCGGCAGACAGATAGGGCGCACAGGAGTAACCTAGGAGAAATAAAGGATATCAATGCATAGAGCCGCGAAGCGGTCACAGAAGTGGAGGAGGTCACTGAGATGGTGGCTCATGAAAGCGAAGCAGGGGCACTAGATAGATATCTGCTTAACCTGTGGAAGCGAAAGAAGCAGTGGGAAGAGAAGCTTGGGGGCCGCACGTCGGACGGTGAGCTCCGAAAAAGGATCCCAAACTCGGCAGACAGATAGGGCGCACAGGAGTAACCTAGGCGAAATAAAGGATATCAATGCATGAAGCCGCGAAGTGGTCACAGAATTGGAGCAGGTCACAGAGACGGTGGGTATGAAAGCGAAGAGGGGCCACTTGACAGATATTTGCTTAACCTGTGGAAGTGAAAGAAGCAGTGGCAAGAGCAGCTTAGGGGCCGGACGTCGGACAGTGGGCTCCGAAAAAGGATCCCTAACTCGTCAAAGAGGTAGGGCGCTCAGGTATAACCTATGAGAAATAAAGGATATCAATGCATGGAGCCGCGAAGTGGTCACAGAAGTGGAGGAGGTCACGGAGACGGTGGCTCATGAAAGCGAAGCAGGGGCATTAGACAGACGTCTGCTTAACCTGTGGAAGCGAAAGAAGCAGTGGGAAGAGCAGCTTGGGGGCCTCACTTGGGACAGTGGACAAAGAAAAAGGATCCCCAACTCGGCAGAGAGATAGGGCGCATAGGAGTAACCTAGGAGAAATAAAGGATATCAATGCATGGAGCCGCGAAGTAGTCACAGAAGTGGAGGAGGTCACAGAGACGGTTGCTGATGAAAGCGAAGCAGGGGCACTAGACAGACATCTGCTTAACCCGTGGAAGCGAAGGAAGAAGTGCGAAGAGCAGCTTGGGGGCCGCACGTGGGACAGTGGGCTCCGAAAGAGGATCCCCAACTCGGCAGAGAGATAGGGCTCACAGGAGTAACCTACGAGAAATAAAGGATATCAATGCATGGAGCCGCGAAGCGGTCACAGAAGTGGAGGAGGTCACCGAGACGGTGGCTGATGAAAGCGAAGCAGGGGCACTAGACAGACGTCTGCTTAACCTGTGGAAGCGAAAGAAGCAGTGGGAAGAGAAGCTTGGGGGCCGCACGTGGGACAGTGAGCTCCGAAAAAGGATCCCAAACTCGGCAGACAGATAGGGCGCACAGGAGTAACCTAGGAGAAATAAAAGATATCAATGCATGAAGCCGCGAAGTGGTCACAGAAGTGGGGGAGGCCACAGAGACGGTGGCTCATGAAAGCGAAGCAGGGCTTTAGACAGACGTCTGTTTAACCTGTGGAGTAAAAAGAAGCAGTGAAAAGAGCATCTTAGGGGCCGCACGTGGGACAGTGGGCTTCGAAAAAGGATCCCTAACTCGTCAAAGAGGTTGGGCGCTCAGGTATAACCTAGGAGATATAAAGGATATCAATGCATGGAGCCGCGAAGTGGTCACAGAAGTGGAGGAGGTCACAGAGACGGTGGGTATGAAAGCGAAGAGGGGCCACTTGACAGATATTTGCTTAACCTGTGGAAGTGAAAGAAGCAGTGGCAAGAGCAGCTTAGGGGCCGCACGTCGGACTGTGGGCTCCGAAAAAGGATCCCTAACTCGGCAGACAGATAGGGCGCACAGAAGTATCCTTCGAGAAATAAAGGATATCAATGCATGGAGCCGCGAAGTGGTCAGAGAATTGGAGGAGGTCACCGAGACGGTGGCTGATGAAAGCGAAGCAGGGGCACTAGACAGACGTCTGCTTAACCTGTGGAAGCAAAAGAAGCAGTGGGAAAAGCAGCTTGGGGGCAGCACGTGGGACTGTGGACAAAAAAGGATCCCTAACTCGGCAGAGAGATAGGGCGCACAGGAGTAACCTAGGAGAAATAAAGGATATCAATGCATGAAGCCGTCAAGTGGTCACAGAAGTGAGGAGGTCACAGAGACGATGGCTCATGAAAGCGAAGCAGGGGCACTAGACAGACGTCTGCTTAACCTGTGGAAGCGAAAGAATCAGTGGGAAGAGCAGCTTGGGGGCCGCACGTGGGACAGTGAGCTCCGAAAAAGGATCCCAAACACGGCAGACAGATAGGGCGCACAGGAGTAACCTAGGAGAAATAAAAGATATCAATGCATGGAGCCGCGAAGTGGTCACAGAAGTGGAGGAGGTCACAGAGATGGTGGCTCATGAAAGCGAAGCAGGGGCACTAGACAGACGTCTGCTTAACCTGTGGCAGCGAAAGAAGCAGTGGGAAGAGCAGCTTGCGGGCCGCACGTCGGACAGTGGGCTTCGAAAAAGGATCCCTAACTCGGCAGACAGATAGGGCTCACAGGAGTAAGCTAGGAGAAATAAAGGATATCAATGCATGAAGCCGCGAAGTGGTCACAGAAGTGGGGGAGGTCACTGAGACGGTGGCTCATGAAAGCGAAGCAGGGCACTAGACAGACGTCTGATTAACCTGTGCAGTAAAAAGAAGCAGTGAAAAGAGCATCTTAGGGGCCGCACGTGGGACAGTGGGCTTCGAAAAAGGATCCCTAACTCGTCAAAGAGGTAGGGCGCTCAGGTATAATCTAGGAGAAATAAAGGATATCAATGCATGGAGCCGTCAAGTGGTCACAGAAGTGAGGAGGTCACAGAGACGATGGCTCATGAAAGCGAAGCAGGGGCACTAGACAGACGTCTGCTTAACCTGTGGAAGCGAAAGAATCAGTGGGAAGAGCAGCTTGGGGGCCGCACGTGGGACAGTGAGCTCCGAAAAAGGATCCCTAACTCGGCAGACAGATAGGGCTCACAGGAGTAAGCTAGGAGAAATAAAGGATATCAATGCATGAAGCCGCGAAGTGGTCACAGAAGTGGTGGAGGTCACTGAGACGGTGGCTCATGAAAGCGAAGCAGGGCACTAGACAGACGTCTGCTTAACCTGTGGAGTAAAAAGAAGCAGTGAAAAGAGCATCTTAGGGGCCGCACGTGGGACAGTGGGCTTCGAAAAAGGATCCCTAACTCGTCAAAGAGGTAGGGCGCTCAGGTATAACCTAGGAGAAATAAAGGATATCAATGCATGGAGCCGCGAAGTGGTCACAGAAGTGCAGGAGGTCACGGAGACGGTGGCTCATGAAAGCGAAGCAGGGGCATTAGACAGACGTCTGCTTAACCTGTGGAAGCGAAAGAAGCAGTGGGAAGAGCAGCTTGGGGGCCGCACGTGGGACAGTGGACAAAGAGAAAGAATCCCCAACTCGGCAGACAGATAGGCCGCACAGTAGTAACCTAGGAGAAATAAAGGATATCAATGCATGGAGCCGCGAAGTGGTCACAGATGTTAAGGAGGTCACAGAGACGGTTGCTGATGAAAGCGAAGCAGGGGCACTAGACAGACATCTGCTTAACCTGTGGGAGCGAAGGAAGAAGTGCGAAGAGCAGCTTGGGGGCCGCACGTGGGACAGTGGGCTCCGAAAGAGGATCCCCAACTCGGCAGAGAGATAGGGCTCACAGGAGTAACCTAGGTGAAATACAGGATATCAATGCATGGAGCCGCGAAGTGGTCAAATAAGTAGAGGAGGTCACAGGGACGGTGGCTCATGAAAGCGAAGCAGGGGCACTAGACAGACGTCTGCTTAACCTGTGGAAGCGAAAGAAGCAGTGGGAAGAGCAGCTTAGGGCTGCACATCGGACAGTGGGCTCCGAAAAAGGATCCCTAACTCGGCAGACAGATAGGGCGCACAGGGGTAACCTACGAGAAATAAAGGCTATCAATGCATGGAGCCGCGAAGTGGTCACAGAAGTGGAGGAGTTCACCGAGACGGTGGCTGATGAAAGCGAAGCAGGGGCTTTAGACAGGCGTCTGCTTAACCTGTGGAAGCGAAAGAAGCAGCGGGAAAAGCAGCTTGGGGGCCGCACGTGGGACTGTGGACAAAAAAAGGATCCCTAACTCGGCAGAGAGATGGGACCCACAGGAGTAACCTAGGAGAAATAAAGGATATCAATGCATGAAGCCGCGAAGTGGTCACAGAAGTGGGGGAGGTCGCACAGACGGTGGCTCATGAAAGCGAAGCAGGGCACTAGACAGACGTCCGCTTAACCTGTGGAGTAAAAAGAAGCAGTGAAAAGAGCATCTTAGGGGCCGCACGTGGGACAGTGGGCTTCGAAAAAGGATCCCTAACTCGTCAAAGAGGTAGGGCGCTCAGGTATACCCTAGGAGAAATAAAGGATATCAATGCATGGAGCCGCGAAGTGGTCACAGAAGTGGAGGAGGTCACGGAGACGGTGGCTCATGAAAGCGAAGCAGGGGCACTAGACAGACGTCTGCTTAACCTGTGGAAGCGAAAGAAGCAGTGGGAAAAGCAGCTTGGGGGCCGCACGTGGGACTGTGGACAAAAAATTATCCCTAACTCGGCAGAGAGATAGGGCGCACAGGAGTAACCTACGAGAAATAAAGGATATCAATGCATAGAGCCGCGATGCGGTCACAGAAGTGGAGGAGGTCACTGAGATGGTGGCTCATGAAAGCGAAGCAGGGGCACTAGACAGATATCTGCTTAACCTGTGGAAGCGAAAGAAGCAGTGGGATGAGCAGCTTGGGGGCCGCACGTAGGACAGTGAGCTCCGAAAAGGACCCCAAACTCGGCAGACAGATAGGGCGCACAGGAGTAACCTAGGAGAAATAAAAGATATCAATGCATGGAGCCGCGCAGTGGTCACAGAAGTGGCGGAGGTCACAGAGACGGTGGCTCATGTAAGCGAAGCAGGGGCACTAGACAGACGTCTCCTTAACCTGTGGAAGCGAAAGAAGCAGTGGGAAGAGCAGCTTACGGGCCGCACGTCGGACAGTGGGCTTCGAAAAAGGATCCCTAACTCGGCAGACAGATAGGGCGCACAGGAGTAACCTAGGAGAAATAAAGGATATCAATGCATGAAGCCGCGAAGTGGTCACAGAAGTGGGGGAGGTCACTGAGACGGTGGCTCATGAAAGCGAAGCAGGGCACTAGACAGACGTCTAATTAACCTGTGGAGTAAAAAGAAGCAGTGAAAAGAGCATCTTAGGGGCCGCACGTGGGACAGTGGGCTTCCAAAAAGGATCCCTATCTCGGCAAAGAGGTAGGGCGCTGAGGTATAACCTAGGAGAAATAAAGGATATCAATGCATGGAGCCGCGAAGTGGTCACAGAAGTCGAGGAGTTCACGGAGACGGTGGCTCATGAAAGCGAAGCAGGGGCACTAGACAGACGTCTGCTTAGCCTGTGGAAGCGAAAGAAGCAGTGGGAAGAGCAGCTTGGGGGCCTCACGTGGGACAGTGGACAAAGAAAAAGGATCCCCAACTCGGCAGAGAGATAGGGCGCATAGGAGTAACCTAGGAGAAATAAAGGATATCACTGCATGGAGCCGCGAAGTAGTCACAGAAGTGGAGGAGGTCACAGAGACGGTTGCTGATGAAAGCGAAGCAGGGGCACTAGACAGACATCTGCTTAACCTGTGGAAGCGAAGGAAGAAGTGCGAAGAGCAGCTTGGGGGCCGCACGTGGGACAGTGGGCTCCGAAAGAGGATCCCCAACTCGGCAGAGAGATAGGGCTCACAGGAGTAACCTAAGAGAAATAAAGGATATCAATGCATGGAGCCGCGAAGTGGTCACAGAAGTGGAGGAGGTCACCGAGACGGTGGCTGATGAAAGCGAAGCAGGGGCACTAGACAGACGTCTGCTTAACCTGTGGAAGCGAAAGAAGCAGTGGGAAAAGCAGCTTGGGGGCCGCACGTGGGACTGTGGACAATAAAAGGATCCCTAACTCGGCAGAGAGATAGGACGCACAGGAGTAACCTAGGAGAAATAAAGGATATCAATGCATGAAGCCGTCAAGTGGTCACAGAAGTGAGGAGGTCACAGAGACGGTGGCTCATGAAAGCGAAGCAGAGGCACTAGACAGACGTCTGCTTAACCTGTGGAAGAGAAAGAAGCAGTGGGGAGAGTAGCTTGGGGGCCATTCGTGGGACAGTGGACAAAGAAAAAGGATCCCTAACTCGGCAGACAGATAGGGCGCACAGGAGTAACCTAGGAGAAATAAAGGATATCAATGCATGAAGGCGCGAAGTGGTCACAGAAGTGGGGGAGGTCACACAGACGGTGGCTCATGAAAGCGAAGTAGGTTACTAGACAGACGTCTGCTTAACCTGTGGAATAAAAAGAAGCAGTGAAAAGAGCATCTTAGGGGCCGCACGTGGGACAGTGGGCTTCGAAAAAGGATCCCTAACTCATCAAAGAGTTAGGGCGCTAAGTTATATCCTAGGAGAAATAAAGGATATCAATGCATGGAGCCCCGAAGTGGTCACAGAAGTGGAGGAGGTCACGGAGACGGTGGCTCATGAAAGCGAAGCAGGGGCACTAGACAGACGTCTGCTTAACCTGTGGAAGCGAAAGAAGCAGTGGGAAGAGCAGCTTACGGGCCGCACGTCGGACAGTGGGCTTCGAAAAAGGATCCCCAACTCGGCAGAGAGATAGGGCGCTCAGTTATATCCTAGGAGAAATAAAGGATATCAATGCATGGAGCCCCGAAGTGGTCACAGAAGTGGAGGAGGTCACGGAGACGGTGGCTCATGAAAGCGAAGCAGGGGCACTAGACAGACGTCTGCTTAACCTGTGGAAGCGAAAGAAGCAGTGGGAAGAGCAGCTTACGGGCCGCACGTCGGACAGTGGGCTTCGAAAAAGGATCCCCAACTCGGCAGACAGATAGGGCGCACAGGAGTAACCTAGGAGAAATAAAGGATATCAATGCATGGAGCCGCGAAGTGGTCACAGGAGTGGAGGAGGTCACAGAGACGGTGGCTCATGAAAGCGAAGCAGGGGCAATAGACAGACGTCTGCTTAACCTGTGGAAGCGAAAGAAGCATTGGGAAGAGCAGCTTACGGGCCGCATGTCGGACAGTGGGCTTCGAAAAAGGATCCCTAACTCGGCAGACAGATAGGGCGCACAGGAGTAACCTAGGAGAAATAAAGGATATCAATGCATAGAGCCGCGAAGCGGTCACAGAAGTGGAGGAGGTCACTGAGATGGTGGCTCATGAAAGCGAAGCAGGGGCACTAGATAGATATCTGCTTAACCTGTGGAAGCGAAAGAAGCAGTGGGAAGAGAAGCTTGGGGGCCGCACGTCGGACGGTGAGCTCCGAAAAAGGATCCCAAACTCGGCAGACAGATAGGGCGCACAGGAGTAACCTAGGCGAAATAAAGGATATCAATGCATGAAGCCGCGAAGTGGTCACAGAATTGGAGCAGGTCACAGAGACGGTGGGTATGAAAGCGAAGAGGGGCCACTTGACAGATATTTGCTTAACCTGTGGAAGTGAAAGAAGCAGTGGCAAGAGCAGCTTAGGGGCCGGACGTCGGACAGTGGGCTCCGAAAAAGGATCCCTAACTCGTCAAAGAGGTAGGGCGCTCAGGTATAACCTATGAGAAATAAAGGATATCAATGCATGGAGCCGCGAAGTGGTCACAGAAGTGGAGGAGGTCACGGAGACGGTGGCTCATGAAAGCGAAGCAGGGGCATTAGACAGACGTCTGCTTAACCTGTGGAAGCGAAAGAAGCAGTGGGAAGAGCAGCTTGGGGGCCTCACTTGGGACAGTGGACAAAGAAAAAGGATCCCCAACTCGGCAGAGAGATAGGGCGCATAGGAGTAACCTAGGAGAAATAAAGGATATCAATGCATGGAGCCGCGAAGTAGTCACAGAAGTGGAGGAGGTCACAGAGACGGTTGCTGATGAAAGCGATGCAGGGGCACTAGACAGACATCTGCTTAACCCGTGGAAGCGAAGGAAGAAGTGCGAAGAGCAGCTTGGGGGCCGCACGTGGGACAGTGGGCTCCGAAAGAGGATCCCCAACTCGGCAGAGAGATAGGGCTCACAGGAGTAACCTACGAGAAATAAAGGATATCAATGCATGGAGCCGCGAAGCGGTCACAGAAGTGGAGGAGGTCACCGAGACGGTGGCTGATGAAAGCGAAGCAGGGGCACTAGACAGACGTCTGCTTAACCTGTGGAAGCGAAAGAAGCAGTGGGAAGAGAAGCTTGGGGGCCGCACGTGGGACAGTGAGCTCCGAAAAAGGATCCCAAACTCGGCAGACAGATAGGGCGCACAGGAGTAACCTAGGAGAAATAAAAGATATCAATGCATGAAGCCGCGAAGTGGTCACAGAAGTGGGGGAGGCCACAGAGACGGTGGCTCATGAAAGCGAAGCAGGGCTTTAGACAGACGTCTGTTTAACCTGTGGAGTAAAAAGAAGCAGTGAAAAGAGCATCTTAGGGGCCGCACGTGGGACAGTGGGCTTCGAAAAAGGATCCCTAACTCGTCAAAGAGGTTGGGCGCTCAGGTATAACCTAGGAGATATAAAGGATATCAATGCATGGAGCCGCGAAGTGGTCACAGAAGTGGAGGAGGTCACAGAGACGGTGGGTATGAAAGCGAAGAGGGGCCACTTGACAGATATTTGCTTAACCTGTGGAAGTGAAAGAAGCAGTGGCAAGAGCAGCTTAGGGGCCGCACGTCGGACTGTGGGCTCCGAAAAAGGATCCCTAACTCGGCAGACAGATAGGGCGCACAGAAGTATCCTTCGAGAAATAAAGGATATCAATGCATGGAGCCGCGAAGTGGTCAGAGAATTGGAGGAGGTCACCGAGACGGTGGCTGATGAAAGCGAAGCAGGGGCACTAGACAGACGTCTGCTTAACCTGTGGAAGCAAAAGAAGCAGTGGGAAAAGCAGCTTGGGGGCAGCACGTGGGACTGTGGACAAAAAAGGATCCCTAACTCGGCAGAGAGATAGGGCGCACAGGAGTAACCTAGGAGAAATAAAGGATATCAATGCATGAAGCCGTCAAGTGGTCACAGAAGTGAGGAGGTCACAGAGACGATGGCTCATGAAAGCGAAGCAGGGGCACTAGACAGACGTCTGCTTAACCTGTGGAAGCGAAAGAATCAGTGGGAAGAGCAGCTTGGGGGCCGCACGTGGGACAGTGAGCTCCGAAAAAGGATCCCAAACACGGCAGACAGATAGGGCGCACAGGAGTAACCTAGGAGAAATAAAAGATATCAATGCATGGAGCCGGGGAGTGGTCACAGAAGTGGAGGAGGTCACAGAGATGGTGGCTCATGAAAGCGAAGCAGGGGCACTAGACAGACGTCTGCTTAACCTGTGGCAGCGAAAGAAGCAGTGGGAAGAGCAGCTTGCGGGCCGCACGTCGGACAGTGGGCTTCGAAAAAGGATCCCTAACTCGGCAGACAGATAGGGCTCACAGGAGTAAGCTAGGAGAAATAAAGGATATCAATGCATGAAGCCGCGAAGTGGTCACAGAAGTGGGGGAGGTCACTGAGACGGTGGCTCATGAAAGCGAAGCAGGGCACTAGACAGACGTCTTATTAACCTGTGCAGTAAAAAGAAGCAGTGAAAAGAGCATCTTAGGGGCCGCACGTGGGACAGTGGGCTTCGAAAAAGGATCCCTAACTCGTCAAAGAGGTAGGGCGCTCAGGTATAACCTAGGAGAAATAAAGGATATCAATGCATGGAGCCGCGAAGTGGTCACAGAAGTGCAGGAGGTCACGGAGACGGTGGCTCATGAAAGCGAAGCAGGGGCATTAGACAGACGTCTGCTTAACCTGTGGAAGCGAAAGAAGCAGTGGGAAGAGCAGCTTGGGGGCCGCACGTGGGACAGTGGACAAAGAGAAAGGATCCCCAACTCGGCAGACAGATAGGCCGCACAGTAGTAACCTAGGAGAAATAAAGGATATCAATGCATGGAGCCGCGAAGTGGTCACAGATGTTAAGGAGGTCACAGAGACGGTTGCTGATGAAAGCGAAGCAGGGGCACTAGACAGACATCTGCTTAACCTGTGGGAGCGAAGGAAGAAGTGCGAAGAGCAGCTTGGGGGCCGCACGTGGGACAGTGGGCTCCGAAAGAGGATCCCCAACTCGGCAGAGAGATAGGGCTCACAGGAGTAACCTAGGTGAAATACAGGATATCAATGCATGGAGCCGCGAAGTGGTCAAATAAGTAGAGGAGGTCATAGGGACGGTGGCTCATGAAAGCGAAGCAGGGGCACTAGACAGACGTCTGCTTAACCTGTGGAAGCGAAAGAAGCAGTGGGAAGAGCAGCTTAGGGCTGCACATCGGACAGTGGGCTCCGAAAAAGGATCCCTAACTCGGCAGACAGATAGGGCGCACAGGGGTAACCTACGAGAAATAAAGGCTATCAATGCATGGAGCCGCGAAGTGGTCACAGAAGTGGAGGAGTTCACCGAGACGGTGGCTGATGAAAGCGAAGCAGGGGCTTTAGACAGGCGTCTGCTTAACCTGTGGAAGCGAAAGAAGCAGCGGGAAAAGCAGCTTGGGGGCCGCACGTGGGACTGTGGACAAAAAAAGGATCCCTAACTCGGCAGAGAGATGGGACCCACAGGAGTAACCTAGGAGAAATAAAGGATATCAATGCATGAAGCCGCGAAGTGGTCACAGAAGTGGGGGAGGTCACACAGACGGTGGCTCATGAAAGCGAAGCAGGGCACTAGACAGACGTCCGCTTAACCTGTGGAGTAAAAAGAAGCAGCGAAAAGAGCATCTTAGGGGCCGCACGTGGGACAGTGGGCTTCGAAAAAGGATCCCTAACTCGTCAAAGAGGTAGGGCGCTCAGGTATACCCTAGGAGAAATAAAGGATATCAATGCATGGAGCCGCGAAGTGGTCACAGAAGTGGAGGAGGTCACGGAGACGGTGGCTCATGAAAGCGAAGCAGGGGCACTAGACAGACGTCTGCTTAACCTGTGGAAGCGAAAGAAGCAGTGGGAAAAGCAGCTTGGGGGCCGCACGTGGGACTGTGGACAAAAAATTATCCCTAACTCGGCAGAGAGATAGGGCGCACAGGAGTAACCTACGAGAAATAAAGGATATCAATGCATAGAGCCGCGATGCGGTCACAGAAGTGGAGGAGGTCACTGAGATGGTGGCTCATGAAAGCGAAGCAGGGGCACTAGACAGATATCTGCTTAACCTGTGGAAGCGAAAGAAGCAGTGGGATGAGCAGCTTGGGGGCCGCACGTAGGACAGTGAGCTCCGAAAAGGACCCCAAACTCGGCAGACAGATAGGGCGCACAGGAGTAACCTAGGAGAAATAAAAGATATCAATGCATGGAGCCGCGCAGTGGTCACAGAAGTGGCGGAGGTCACAGAGACGGTGGCTCATGTAAGCGAAGCAGGGGCACTAGACAGACGTCTCCTTAACCTGTGGAAGCGAAAGAAGCAGTGGGAAGAGCAGCTTACGGGCCGCACGTCGGACAGTGGGCTTCGAAAAAGGATCCCTAACTCGGCAGACAGATAGGGCGCACAGGAGTAACCTAGGAGAAATAAAGGATATCAATGCATGAAGCCGCGAAGTGGTCACAGAAGTGGGGGAGGTCACTGAGACGGTGGCTCATGAAAGCGAAGCAGGGCACTAGACAGACGTCTAATTAACCTGTGGAGTAAAAAGAAGCAGTGAAAAGAGCATCTTAGGGGCCGCACGTGGGACAGTGGGCTTCCAAAAAGGATCCCTAACTCGGCAAAGAGGTAGGGCGCTGAGGTATAACCTAGGAGAAATAAAGGATATCAATGCATGGAGCCGCGAAGTGGTCACAGAAGTGGAGGAGTTCACGGAGACGGTGGCTCATGAAAGCGAAGCAGGGGCACTAGACAGACGTCTGCTTAGCCTGTGGAAGCGAAAGAAGCAGTGGGAAGAGCAGCTTGGAGGCCGCACTTGGGACAGTGGGCTCCGAAAAAGGATCCCCAACTCGGCAGAGAGATAGGTCGCACAGGAGTAACCTAGGCGAAATAAAGGATATCAATGCATAGAGGCGCGAAGTGGTCACAGAATTGGAGCAGGTCACAGAGACGGTGGGTATGAAAGCGAAGAGGGGCCACTTGACAGATATTTGCTTAACCTGTGGAAGTGAAAGAAGCAGTGGAAAGAGCAGCTTAGGGGCCGCACGTCGGACAGTGGGCTTCGAAAAAGGATCCCTAACTCGTCCAAGATGTAGGGCGCTCAGGTATAACCTATGAGAAATAAAGGATATCAATGCATGGAGCCGCGAAGTGGTCACAGAAGTGGAGGAGGTCACGGAGACGGTGGCTCATGAAAGCGAAGCAGGGGCATTAGACAGACGTCTGCTTAACCTGTGGAAGCGAAAGAAGCAGTGGGAAGAGCAGCTTGGGGGCCTCACGTGGGACAGTGGACAAAGAAAAAGGATCCCCAACTCGGCAGAGAGATAGGGCGCATAGGAGTAACCTAGGAGAAATAAAGGATATCAATGCATGGAGCCGCGAAGTAGTCACAGAAGTGGAGGAGGTCACAGAGACGGTTGTTGATGAAAGCGAAGCAGGGGCACTAGACAGACATCTGCTTAACCTGTGGAAGCGAAGGAAGAAGTGCGAAGAGCAGCTTGGGGGCCGCACGTGGGACAGTGGGCTCCGAAAGAGGATCCCCAACTCGGCAGAGAGATAGGGCTCACAGGAGTAACCTACGAGAAATAAAGGATATCAATGCATGGAGCCGCGAAGTGGTCACAGAAGTGGAGGAGGTCACCGAGACGATGGCTGATGAAAGCGAAGCAGGGGCACTAGACAGACGTCTGCTTAACCTGTGGAAGCGAAAGAAGCAGTGGGAAAAGCAGCTTGGGGGCCGCACGTGGGACTGTGGACAATAAAAGGATCCCTAACTCGGCAGAGAGATAGGACGCACAGGAGTAACCTAGGAGAAATAAAGGATATCAATGCATGAAGCCGTCAAGTGGTCACAGAAGTGAGGAGGTCACAGAGACGGTGGCTCATGAAAGCGAAGCAGAGGCACTAGACAGACGTCTGCTTAACCTGTGGAAGAGAAAGAAGCAGTGGGGAGAGTAGCTTGGGGGCCATTCGTGGGACAGTGGACAAAGAAAAAAGATCCCTAACTCGGCAGACAGATAGGGCGCACAGGAGTAACCTAGGAGAAATAAAGGATATCAATGCATGAAGGCGCGAAGTGGTCACAGAAGTGGGGGAGGTCACACAGACGGTGGCTCATGAAAGCGAAGTAGGTTACTAGACAGACGTCTGCTTAACCTGTGGAGTAAAAAGAAGCAGTGAAAAGAGCATCTTAGGGGCCGCACGTGGGACAGTGGGCTTCGAAAAGGACCCCAAACTCGGCAGACAGATAGGGCGCACAGGAGTAACCTAGGAGAAATAAAAGATATCAATGCATGGAGCCGCGCAGTGGTCACAGAAGTGGCGGAGGTCACAGAGACGGTGGCTCATGTAAGCGAAGCAGGGGCACTAGACAGACGTCTCCTTAACCTGTGGAAGCGAAAGAAGCAGTGGGAAGAGCAGCTTACGGGCCGCACGTCGGACAGTGGGCTTCGAAAAAGGATCCCTAACTCGGCAGACAGATAGGGCGCACAGGAGTAACCTAGGAGAAATAAAGGATATCAATGCATGAAGCCGCGAAGTGGTCACAGAAGTGGGGGAGGTCACTGAGACGGTGGCTCATGAAAGCGAAGCAGGGCACTAGACAGACGTCTAATTAACCTGTGGAGTAAAAAGAAGCAGTGAAAAGAGCATCTTAGGGGCCGCACGTGGGACAGTGGGCTTCCAAAAAGGATCCCTAACTCGGCAAAGAGGTAGGGCGCTGAGGTATAACCTAGGAGAAATAAAGGATATCAATGCATGGAGCCGCGAAGTGGTCACAGAAGTGGAGGAGTTCACGGAGACGGTGGCTCATGAAAGCGAAGCAGGGGCACTAGACAGACGTCTGCTTAGCCCGTGGAAGCGAAAGAAGCAGTGGGAAGAGCAGCTTGGAGGCCGCACTTGGGACAGTGGGCTCCGAAAAAGGATCCCCAACTCGGCAGAGAGATAGGTCGCACAGGAGTAACCTAGGCGAAATAAAGGATATCAATGCATAGAGGCGCGAAGTGGTCACAGAATTGGAGCAGGTCACAGAGACGGTGGGTATGAAAGCGAAGAGGGGCCACTTGACAGATATTTGCTTAACCTGTGGAAGTGAAAGAAGCAGTGGAAAGAGCAGCTTAGGGGCCGCACGTCGGACAGTGGGCTTCGAAAAAGGATCCCTAACTCGTCCAAGATGTAGGGCGCTCAGGTATAACCTATGAGAAATAAAGGATATCAATGCATGGAGCCGCGAAGTGGTCACAGAAGTGGAGGAGGTCACGGAGACGGTGGCTCATGAAAGCGAAGCAGGGGCATTAGACAGACGTCTGCTTAACCTGTGGAAGCGAAAGAAGCAGTGGGAAGAGCAGCTTGGGGGCCTCACGTGGGACAGTGGACAAAGAAAAAGGATCCCCAACTCGGCAGAGAGATAGGGCGCATAGGAGTAACCTAGGAGAAATAAAGGATATCAATGCATGGAGCCGCGAAGTAGTCACAGAAGTGGAGGAGGTCACAGAGACGGTTGTTGATGAAAGCGAAGCAGGGGCACTAGACAGACATCTGCTTAACCTGTGGAAGCGAAGGAAGAAGTGCGAAGAGCAGCTTGGGGGCCGCACGTGGGACAGTGGGCTCCGAAAGAGGATCCCCAACTCGGCAGAGAGATAGGGCTCACAGGAGTAACCTACGAGAAATAAAGGATATCAATGCATGGAGCCGCGAAGTGGTCACAGAAGTGGAGGAGGTCACCGAGACGATGGCTGATGAAAGCGAAGCAGGGGCACTAGACAGACGTCTGCTTAACCTGTGGAAGCGAAAGAAGCAGTGGGAAAAGCAGCTTGGGGGCCGCACGTGGGACTGTGGACAATAAAAGGATCCCTAACTCGGCAGAGAGATAGGACGCACAGGAGTAACCTAGGAGAAATAAAGGATATCAATGCATGAAGCCGTCAAGTGGTCACAGAAGTGAGGAGGTCACAGAGACGGTGGCTCATGAAAGCGAAGCAGAGGCACTAGACAGACGTCTGCTTAACCTGTGGAAGAGAAAGAAGCAGTGGGGAGAGTAGCTTGGGGGCCATTCGTGGGACAGTGGACAAAGAAAAAAGATCCCTAACTCGGCAGACAGATAGGGCGCACAGGAGTAACCTAGGAGAAATAAAGGATATCAATGCATGAAGGCGCGAAGTGGTCACAGAAGTGGGGGAGGTCACACAGACGGTGGCTCATGAAAGCGAAGTAGGTTACTAGACAGACGTCTGCTTAACCTGTGGAGTAAAAAGAAGCAGTGAAAAGAGCATCTTAGGGGCCGCACGTGGGACAGTGGGCTTCGAAAAAGGATCCCTAACTCATCAAAGAGGTAGGGCGCTCAGTTATATCCTAGGAGAAATAAAGGATATCAATGCATGGAGCCCCGAAGTGGTCACAGAAGTGGAGGAGGTCACGGAGACGGTGGCTCATGAAAGCGAAGCAGGGGCACTAGACAGACGTCTGCTTAACCTGTGGAAGCGAAAGAAGCAGTGGGAAGAGCAGCTTACGGGCCGCACGTCGGACAGTGGGCTTCGAAAAAGGATCCCCAACTCGGCAGAGAGATAGGGCGCTCAGTTATATCCTAGGAGAAATAAAGGATATCAATGCATGGAGCCCCGAAGTGGTCACAGAAGTGGAGGAGCTCACGGAGACGGTGGCTCATGAAAGCGAAGCAGGGGCACTAGACAGACGTCTGCTTAACCTGTGGAAGCGAAAGAAGCAGTGGGAAGAGCAGCTTACGGGCCGCACGTCGGACAGTGGGCTTCGAAAAAGGATCCCCAACTCGGCAGACAGATAGGGCGCACAGGAGTAACCTAGGAGAAATAAAGGATATCAATGCATGGAGCCGCGAAGTGGTCACAGGAGTGGAGGAGGTCACAGAGACGGTGGCTCATGAAAGCGAAGCAGGGGCAATAGACAGACGTCTGCTTAACCTGTGGAAGCGAAAGAAGCATTGGGAAGAGCAGCTTACGGGCCGCATGTCGGACAGTGGGCTTCGAAAAAGGATCCCTAACTCGGCAGACAGATAGGGCGCACAGGAGTAACCTAGGAGAAATAAGGGATATCAATGCATAGAGCCGCGAAGCGGTCACAGAAGTGGAGGAGGTCACTGAGATGGTGGCTCATGAAAGCGAAGCAGGGGCACTAGACAGATATCTGCTTAACCTGTGGAAGCGAAAGAAGCAGTGGGAAGAGAAGCTTGGGGGCCGCACGTCGGACGGTGAGCTCCGAAAAAGGATCCCAAACTCGGCAGACAGATAGGGCGCACAGGAGTAACCTAGGCGAAATAAAGGATATCAATGCATGAAGCCGCGAAGTGGTCACAGAATTGGAGCAGGTCACAGAGACGGTGGGTATGAAAGCGAAGAGGGGCCACTTGACAGATATTTGCTTAACCTGTGGAAGTGAAAGAAGCAGTGGCAAGAGCAGCTTAGGGGCCGCACGTCGGACAGTGGGCTTCGAAAAAGGATCCCTAACTCGTCAAAGAGGTAGGGCGCTCAGGTATAACCTATGAGAAATAAAGGATATCAATGCATGGAGCCGCGAAGTGGTCACAGAAGTGGAGGAGGTCACGGAGACGGTGGCTCATGAAAGCGAAGCAGGGGCATTAGACAGACGTCTGCTTAACCTGTGGAAGCGAAAGAAGCAGTGGGAAGAGCAGCTTGGGGGCCTCACTTGGGACAGTGGACAAAGAAAAAGGATCCCCAACTCGGCAGAGAGATAGGGCGCATAGGAGTAACCTAGGAGAAATAAAGGATATCAATGCATGGAGCCGCGAAGTAGTCACAGAAGTGGAGGAGGTCACAGAGACGGTTGCTGATGAAAGCGAAGCAGGGGCACTAGACAGACATCTGCTTAACCTGTGGAAGCGAAGGAAGAAGTGCGAAGAGCAGCTTGGGGGCCGCACGTGGGACAGTGGGCTCCGAAAGAGGATCCCCAACTCGGCAGAGAGATAGGGCTCACAGGAGTAACCTACGAGAAATAAAGGATATCAATGCATGGAGCCGCGAAGCGGTCACAGAAGTGGAGGAGGTCACCGAGACGGTGGCTGATGAAAGCGAAGCAGGGGCACTAGACAGACGTCTGCTTAACCTGTGGAAGCGAAAGAAGCAGTGGGAAGAGAAGCTTGGGGGCCGCACGTGGGACAGTGAGCTCCGAAAAAGGATCCCAAACTCGGCAGACAGATAGGGCGCACAGGAGTAACCTAGGAGAAATAAAAGATATCAATGCATGAAGCCGCGAAGTGGTCACAGAAGTGGGGAGGCCACAGAGACGGTGGCTCATGAAAGCGAAGCAGGGCTTTAGACAGACGTCTGTTTAACCTGTGGAGTAAAAAGAAGCAGTGAAAAGAGCATCTTAGGGGCCGCACGTGGGACAGTGGGCTTCGAAAAAGGATCCCTAACTCGTCAAAGAGGTTGGGCGCTCAGGTATAACCTAGGAGATATAAATGATATCAATGCATGGAGCCGCGAAGTGGTCACAGAAGTGGAGGAGGTCACAGAGACGGTGGGTATGAAAGCGAAGAGGGGCCACTTGACAGATATTTGCTTAACCTGTGGAAGTGAAAGAAGCAGTGGCAAGAGCAGCTTAGGGGCCGCACGTCGGACTGTGGGCTCCGAAAAAGGATCCCTAACTCGGCAGACAGATAGGGCGCACAGAAGTATCCTTCGAGAAATAAAGGATATCAATGCATGGAGCCGCGAAGTGGTCACAGAATTGGAGGAGGTCACCGAGACGGTGGCTGATGAAAGCGAAGCAGGGGCACTAGACAGACGTCTGCTTAACCTGTGGAAGCAAAAGAAGCAGTGGGAAAAGCAGCTTGGGGGCAGCACGTGGGACTCTGGACAAAAAAGGATCCCTAACTCGGCAGAGAGATAGGGCGCACAGGAGTAACCTAGGAGAAATAAAGGATATCAATGCATGAAGCCGTCAAGTGGTCACAGAAGTGAGGAGGTCACAGAGACGATGGCTCATGAAAGCGAAGCAGGGGCACTAGACAGACGTCTGCTTAACCTGTGGAAGCGAAAGAATCAGTGAGAAGAGCAGCTTGGGGGCCGCACGTGGGACAGTGAGCTCCGAAAAAGGATCCCAAACACGGCAGACAGATAGGGCGCACAGGAGTAACCTAGGAGAAATAAAAGATATCAATGCATGGAGCCGCGAAGTGGTCACAGAAGTGGAGGAGGTCACAGAGACGGTGGCTCATGAAAGCGAAGCAGGGGCACTAGACAGACGTCTGCTTAACCTGTGGCAGCGAAAGAAGCAGTGGGAAGAGCAGCTTGCGGGCCGCACGTCGGACAGTGGGCTTCGAAAAAGGATCCCTAACTCGGCAGACAGATAGGGCTCACAGGAGTAAGCTAGGAGAAATAAAGGATATCAATGCATGAAGCCGCGAAGTGGTCACAGAAGTGGGGGAGGTCACTGAGACGGTGGCTCATGAAAGCGAAGCAGGGCACTAGACAGACGTCTGATTAACCTGTGGAGTAAAAAGAAGCAGTGAAAAGAGCATCTTAGGGGCCGCACGTGGGACAGTGGGCTTCGAAAAAGGATCCCTAACTCGTCAAAGAGGTAGGGCGCTCAGGTATAATCTAGGAGAAATAAAGGATATCAATGCATGGAGCCGTCAAGTGGTCACAGAAGTGAGGAGGTCACAGAGACGATGGCGCATGAAAGCGAAGCAGGGGCACTAGACAGACGTCTGCTTAACCTGTGGAAGCGAAAGAACCAGTGGGAAGAGCAGCTTGGGGGCCGCACGTGGGACAGTGAGCTCCGAAAAAGGATCCCAAACACGGCAGACAGATAGGGCGCACAGGAGTAACCTAGGAGAAATAAAAGATATCAATGCATGGAGCCGCGAAGTGGTCACAGAAGTGGAGGAGGTCACAGAGACGGTGGCTCATGAAAGCGAAGCAGGGGCACTAGACAGACGTCTGCTTAACCTGTGGCAGCGAAAGAAGCAGTGGGAAGAGCAGCTTGCGGGCCGCACGTCGGACAGTGGGCTTCGAAAAAGGATCCCTAACTCGGCAGACAGATAGGGCTCACAGGAGTAAGCTAGGAGAAATAAAGGATATCAATGCATGAAGCCGCGAAGTGGTCACAGAAGTGGGGGAGGTCACTGAGACGGTGGCTCATGAAAGCGAAGCAGGGCACTAGACAGACGTCTGATTAACCTGTGGAGTAAAAAGAAGCAGTGAAAAGAGCATCTTAGGGGCCGCACGTGGGACAGTGGGCTTCCAAAAAGGATCCCTAACTCGGCAAAGAGGTAGGGCGCTCAGGTATAACCTAGGAGAAATAAAGGATATCAATGCATGGAGCCGCGAAGTGGTCACAGAAGTGGAGGAGTTCACGGAGACGGTGGCTCATGAAAGCGAAGCAGGGGCACTAGACAGACGTCTGCTTAGCCTGTGGAAGCGAAAGAAGCAGTGGGAAGAGCAGCTTGGAGGCCGCACTTGGGACAGTGGGCTCCGAAAAAGGATCCCCAACTCGGCAGAGAGATAGGTCGCACAGGAGTAACCTAGGCGAAATAAAGGATATCAATGCATAGAGGCGCGAAGTGGTCACAGAATTGGAGCAGGTCACAGAGACGGTGGGTATGAAAGCGAAGAGGGGCCACTTGACAGATATTTGCTTAACCTGTGGAAGTGAAAGAAGCAGTGGAAAGAGCAGCTTAGGGGCCGCACATCGGACAGTGGGCTTCGAAAAAGGATCCCTAACTCGTCAAAGAGGTAGGGCGCTCAGGTATAACCTATGAGAAATAAAGGATATCAATGCATGGAGCCGCGAAGTGGTCACAGAAGTGGAGGAGGTCACGGAGACGGTGGCTCATGAAAGCGAAGCAGGGGCATTAGACAGACGTCTGCTTAACCTGTGGAAGCGAAAGAAGCAGTGGGAAGAGCAGCTTGGGGGCCTCACGTGGGACAGTGGACAAAGAAAAAGGATCCCCAACTCGGCAGAGAGATAGGGCGCATAGGAGTAACCTAGGAGAAATAAAGGATATCAATGCATGGAGCCGCGAAGTAGTCACAGAAGTGGAGGAGGTCACAGAGACGGTTGCTGATGAAAGCGAAGCAGGGGCACTAGACAGACATCTGCTTAACCTGTGGAAGCGAAGGAAGAAGTGCGAAGAGCAGCTTGGGGGCCGCACGTGGGACAGTGGGCTCCGAAAGAGGATCCCCAACTCGGCAGAGAGATAGGGCTCACAGGAGTAACCTACGAGAAATAAAGGATATCAATGCATGGAGCCGCGAAGTGGTCACAGAAGTGGAGGAGGTCACCGAGACGGTGGCTGATGAAAGCGAAGCAGGGGCACTAGACAGACGTCTGCTTAACCTGTGGAAGCGAAAGAAGCAGTGGGAAAAGCAGCTTGGGGGCCGCACGTGGGACTGTGGACAATAAAAGGATCCCTAACTCGGCAGAGAGATAGGACGCACAGGAGTAACCTAGGAGAAATAAAGGATATCAATGCATGAAGCCGTCAAGTGGTCACAGAAGTGAGGAGGTCACAGAGACGGTGGCTCATGAAAGCGAAGCAGAGGCACTAGACAGACGTCTGCTTAACCTGTGGAAGAGAAAGAAGCAGTGGGGAGAGTAGCTTGGGGGCCATTCGTGGGACAGTGGGCAAAGAAAAAGGATCCCTAACTCGGCAGACAGATAGGGCGCACAGGAGTAACCTAGGAGAAATAAAGGATATCAATGCATGAAGGCGCGAAGTGGTCACAGAAGTGGGGGAGGTCACACAGACGGTGGCTCATGAAAGCGAAGTAGGTTACTAGACAGACGTCTGCTTAACCTGTGGAGTAAAAAGAAGCAGTGAAAAGAGCATCTTAGGGGCCGCACGTGGGACAGTGGGCTTCGAAAAAGGATCCCTAACTCATCAAAGAGGTAGGGCGCTCAGTTATATCCTAGGAGAAATAAAGGATATCAATGCATGGAGCCCCGAAGTGGTCACAGAAGTGGAGGAGGTCACGGAGACGGTGGCTCATGAAAGCGAAGCAGGGGCACTAGACAGACGTCTGCTTAACCTGTGGAAGCGAAAGAAGCAGTGGGAAGAGCAGCTTACGGGCCGCACGTCGGACAGTGGGCTTCGAAAAAGGATCCCCAACTCGGCAGAGAGATAGGGCGCTCAGTTATATCCTAGGAGAAATAAAGGATATCAATGCATGGAGCCCCGAAGTGGTCACAGAAGTGGAGGAGGTCACGGAGACGGTGGCTCATGAAAGCGAAGCAGGGGCACTAGACAGACGTCTGCTTAACCTGTGGAAGCGAAAGAAGCAGTGGGAAGAGCAGCTTACGGGCCGCACGTCGGACAGAGGGCTTCGGAAAAGGATCCCCAACTCGGCAGACAGATAGGGCGCACAGGAGTAACCTAGGAGAAATAAAGGATATCAATGCATGGAGCCGCGAAGTGGTCACAGGAGTGGAGGAGGTCACAGAGACGGTGGCTCATGAAAGCGAAGCAGGGGCAATAGACAGACGTCTGCTTAACCTGTGGAAGCGAAAGAAGCATTGGGAAGAGCAGCTTACGGGCCGCATGTCGGACAGTGGGCTTCGAAAAAGGATCCCTAACTCGGCAGACAGATAGGGCGCACAGGAGTAACCTAGGAGAAATAAGGGATATCAATGCATAGAGCCGCGAAGCGGTCACAGAAGTGGAGGAGGTCACTGAGATGGTGGCTCATGAAAGCGAAGCAGGGGCACTAGACAGATATCTGCTTAACCTGTGGAAGCGAAAGAAGCAGTGGGAAGAGAAGCTTGGGGGCCGCACGTCGGACGGTGAGCTCCGAAAAAGGATCCCAAACTCGGCAGACAGATAGGGCGCACAGGAGTAACCTAGGCGAAATAAAGGATATCAATGCATGAAGCCGCGAAGTGGTCACAGAATTGGAGCAGGTCACAGAGACGGTGGGTATGAAAGCGAAGTGGGGCCACTTGACAGATATTTGCTTAACCTGTGGAAGTGAAAGAAGCAGTGGCAAGAGCAGCTTAGGGGCCGCACGTCGGACAGTGGGCTTCGAAAAAGGATCCCTAACTCGTCAAAGAGGTAGGGCGCTCAGGTATAACCTATGAGAAATAAAGGATATCAATGCATGGAGCCGCGAAGTGGTCACAGAAGTGGAGGAGGTCACGGAGACGGTGGCTCATGAAAGCGAAGCAGGGGCATTAGACAGACGTCTGCTTAACCTGTGGAAGCGAAAGAAGCAGTGGGAAGAGCAGCTTGGGGGCCTCACTTGGGACAGTGGACAAAGAAAAAGGATCCCCAACTCGGCAGAGAGATAGGGCGCATAGGAGTAACCTAGGAGAAATAAAGGATATCAATGCATGGAGCCGCGAAGTAGTCACAGAAGTGGAGGAGGTCACAGAGACGGTTGCTGATGAAAGCGAAGCAGGGGCACTAGACAGACATCTGCTTAACCTGTGGAAGCGAAGGAAGAAGTGCGAAGAGCAGCTTGGGGGCCGCACGTGGGACAGTGGGCTCCGAAAGAGGATCCCCAACTCGGCAGAGAGATAGGGCTCACAGGAGTAACCTACGAGAAATAAAGGATATCAATGCATGGAGCCGCGAAGCGGTCACAGAAGTGGAGGAGGTCACCGAGACGGTGGCTGATGAAAGCGAAGCAGGGGCACTAGACAGACGTCTGCTTAACCTGTGGAAGCGAAAGAAGCAGTGGGAAGAGAAGCTTGGGGGCCGCACGTGGGACAGTGAGCTCCGAAAAAGGATCCCAAACTCGGCAGACAGATAGGGCGCACAGGAGTAACCTAGGAGAAATAAAAGATATCAATGCATGAAGCCGCGAAGTGGTCACAGAAGTGGGGGAGGCCACAGAGACGGTGGCTCATGAAAGCGAAGCAGGGCTTTAGACAGACGTCTGTTTAACCTGTGGAGTAAAAAGAAGCAGTGAAAAGAGCATCTTAGGGGCCGCACGTGGACAAGTGGGCTTCGAAAAAGGATCCCTAACTCGTCAAAGAGGTTGGGCGCTCAGGTATAACCTAGGAGATATAAAGGATATCAATGCACGGAGCCGCGAAGTGGTCACAGAAGTGGAGGAGGTCACAGAGACGGTGGGTATGAAAGCGAAGAGGGGCCACTTGACAGATATTTGCTTAACCTGTGGAAGTGAAAGAAGCAGTGGCAACAGCAGCATAGGGGCCGCACGTCGGACTGTGGGCTCCGAAAAAGGATCCCTAACTCGGCAGACAGATAGGGCGCACAGAAGTATCCTTCGAGAAATAAAGGATATCAATGCATGGAGCCGCGAAGTGGTCACAGAATTGGAGGAGGTCACCGAGACGGTGGCTGATGAAAGCGAAGCAGGGGCACTAGACAGACGTCTGCTTAACCTGTGGAAGCAAAAGAAGCAGTGGGAAAAGCAGCTTGGGGGCAGCACGTGGGACTGTGGACAAAAAAGGATCCCTAACTCGGCAGAGAGATAGGGCGCACAGGAGTAACCTAGGAGAAATAAAGGATATCAATGCATGAAGCCGTCAAGTGGTCACAGAAGTGAGGAGGTCACAGAGACGATGGCTCATGAAAGCGAAGCAGGGGCACTAGACAGACGTCTGCTTAACCTGTGGAAGCGAAAGAATCAGTGGGAAGAGCAGCTTGGGGGCCGCACGTGGGACAGTGAGCTCCGAAAAAGGATCCCAAACACGGCAGACAGATAGGGCGCACAGGAGTAACCTAGGAGAAATAAAAGATATCAATGCATGGAGCCGCGAAGTGGTCACAGAAGTGGAGGAGGTCACAGAGACGGTGGCTCATGAAAGCGAAGCAGGGGCACTAGACAGACGTCTGCTTAACCTGTGGCAGCGAAAGAAGCAGTGGGAAGAGCAGCTTGCGGGCCACACGTCGGACAGTGGGCTTCGAAAAAGGATCCCTAACTCGGCAGACAGATAGGGCTCACAGGAGTAAGCTAGGAGAAATAAAGGATATCAATGCATGAAGCCGCGAAGTGGTCACAGAAGTGGGGGAGGTCACTGAGACGGTGGCTCATGAAAGCGAAGCAGGGCACTAGACAGACGTCTGATTAACCTGTGGAGTAAAAAGAAGCAGTGAAAAGAGCATCTTAGGGGCCGCACGTGGGACAGTGGGCTTCGAAAAAGGATCCCTAACTCGTCAAAGAGGTAGGGCGCTCAGGTATAATCTAGGAGAAATAAAGGATATCAATGCATGGAGCCGTCAAGTGGTCACAGAAGTGAGGAGGTCACAGAGACGATGGCTCATGAAAGCGAAGCAGGGGCACTAGACAGACGTCTGCTTAACCTGTGGAAGCGAAAGAATCAGTGGGAAGAGCAGCTTGGGGGCCGCACGTGGGACAGTGAGCTCCGAAAAAGGATCCCAAACACGGCAGACAGATAGGGCGCACAGGAGTAACCTAGGAGAAATAAAAGATATCAATGCATGGAGCCGCGAAGTGGTCACAGAAGTGGAGGAGGTCACAGAGACGGTGGCTCATGAAAGCGAAGCAGGGGCACTAGACAGACGTCTGCTTAACCTGTGGCAGCGAAAGAAGCAGTGGGAAGAGCAGCTTGCGGGCCGCACGTCGGACAGTGGGCTTCGAAAAAGGATCCCTAACTCGGCAGACAGATAGGGCTCACAGGAGTAAGCTAGGAGAAATAAAGGATATCAATGCATGAAGCCGCGAAGTGGTCACAGAAGTGGGGGAGGTCACTGAGACGGTGGCTCATGAAAGCGAAGCAGGGCACTAGACAGACGTCTGATTAACCTGTGGAGTACAAAGAAGCAGTGAAAAGAGCATCTTAGGGGCCGCACGTGGGACAGTGGGCTTCGAAAAAGGATCCCTAACTCGTCAAAGAGGTAGGTCGCACAGGAGTAACCTAGGCGAAATAAAGGATATCAATGCATAGAGGCGCGAAGTGGTCACAGAATTGGAGCAGGTCACAGAGACGGTGGGTATGAAAGCGAAGAGGGGCCACTTGACAGATATTTGCTTGACCTGTGGAAGTGAAAGAAGCAGTGGAAAGAGCAGCTTAGGGGCCGCACATCGGACAGTGGGCTTCGAAAAAGGATCCCTAACTCGTCAAAGAGGTAGGGCGCTCAGGTATAACCTATGAGAAATAAAGGATATCAATGCATGGAGCCGCGAAGTGGTCACAGAAGTGGAGGAGGTCACGGAGACGGTGGCTCATGAAAGCGAAGCAGGGGCATTAGACAGACGTCTGCTTAACCTGTGGAAGCGAAAGAAGCAGTGGGAAGAGCAGCTTGGGGGCCTCACGTGGGACAGTGGACAAAGAAAAAGGATCCCCAACTCGGCAGAGAGATAGGGCGCATAGGAGTAACCTAGGAGAAATAAAGGATATCAATGCATGGAGCCGCGAAGTAGTCACAGAAGTGGAGGAGGTCACAGAGACGGTTGCTGATGAAAGCGAAGCAGGGGCACTAGACAGACATCTGCTTAACCTGTGGAAGCGAAGGAAGAAGTGCGAAGAGCAGCTTGGGGGCCGCACGTGGGACAGTGGGCTCCGAAAGAGGATCCCCAACTCGGCAGAGAGATAGGGCTCACAGGAGTAACCTACGAGAAATAAAGGATATCAATGCATGGAGCCGCGAAGTGGTCACAGAAGTGGAGGAGGTCACCGAGACGGTGGCTGATGAAAGCGAAGCAGGGGCACTAGACACACATTTGCTTAACCTGTGGAAGCGCAAGAAGCAGTGGGAAGAGCAGCTTACGGGCCGCACGTCGGACAGTGGGCTTCGAAAAAGGATCCCTAACTCGGCAGACAGATAGGGCGCACAGGAGTAACCTAGGAGAAATAAAGGATATCAATGCATGAAGCCGAGAAGTGGTCACAGAAGTGGGGGAGGTCGCAGAGACGGTGGCTCATGAAAGCGAAGCAGGGCACTAGACAGACGTCCGCTTAACCTGTGGAGTAAAAAGAAGCAGTAGGAAGAGCAGTTTGGGGGCCGCACGTGGGACATTGGACAAGGAAAAAGAATCCCCAACTCGTAACCTAGGAGAAATAACCTAGGAGTAACCTAGGATAAATAAAGGATATCAATGCATGGAGCCGCGAAGTGGTCACAGAAGTGGAGGAGGTCACCGAGACGGTGGCTGATGAAAGCGAAGCAGGGGCACTAGACAGACGTCTGCTTAACCTGTGGAAGCAAAAGAAGCAGTGGGAAAAGCAGCTTGGGGGCCGCACGTGGGACTGTGGACAAATAAAGGATCCCTAACTCGGCAGAGAGATAGGGCGCACAGGAGTAACCTAGGAGAAATAAAGGATATCAATGCATGGAGCCGCGAAGTGGTCACAGAAGTGGAGGAGGTCACGGAGACGGTGGCTCATGAAAGCGAAGCAGGGGCATGAGACAGACGTCTGCTTAACCTGTGGAAGCGAAAGAAGCAGTGGGAAGAGCAGCTTGGGGGCCGCACGTGGGACAGTGGACAAAGAGAAAGGATCCCCAACTCGGCAGACAGATAGGGCGCACAGTAGTAACCTAGGAGAAATAAAGGATATCAATGCATGGAGCCGCGAATTGGTCACTGATGTGGAGGCGGTCACAGAGACGGTTGCTGATGAAAGCGAAGCAGGGGCACTAGACAGACATCTGCTTAACCTGTGGAAGCGAAGAAAGAAGTGGGAAAAGCAGCTTACGGGCCGCACGTCGGACAGTGGGCTTCGAAAAAGGATCCCTAACTCGGCAGACAGATAGGGCGCACAGGAGTAACCTAGAAGAAATAAAGGATATCAATGCATGAAGCCGCGAAGTGGTCACAGAAGTGGAGGACGTCTCAGAGACGGTTGCTGATGAAAGCGAAGCAGGGGCACTAGACAGACAACTGCTTAACCTGTGCAAGCGATAAAAGCAGTGGGAAGAGCAGCTTAGGGGCCGCACATCGGACAGTGAGCTCCGAAAAAGGATCCCTAACTCGGCAACAGATAGGGCGCACAGGAGTAACCTAGGAGAAATAAAGGATATCTGTGCATGAAGCCGTCAAGTGGTCACAGAAGTGAGGAGGTCACAGAGACGGTGGCTCATGAAAGCGAAGCAGGGGCACTAGACAGACGTCTGCTTAACCTGTGGAAGCGAAAGAAACGGTGGGGAGAGCAGCTTGGGGGCCGCACCTGGGACAGTGGACAAAGAAAAAGGATCCCCAACTCGGCAGAGAGATAGGGCGCAAAGGAGTAACCTAGGGGAAATAAAGGATATCAATGCATGAAGCCGCGAAGTGGTCACAGAAGTGGGGGAGGTGACTGAGACGGTGGCTCATGAAAGCGAAGCAGGGCACTAGACAGACGTCTGATTAACCTGTGGAGTAAAAAGAAGCAGTGAAAAGAGCATCTTAGGGGCCGAACGTGGGACAGTGGGCTTCGAAAAAGGATCCCTAACTCGTCAAAGATTTAGGGCGCTTAGGTATAACCTAGTTGAAATAAAGGATATCAATGCATGGAGCCGCGAAGTGGTCACAGAAGTGGAGGAGGTCACGGAGACGGTGGCTCATTAGAGCGAAGCAGGGGCATTAGACAGACGTCTGCTTAACCTGTGGAAGCGAAAGAAGCAGTAAAAAGAGCATCTTAGGGGGCGCACGTGGGACAGTGCGCTTCGAAAAAGCATCCCAAACTCGGCAAAAAATTAGGGCGCTCATGGGTAACCTAGGAGAAATAAAGGATATCAATGCATGGAGCCGCGAAGTGGTCACAGAAGTGGAGGAGGTCACGGAGACGGTGGCTCATGAAAGCGAATCAGGGGCACTAGACAGACGTCTGCTTAACCTGTGGAGGCGAAAGAACCAGTAGGAAGAGCAGTTTGGGGGCCGCACGTGGGACAGTGGACAAAGAAAAAGGATCCCCAACTCGGCAGACAGATAGGGCGCACAGGAGTAACCTAGAAGAAATAAAGGATATCAATGCATGAAGCCGCGAAGTGGTCACAGAAGTGGAGGACGTCTCAGAGACGGTTGCTGATGAAAGCGAAGCAGGGGCACTAGACAGACAACTGCTTAACCTGTGGAAGCGAAAGAAGCAGTGGGAAAAGCAGCTTACGGGCCGCACGTCGGACAGTGGGCTTCGAAAAAGGATCCCTAACTCGGCAGACAGATAGGGCGCACAGGAGTAACCTAGGAGAAATAAAGGATATCAATGCATGAAGCCGCGAAGTGGTCATAGAAGTGGGGGAGGTGACTGAGACGGTGGCTCATGAAAGCGAAGCAGGGCACTAGACAGACGTCTGATTAACCTGTGGAGTAAAAAGAAGCAGTGAAAAGAGCATCTTAGGGGCCGCACGTGGGACAGTGAGCTCCGAAAAAGGATCCCAAACTCGGCAGACAGATAGGGCGCACAGGAGTAACCAAGGAGAAATAAAAGATATCAATGCATGGAGCCGCGAAGTGGTCACAGAAGTGGAGGAGGTCACAGAGACGGTGGCTCATGAAAGCGAATCAGGTGCACTAGACAGACGTCTGCTTAACCTGTGGAAGCGAAAGAAGCAGTGGGAAGAGCACCTTACGGGCCGCACGTCGGATAGTGGGCTTCGAAAAAGGATCCCTAACTCGGCAGACAGATAGGGCGCACAGGAGTAACCTAGGAGAAATAAAGGATATCAATGCATGAAGCCGCGAAGTGGTCACAGTAGTGGGGGAGGTGACTGAGACGGTGGCTCATGAAAGCGAAGCAGGGCACTAGACAGACGTCTGATTAACCTGTGGAGTAAAAAGAAGCAGTGAAAAGAGCATCTTAGAGGCCGAACGTGGGACAGTGGGCTTCGAAAAAGGATCCCTAACTCGTCAAAGATTTAGGGCGCTTAGGTATAACCTAGGAGAAATAAAGGATATCAATGCATGGAGCCGCGAAGTGGTCACAGAAGTGGAGGAGGTCACGGAGACGGTGGCTCATGAGAGCGAAGCAGGGGCATTAGACAGACATCTGCTTAACCTGTGGAAGCGAAAGAAGCAGTGAAAAGAGCATCTTAGGGGGCGCACGCGGGACAGTGGGCTTCGAAAAAGGATCCCAAACTCGGCAGAAAATTAGGGCGCTCATGGGTAACCTAGGAGAAATAAAGGCTATCAATGCATGGAGCCGCGAAGTGGTCACAGAAGTGGAGGAGGTCACGGAGACGGTGGCTCATGAAAGCGAATCAGGGGCACCAGACAGACGTCTGCTTAACCTGTGGAGGCGAAAGAACCAGTAGGAAGAGCAGTTTGGGGGCCGCACGTGGGACAGTGGACAAAGAAAAAGGATCCCCAACTCGGCAAAGAGATAGGGCGCACAGGAGTAACCTAGGAGAAATAAAGGATATCAATGCATGGAGCCGCGAAGTGGTCACAGAAGTGGAGGAGGTCACCGAGACGGTGGCTGATGAAAGTGAAGCAGGGGCACTAACAGGCGTCTGCTTAACCTGTGGAAGCGAAAGAAGCAGTGGGAAAAGCAGCTTACGGGCCGCACGTCGGACAGTGGGCTTCGAAAAAGGATCCCTAACTCGGCAGACAGATAGGGCGCACAGGAGTAACATAGGAGAAATAAAGGATATCAATGCATGAAGCCGCGAAGTGGTCACAGAAGTGGGGGAGGTGACTGAGACGGTGGCTCATGAAAGCGAAGCAGGGCACTAGACAGACGTCTGATTAACCTGTGGAGTAAAAAGAAGCAGTGAAAAGAGCATCTTAGGGGCCGCACGTGGGACAGTGAGCTCCGAAAAAGGATCCCAAACTCGGCAGACAGATAGGGCGCACAGGAGTAACCAAGGAGAAATCAAAGATATCAATGCATGGAGCCGCGAAGTGGTCACAGAAGTGGAGGAGGTCACAGAGACGGTGGCTCATGAAAGCGAATGAGGGGCACTAGACAGACGTCTGCTTAACCTGTGGAAGCGAAAGAAGCAGTGGGAAGAGCAGCTTACGGGCCGCTCGTCGGACAGTGGGCTTCGAAAAAGGATCCCTAACTCGTCAAAGATTTAGGGCGCTTAGGTATAACCTAGGAGAAATAAAGGATATCAATGCAAGGTGCCGCGAAGTGGTCACAGAAGTGGAGGAGGTCACGGAGACGGTGGCTCATGAGAGCGAAGCAGGGGCATTAGACAGACGTCTGCTTAACCTGTGGAAGCGAAAGAAGCAGTGAAAAGAGCATCTTAGGGGGCGCACGTGGGACAGTGGGCTTCGAAAAAGGATCCCTAACTCGTCAAAGATTTAGGGCGCTTAGGTATAACCTAGGAGAAATAAAGGATATCAATGCATGGAGCCGCGAAGTGGTCACAGAAGTGGAGGAGGTCACGGAGACGGTGGCTCATGAAAGCGAATCAGGGGCACTAGACAGACGTCTGCTTAACCTGTGGAGGCGAAAGAACCAGTAGGAAGAGCAGTTTGGGGGCCGCACGTGGGACAGTGGACAAAGAAAAAGGATCCCCAACTCGGCAAAGAGATAGGGCGCACAGGAGTAACCTAGGAGAAATAAAGGATATCAATGCATGGATTCGCGAAGTGGTCACAGAAGTGGAGGAGGTCACAGAGACGGTGGCTCTTGAAAACGAAGCAGGGGCACTAGACAGACGTCTGCATAACCTGTGGAGGCGAAAGAAGCAGTGAAAAGAGCATCTTAGGAGCCGCACGTGGGACAGTGGGCTTCCAAAAAGGATCCCTAACTCGGCAAAGAGGTAGGGCGCTGAGGTATAACCTAGGAGAAATAAAGGATATCAATGCATGGAGCCGCGAAGTGGTCACAGAAGTGGAGGAGGTCACCGAGACGGTGGCTGATGAAAGTGAAGCAGGGGCACTAACAGGCGTCTGCTTAACCTGTGGAAGCGAAAGAAGCAGTGGGAAAAGCAGCTTACGGGCCGCACGTCGGACAGTGGGCTTCGAAAAAGGATCCCTAACTCGGCAGACAGATAGGGCGCACAGGAGTAACATAGGAGAAATAAAGGATATCAATGCATGAAGCCGCGAAGTGGTCACAGAAGTGGGGGAGGTGACTGAGACGGTGGCTCATGAAAGCGAAGCAGGGCACTAGACAGACGTCTGATTAACCTGTGGAGTAAAAAGAAGCAGTGAAAAGAGCATCTTAGGGGCCGCACGTGGGACAGTGAGCTCCGAAAAAGGATCCCAAACTCGGCAGACAGATAGGGCGCACAGGAGTAACCAAGGAGAAATCAAAGATATCAATGCATGGAGCCGCGAAGTGGTCACAGAAGTGGAGGAGGTCACAGAGACGGTGGCTCATGAAAGCGAATGAGGGGCACTAGACAGACGTCTGCTTAACCTGTGGAAGCGAAAGAAGCAGTGGGAAGAGCAGCTTACGGGCCGCTCGTCGGACAGTGGGCTTCGAAAAAGGATCCCTAACTCGTCAAAGATTTAGGGCGCTTAGGTATAACCTAGGAGAAATAAAGGATATCAATGCAAGGTGCCGCGAAGTGGTCACAGAAGTGGAGGAGGTCACGGAGACGGTGGCTCATGAGAGCGAAGCAGGGGCATTAGACAGACGTCTGCTTAACCTGTGGAAGCGAAAGAAGCAGTGAAAAGAGCATCTTAGGGGGCGCACGTGGGACAGTGGGCTTCGAAAAAGGATCCCTAACTCGTCAAAGATTTAGGGCGCTTAGGTATAACCTAGGAGAAATAAAGGATATCAATGCATGGAGCCGCGAAGTGGTCACAGAAGTGGAGGAGGTCACGGAGACGGTGGCTCATGAAAGCGAATCAGGGGCACTAGACAGACGTCTGCTTAACCTGTGGAGGCGAAAGAACCAGTAGGAAGAGCAGTTTGGGAGCCGTACGTGGGACAGTGGACAAAGAAAAAGGATCCCCAACTCGGCAAAGAGATAGGGCGCACAGGAGTAACCTAGGAGAAATAAAGGATATCAATGCATGGATTCGCGAAGTGGTCACAGAAGTGGAGGAGGTCACAGAGACGGTGGCTCTTGAAAACGAAGCAGGGGCACTAGACAGACGTCTGCATAACCTGTGGAGGCGAAAGAAGCAGTGAAAAGAGCATCTTAGGGGCCGCACGTGGGACAGTGGGCTTCCAAAAAGGATCCCTAACTCGGCAAAGAGGTAGGGCTGCTGAGGTATAACCTAGGAGAAATAAAGGATATCAATGCATGGAGCCGCGAAGTGGTCACAGAAGTGGAGGAGTTCACGGAGACGGTGGCTCGAGAAAGCGAAGAAGGGGCATTAGACAGAAGTCTGCTTAACCTCTGGAAGCGAAAGAAGCAGTGGGAAGAGCAGCTTACGGGCCGCACGTCGGTCAGTGGGCTTCGAAAAGGATCCCTAACTCGGCAGACAGATAGGGCGCACAGGAGTAACCTAGGAGAAATAAAGGATATCAATGCATAGAGCCGCGAAGCGGTCACAGAAGTGGAGGAGGTCACTGAGATGGTGGCTCATGAATGCGAAGCAGGGGCACTAGACAGATATCTGCTTAACCTGTGGAAGCGAAAGAAGCAGTGGGAAGAGCAGCTTGGGGACCGCACGTGGGACAGTGAGCTCCGAAAAAGGATCCCAAACGCGGCAGACAGATAGGACGCACAGGAGTAACCTAGGCGAAATAAAGGATATCAATGCATGGAGCCGCGAAGTGGTCAAAGAAGTGGAGGAGGTCACCGAGACGGTGGCTCATGAAAGCGAAGCAGGGGCACTAGACAGACGTCTGCTCAACCTGTGGAAGCGAAAGAAGCAGTGGGAAGAGCAGCTTAGGGCTGCACACCGGACAGTGGGCTCCAAAAAAGGATCCCTAACTCGGCAGACAAATAGGGCGCCCAGGAGTAACCTAGGGGAATAAAGGATATCAATGCATGGAGCCGCGAAGTGGTCAGAGAAGTGGAGGAGGTCACAGAGACGATTGCTGATGAAAGCGAAGCAGGGGCACTAGACACACATTTGCTTAACCTGTGGAAGCGAAAGAAGAAGTGGGAAGAGCAGCTTACGGGCCGCACGTCGGACAGTGGGCTTCGAAAAAGGATCCCTAACTCGGCAGACAGATAGGGCGCACAGGAGTAACCTAGAAGAAATAAAGGATATCAATGCATGAAGCCGCGAAGTGGTCACAGAAGTGGAGGACGTCTCAGAGACGGTTGCTGATGAAAGCGAAGCAGGGGCACTAGACAGACAACTGCTTAACCTGTGCAAGCGATAGAAGCAGTGGGAAGAGCAGCTTAGGGGCCGCACGTCGGACAGTGAGCTCCGAAAAAGGATCCCTAACTCGGCAACAGATAGGGCGCACAGGAGTAACCTAGGAGAAATAAAGGATATCTGTGCATGAAGCCGTCAAGTGGTCACAGAAGTGAGGAGGTCACAGAGACGGTGGCTCATGAAAGCGAAGCAGGGGCACTAGACAGACGTCTGCTTAACCTGTGGAAGCGAAAGAAGCGGTGGGGAGAGCAGCTTGGGGGCCGCACGTGGGACAGTGGACAAAGAAAAAGGATCCCCAACTCGGCAGAGAGATAGGGCGCAAAGGAGTAACCTAGGGGAAATAAAGGATATCAATGCATGGAGCCGCGAAGTGGTCACAGAAGTGGAGGAGGTCACGGAGACGGTGGCTCATGAAAGTGAAGCAGGGGCACTAGACAGACGTCTGCTTAACCTGTGGAAGCGAAAGAAGCAGTGGGAAGAGCAGCTTGGGGATCGCACGTGGGACAGTGAGCTCCGATAATGGATCCCAAACGCGGCAGACAGATAGGGCGCACAGGAGTAACCTAGGAGAAATAAAAGATATCAATGCATGGAGCCGCGAAGTGGTCACAGAAATGGAGGAGGTCACAGAGACGGTGGCTCATGAAAGCGAAGCAGGGGCACTAGACAGACGTCTGCTTAACCTGTGGAAGTGAAAGAAGCAGTGCGAAGAGCACCTTACGGGCCGCACGTCGGACAGTGGGCTTCGAAAAAGGATCCCCAACTCGGCAGAGAGATATGGCTCACAGGAGTAACCTAGGCGAAATAAAGGATATCAATGCATGGAGCCGCGAAGTGGTCAAAGAAGTGGAGGAGGTCACCGAGACGGTGGCTCATGAAAGCGAAGCAGGGGCACTAGACAGACGTCTGCTTAACCTGTGGAAGCGAAAGAAGCAGTGGGAAGAGCAGCTTAGGGCTGCACACCGGACAGTGGGCTCCAAAAAAGGATCCCTAACTCGGCAGACAAATAGGGCGCCCAGGAGTAACCTAAGGGAATAAAGGATATCAATGCATGGAGCCGCGAAGTGGTCAGAGAAGTGGAGGAGGTCACAGAGACGATTGCTGATGAAAGCGAAGCAGGGGCACTAGACACACATTTGCTTAACCTGTGGAAGCGAAAGAAGAAGTGGGAAGAGCAGCTTACGGGCCGCACGTCGGACAGTGGGCTTCAAAAAAGGATCCCTAACTCGGCAGACAGATAGGGCGCACAGGAGTAACCTAGAAGAAATAAAGGATATCAATGCATGAAGCCGCGAAGTGGTCACAGAAGTGGAGGACGTCTCAGAGACGGTTGCTGATGAAAGCGAAGCAGGGGCACTAGACAGACAACTGCTTAACCTGTGCAAGCGAAAGAAGCAGTGGGAAGAGAAGCTTGGGGGCCGCACGTCGGACGGTGAGCTCCGAAAAAGGATCCCAAACTCGGCAGACAGATAGGGCGCACAGGAGTAACCTAGGCGAAATAAAGGATATCAATGCATGAAGCCGCGAAGTGGTCACAGAATTGGAGCAGGTCACAGAGACGGTGGGTATGAAAGCGAAGTGGGGCCACTTGACAGATATTTGCTTAACCTGTGGAAGTGAAAGAAGCAGTGGCAAGAGCAGCTTAGGGGCCGCACGTCGGACAGTGGGCTTCGAAAAAGGATCCCTAACTCGTCAAAGAGGTAGGGCGCTCAGGTATAACCTATGAGAAATAAAGGATATCAATGCATGGAGCCGCGAAGTGGTCACAGAAGTGGAGGAGGTCACGGAGACGGTGGCTCATGAAAGCGAAGCAGGGGCATTAGACAGACGTCTGCTTAACCTGTAGAAGCGAAAGAAGCAGTGGGAAGAGCAGCTTGGGGGCCTCACTTGGGACAGTGGACAAAGAAAAAGGATCCCCAACTCGGCAGAGAGATAGGGCGCATAGGAGTAACCTAGGAGAAATAAAGGATATCAATGCATGGAGCCGCGAAGTAGTCACAGAAGTGGAGGAGGTCACAGAGACGGTTGCTGATGAAAGCGAAGCAGGGGCACTAGACAGACATCTGCTTAACCTGTGGAAGCGAAGGAAGAAGTGCGAAGAGCAGCTTGGGGGCCGCACTTGGGACAGCGGGCTCCGAAAGAGGATCCCCAACTCAGCAGAGAGATAGGGCTCACAGGAGTAACCTACGAGAAATAAAGGATATCAATGCATGGAGCCGCGAAGCGGTCACAGAAGTGGAGGAGGTCACCGAGACGGTGGCTGATGAAAGCGAAGCAGGGGCACTAGACAGACGTCTGCTTAACCTGTGGAAGCGAAAGAAGCAGTGGGAAGAGAAGCTTGGGGGCCGCACGTGGGACAGTGAGCTCCGAAAAAGGATCCCAAACTCGGCAGACAGATAGGGCGCACAGGAGTAACCTAGGAGAAATAAAAGATATCAATGCATGAAGCCGCGAAGTGGTCACAGAAGTGGGGGAGGCCACAGAGACGGTGGCTCATGAAAGCGAAGCAGGGCTTTAGACAGACGTCTGTTTAACCTGTGGAGTAAAAAGAAGCAGTGAAAAGAGCATCTTAGGGGCCGCACGTGGACAAGTGGGCTTCGAAAAAGGATCCCTAACTCGTCAAAGAGGTTGGGCGCTCAGGTATAACCTAGGAGATATAAAGGATATCAATGCATGGAGCCGCGAAGTGGTCACAGAAGTGGAGGAGGTCACAGAGACGGTGGGTATGAAAGCGAAGAGGGGCCACTTGACAGATATTTGCTTAACCTGTGGAAGTGAAAGAAGCAGTGGCAAGAGCAGCTTAGGGGCCGCACGTCGGACTGTGGGCTCCGAAAAAGGATCCCTAACTCGGCAGACAGATAGGGCGCACAGAAGTATCCTTCGAGAAATAAAGGATATCAATGCATGGAGCCGCGAAGTGGTCACAGAATTGGAGGAGGTCACCGAGACGGTGGCTGATGAAAGCGAAGCAGGGGCACTAGACAGACGTCTGCTTAACCTGTGGAAGCAAAAGAAGCAGTGGGAAAAGCAGCTTGGGGGCAGCACGTGGGACTGTGGACAAAAAAGGATCCCTAACTCGGCAGAGAGATAGGGCGCACAGGAGTAACCTAGGAGAAATAAAGGATATCAATGCATGAAGCCGTCAAGTGGTCACAGAAGTGAGGAGGTCACAGAGACGATGGCTCATGAAAGCGAAGCAGGGGCACTAGACAGACGTCTGCTTAACCTGTGGAAGCGAAAGAATCAGTGGGAAGAGCAGCTTGGGGGCCGCACGTGGGACAGTGAGCTCCGAAAAAGGATCCCAAACACGGCAGACAGATAGGGCGCACAGGAGTAACCTAGGAGAAATAAAAGATATCAATGCATGGAGCCGCGAAGTGGTCACAGAAGTGGAGGAGGTCACAGAGACGGTGGCTCATGAAAGCGAAGCAGGGGCACTAGACAGACGTCTGCTTAACCTGTGGCAGCGAAAGAAGCAGTGGGAAGAGCAGCTTGCGGGCCGCACGTCGGACAGTGGGCTTCGAAAAAGGATCCCTAACTCGGCAGACAGATAGGGCTCACAGGAGTAAGCTAGGAGAAATAAAGGATATCAATGCATGAAGCCGCGAAGTGGTCACAGAAGTGGGGGAGGTCACTGAGACGGTGGCTCATGAAAGCGAAGCAGGGCACTAGACAGACGTCTGATTAACCTGTAGAGTAAAAAGAAGCAGTGAAAAGAGCATCTTAGGGGCCGCACGTGGGACAGTGGGCTTCGAAAAAGGATCCCTAACTCGTCAAAGAGGTAGGGCGCTCAGGTATAATCTAGGAGAAATAAAGGATATCAATGCATGGAGCCGTCAAGTGGTCACAGAAGTGAGGAGGTCACAGAGACGATGGCTCATGAAAGCGAAGCAGGGGCACTAGACAGACGTCTGCTTAACCTGTGGAAGCGAAAGAATCAGTGGGAAGAGCAGCTTGGGGGCCGCACGTGGTACAGTGAGCTCCGAAAAAGGATCCCAAACACGGCAGACAGATAGGGCGCACAGGAGTAACCTAGGAGAAATAAAAGATATCAATGCATGGAGCCGCGAAGTGGTCACAGAAGTGGAGGAGGTCACAGAGACGGTGGCTCATGAAAGCGAAGCAGGGGCACTAGACAGACGTCTGCTTAACCTGTGGCAGCGAAAGAAGCAGTGGGAAGAGCAGCTTGCGGGCCGCACGTCGGACAGTGGGCTTCGAAAAAGGATCCCTAACTCGGCAGACAGATAGGGCTCACAGGAGTAAGCTAGGAGAAATAAAGGATATCAATGCATGAAGCCGCGAAGTGGTCACAGAAGTGGGGGAGGTCACTGAGACGGTGGCTCATGAAAGCGAAGCAGGGCACTAGACAGACGTCTGATTAACCTGTGGAGTAAAAAGAAGCAGTGAAAGGAGCATCTTAGGGGCCGCACGTGGGACAGTGGGCTTCGAAAAAGGATCCCTAACTCGTCAAAGAGGTAGGGCGCTCAGGTATAATCTAGGAGAAATAAAGGATATCAATGCATGGAGCCGCGAAGTGGTCACAGAAGTGGAGGAGGTCACGGAGACGGTGGCTCATGAAAGCGAAGCAGGGGCATTAGACAGACGTCTGCTTAACCTGTGGAAGCGAAAGAAGCAGTGAAAAGAGCATCTTAGGGGGCGCACGTGGGACAGTGGGCTTCGAAAAAGGATCCCTAACTCGGCAGAAAATTAGGGCGCTCATGGGTAACCTAGGGGAAATAAAGGATATCAATGCATGGAGCCGCGAAGTGGTGACAGAAGTGGAGGAGGTCACGGAGACGGTGGCTCATGAAAGCGAAGCAGGGGCACTAGACAGACGTCTGCTTAACCTGTGGAAGCGAAAGAAGCAGTAGGAAGAGCAGTTTGGGGGCCGCACGTGACACAGTGGGCTCCGAAAAAGGATCCCGAACTCGGCAGAGAGATAGGGCGCACAGGAGTAACCTAGGCGAATTAAAGGATATCAATGCATGGAGCCGCGAAGTGGTCTCAGAAGTGGAGGAGGTCACAGAGACGGTGGCTCATGAAAGCGAAGCAGGGGCACTAGACAGACGTCTGCTTAGCCTGTGGAAGCGAAAGAAGCAGTGGTAAGAACAGCTTGGAGGCCGCACTTGGGAAAGTGGGCTCCGAAAAAGGATCCCGAACTCGGCAGAGAGATAGGTCGCACAGGAGTAACCTAGGCGAAATTAAGGATATCAATGCATAGAGCCGCGAAGTGGTCACAGAATTGGAGGAGGTCACAGGGACGATTGCTGATGAAAGCGAAGCAGGGGCACTAGACACACATTTGCTTAACCTGTGGAAGCGCAAGAAGCAGTGGGAAGAGCAGCTTACGGGCCGCACGTCGGACAGTGGGCTTCGAAAAAGGATCCCTAACTCGGCAGACAGATAGGGCGCACAGGAGTAACCTAGGAGAAATAAAGGATATCAATGCATGAAGCCGAGAAGTGGTCACAGAAGTGGGGGAGGTCGCAGAGACGGTGGCTCATGAAAGCGAAGCAGGGCACTAGACAGACGTCCGCTTAACCTGTGGAGTAAAAAGAAGCAGTAGGAAGAGCAGTTTGGGGGCCGCACGTGGGACATTGGACAAAGAAAAAGAATCCCCAACTCGTAACCTAGGAGAAATAACCTAGGAGTAACCTAGGATAAATAAAGGATATCAATGCATGGAGCCGCGAAGTGGTCACAGAAGTGGAGGAGGTCACCGAGACGGTGGCTGATGAAAGCGAAGCAGGGGCACTAGACAGACGTCTGCTTAACCTGTGGAAGCAAAAGAAGCAGTGGGAAAAGCAGCTTGGGGGCCGCACGTGGGACTGTGGACAAATAAAGGATCCCTAACTCGGCAGAGAGATAGGGCGCACAGGAGTAACCTAGGAGAAATAAAGGATATCAATGCATGGAGCCGCGAAGTGGTCACAGAAGTGGAGGAGGTCACGGAGACGGTGGCTCATGAAAGCGAAGCAGGGGCATGAGACAGACGTCTGCTTAACCTGTGGAAGCGAAAGAAGCAGTGGGAAGAGCAGCTTGGGGGCCGCACGTGGGACAGTGGACAAAGAGAAAGGATCCCCAACTCGGCAGACAGATAGGGCGCACAGTAGTAACCTAGGAGAAATAAAGGATATCAATGCATGGAGCCGCGAATTGGTCACTGATGTGGAGGCGGTCACAGAGACGGTTGCTGATGAAAGCGAAGCAGGGGCACTAGACAGACATCTGCTTAACCTGTGGAAGCGAAGGAAGAAGTGGGAAAAGCAGCTTACGGGCCGCACGTCGGACAGTGGGCTTCGAAAAAGGATCCCTAACTCGGCAGACAGATAGGGCGCAAAGGAGTAACCTAGGGGAAATAAAGGATATCAATGCATGAAGCCGCGAAGTGGTCACAGAAGTGGGGGAGGTGACTGAGACGGTGGCTCATGAAAGCGAAGCAGGGCACTAGACAGACGTCTGATTAACCTGTGGAGTAAAAAGAAGCAGTGAAAAGAGCATCTTAGGGGCCGAACGTGGGACAGTGGGCTTCGAAAAAGGATCCCTAACTCGTCAAAGATTTAGGGCGCTTAGGTATAACCTAGTTGAAATAAAGGATATCAATGCATGGAGCCGCGAAGTGGTCACAGAAGTGGAGGAGGTCACGGAGACGGTGGCTCATTAGAGCGAAGCAGGGGCATTAGACAGACGTCTGCTTAACCTGTGGAAGCGAAAGAAGCAGTAAAAAGAGCATCTTAGGGGGCGCACGTGGGACAGTGCGCTTCGAAAAAGCATCCCAAACTCGGCAAAAAATTAGGGCGCTCATGGGTAACCTAGGAGAAATAAAGGATATCAATGCATGGAGCCGCGAAGTGGTCACAGAAGTGGAGGAGGTCACGGAGACGGTGGCTCATGAAAGCGAATCAGGGGCACTAGACAGACGTCTGCTTAACCTGTGGAGGCGAAAGAACCAGTAGGAAGAGCAGTTTGGGGGCCGCACGTGGGACAGTGGACAAAGAAAAAGGATCCCCAACTCGGCAGACAGATAGGGCGCACAGGAGTAACCTAGAAGAAATAAAGGATATCAATGCATGAAGCCGCGAAGTGGTCACAGAAGTGGAGGACGTCTCAGAGACGGTTGCTGATGAAAGCGAAGCAGGGGCACTAGACAGACAACTGCTTAACCTGTGCAAGCGATAGAAGCAGTGGGAAGAGCAGCTTAGGGGCCGCACGTCGGACAGTGAGCTCCGAAAAAGGATCCCTAACTCGGCAACAGATAGGGCGCACAGGAGTAACCTAGGAGAAATAAAGGATATCAATGCAAGGAGCCGCGAAGTGGTCACAGAAGTGGAGGAGGTCACCGAGACGGTGGCTGATGAAAGTGAAGCAGGGGCACTAGACAGGCGTCTGCTTAACCTGTGGAAGCGAAAGAAGCAGTGGGAAAAGCAGCTTACGGGCCGCACGTCGGACAGTGGGCTTCGAAAAAGGATCCCTAACTCGGCAGACAGATAGGGCGCACAGGAGTAACCTAGGAGAAATAAAGGATATCAATGCATGAAGCCGCGAAGTGGTCACAGAAGTGGGGGAGGTGACTGAGACGGTGGCTCATGAAAGCGAAGCAGGGCACTAGACAGACGTCTGATTAACCTGTGGAGTAAAACGAAGCAGTGAAAAGAGCATCTTAGGGGCCGCACGTGGGACAGTGAGCTCCGAAAAAGGATCCCAAACTCGGCAGACAGATAGGGCGCACAGGAGTAACCAAGGAGAAATAAAAGATATCAATGCATGGAGCCGCGAAGTGGTCACAGAAGTGGAGGAGGTCACAGAGACGGTGGCTCATGAAAGCGAATCAGGTGCACTAGACAGACGTCTGCTTAACCTGTGGAAGCGAAAGATGCAGTGGGAAGAGCACCTTACGGGCCGCACGTCGGATAGTGGGCTTCGAAAAAGGATCCCTAACTCGGCAGACAGATAGGGCGCACAGGAGTAACCTAGGAGAAATAAAGGATATCAATGCATGAAGCCGCGAAGTGGTCACAGAAGTGGGGGAGGTGACTGAGACGGTGGCTCATGAAAGCGAAGCAGGGCACTAGACAGACGTCTGATTAACCTGTGGAGTAAAAAGAAGCAGTGAAAAGAGCATCTTAGAGGCCGAACGTGGGACAGTGGGCTTCGAAAAAGGATCCCTAACTCGTCAAAGATTTAGGGCGCTTAGGTATAACCTAGGAGAAATAAAGGATATCAATGCATGGAGCCGCGAAGTGGTCACAGAAGTGGAGGAGGTCACGGAGACGGTGGCTCATGAGAGCGAAGCAGGGGCATTAGACAGACATCTGCTTAACCTGTGGAAGCGAAAGAAGCAGTGAAAAGAGCATCTTAGGGGGCGCACGTGGGACAGTGGGCTTCGAAAAAGGATCCCAAACTCGGCAGAAAATTAGGGCGCTCATGGGTAACCTAGGAGAAATAAAGGCTATCAATGCATGGAGCCGCGAAGTGGTCACAGAAGTGGAGGAGGTCACGGAGACGGTGGCTCATGAAAGCGAATCAGGGGCACCAGACAGACGTCTGCTTAACCTGTGGAGGCGAAAGAACCAGTAGGAAGAGCAGTTTGGGGGCCGCACGTGGGACAGTGGACAAAGAAAAAGGATCCCCAACTCGGCAAAGAGATAGGGCGCACAGGAGTAACCTAGGAGAAATAAAGGATATCAATGCATGGATTCGCGAAGTGGTCACAGACGTGGAGGAGGTCACAGAGACGGTGGCTCATGAAAACGAAGCAGGGGCACTAGACAGACGTCTGCATAACCTGTGGAGGCGAAAGAAGCAGTGAAAAGAGCATCTTAGGAGCCGCACGTGGGACAGTGGGCTTCCAAAAAGGATCCCTAACTCGGCAAAGAGGTAGGGCGCTGAGGTATAACCTAGGAGAAATAAAGGATATCAATGCATGGAGCCGCGAAGTGGTCACAGAAGTGGAGGAGGTCACCGAGACGGTGGCTGATGAAAGTGAAGCAGGGGCACTAACAGGCGTCTGCTTAACCTGTGGAAGCGAAAGAAGCAGTGGGAAAAGCAGCTTACGGGCCGCACGTCGGACAGTGGGCTTCGAAAAAGGATCCCTAACTCGGCAGACAGATAGGGCGCACAGGAGTAACATAGGAGAAATAAAGGATATCAATGCATGAAGCCGCGAAGTGGTCACAGAAGTGGGGGAGGTGACTGAGACGGTGGCTCATGAAAGCGAAGCAGGGCACTAGACAGACGTCTGATTAACCTGTGGAGTAAAAAGAAGCAGTGAAAAGAGCATCTTAGGGGCCGCACGTGGGACAGTGAGCTCCGAAAAAGGATCCCAAACTCGGCAGACAGATAGGGCGCACAGGAGTAACCAAGGAGAAATCAAAGATATCAATGCATGGAGCCGCGAAGTGGTCACAGAAGTGGAGGAGGTCACAGAGACGGTGGCTCATGAAAGCGAATGAGGGGCACTAGACAGACGTCTGCTTAACCTGTGGAAGCGAAAGAAGCAGTGGGAAGAGCAGCTTACGGGCCGCTCGTCGGACAGTGGGCTTCGAAAAAGGATCCCTAACTCGTCAAAGATTTAGGGCGCTTAGGTATAACCTAGGAGAAATAAAGGATATCAATGCAAGGTGCCGCGAAGTGGTCACAGAAGTGGAGGAGGTCACGGAGACGGTGGCTCATGAGAGCGAAGCAGGGGCATTAGACAGACGTCTGCTTAACCTGTGGAAGCGAAAGAAGCAGTGAAAAGAGCATCTTAGGGGGCGCACGTGGGACAGTGGGCTTCGAAAAAGGATCCCTAACTCGTCAAAGATTTAGGGCGCTTAGGTATAACCTAGGAGAAATAAAGGATATCAATGCATGGAGCCGCGAAGTGGTCACAGAAGTGGAGGCGGTCACGGAGACGGTGGCTCATGAAAGCGAATCAGGGGCACTAGACAGACGTCTGCTTAACCTGTGGAGGCGAAAGAACCAGTAGGAAGAGCAGTTTGGGAGCCGCACGTGGGACAGTGGACAAAGAAAAAGGATCCCCAACTCGGCAAAGAGATAGGGCGCACAGGAGTAACCTAGGAGAAATAAAGGATATCAATGCATGGATTCGCGAAGTGGTCACAGAAGTGGAGGAGGTCACAGAGACGGTGGCTCTTGAAAACGAAGCAGGGGCACTAGACAGACGTCTGCATAACCTGTGGAGGCGAAAGAAGCAGTGAAAAGAGCATCTTAGGGGCCGCACGTGGGACAGTGGGCTTCCAAAAAGGATCCCAAACTCGGCAAAGAGGTAGGGCTGCTGAGGTATAACCTAGGAGAAATAAAGGATATCAATGCATGGAGCCGCGAAGTGGTCACAGAAGTGGAGGAGTTCACGGAGACGGTGGCTCGAGAAAGCGAAGCAGGGGCATTAGACAGAAGTCTGCTTAACCTCTGGAAGCGAAAGAAGCAGTGGGAAGAGCAGCTTACGGGCCGCACGTCGGACAGTGGGCTTCGAAAAGGATCCCTAACTCGGCAGACAGATAGGGCGCACAGGAGTAACCTAGGAGAAATAAAGGATATCAATGCATAGAGCCGCGAAGCGGTCACAGAAGTGGAGGAGGTCACTGAGATGGTGGCTCATGAATGCGAAGCAGGGGCACTAGACAGATATCTGCTTAACCTGTGGAAGCGAAAGAAGCAGTGGGAAGAGCAGCTTGGGGACCGCACGTGGGACAGTGAGCTCCGAAAAAGGATCCCAAACGCGGCAGACAGATAGGACGCACAGGAGTAACCTAGGCGAAATAAAGGATATCAATGCATGGAGCCGCGAAGTGGTCAAAGAAGTGGAGGAGGTCACCGAGACGGTGGCTCATGAAAGCGAAGCAGGGGCACTAGACAGACGTCTGCTCAACCTGTGGAAGCGAAAGAAGCAGTGGGAAGAGCAGCTTAGGGCTGCACACCGGACAGTGGGCTCCAAAAAAGGATCCCTAACTCGGCAGACAAATAGGGCGCCCAGGAGTAACCTAGGGGAATAAAGGATATCAATGCATGGAGCCGCGAAGTGGTCAGAGAAGTGGAGGAGGTCACAGAGACGATTGCTGATGAAAGCGAAGCAGGGGCACTAGACACACATTTGCTTAACCTGTGGAAGCGAAAGAAGAAGTGGGAAGAGCAGCTTACGGGCCGCACGTCGGACAGTGGGCTTCGAAAAAGGATCCCTAACTCGGCAGACAGATAGGGCGCACAGGAGTAACCTAGAAGAAATAAAGGATATCAATGCATGAAGCCGCGAAGTGGTCACAGAAGTGGAGGACGTCTCAGAGACGGTTGCTGATGAAAGCGAAGCAGGGGCACTAGACAGACAACTGCTTAACCTGTGCAAGCGATAGAAGCAGTGGGAAGAGCAGCTTAGGGGCCGCACGTCGGACAGTGAGCTCCGAAAAAGGATCCCTAACTCGGCAACAGATAGGGCGCACAGGAGTAACCTAGGAGAAATAAAGGATATCTGTGCATGAAGCCGTCAAGTGGTCACAGAAGTGAGGAGGTCACAGAGACGGTGGCTCATGAAAGCGAAGCAGGGGCACTAGACAGACGTCTGCTTAACCTGTGGAAGCGAAAGAAGCGGTGGGGAGAGCAGCTTGGGGGCCGCACGTGGGACAGTGGACAAAGAAAAAGGATCCCCAACTCGGCAGAGAGATAGGGCGCAAAGGAGTAACCTAGGGGAAATAAAGGATATCAATGCATGGAGCCGCGAAGTGGTCACAGAAGTGGAGGAGGTCACGGAGACGGTGGCTCATGAAAGTGAAGCAGGGGCACTAGACAGACGTCTGCTTAACCTGTGGAAGCGAAAGAAGCAGTGGGAAGAGCAGCTTGGGGATCGCACGTGGGACAGTGAGCTCCGATAAAGGATCCCAAACGCGGCAGACAGATAGGGCGCACAGGAGTAACCTAGGAGAAATAAAAGATATCAATGCATGGAGCCGCGAAGTGGTCACAGAAATGGAGGAGGTCACAGAGACGGTGGCTCATGAAAGCGAAGCAGGGGCACTAGACAGACGTCTGCTTAACCTGTGGAAGCGAAAGAAGCAGTGCGAAGAGCACCTTACGGGCCGCACGTCGGACAGTGGGCTTCGAAAAAGGATCCCCAACTCGGCAGAGAGATATGGCTCACAGGAGTAACCTAGGCGAAATAAAGGATATCAATGCATGGAGCCGCGAAGTGGTCAAAGAAGTGGAGGAGGTCACCGAGACGGTGGCTCATGAAAGCGAAGCAGGGGCACTAGACAGACGTCTGCTTAACCTGTGGAAGCGAAAGAAGCAGTGGGAAGAGCAGCTTAGGGCTGCACACCGGACAGTGGGCTCCAAAAAAGGATCCCTAACTCGGCAGACAAATAGGGCGCCCAGGAGTAACCTAAGGGAATAAAGGATATCAATGCATGGAGCCGCGAAGTGGTCAGAGAAGTGGAGGAGGTCACAGAGACGATTGCTGATGAAAGCGAAGCAGGGGCACTAGACACACATTTGCTTAACCTGTGGAAGCGAAAGAAGAAGTGGGAAGAGCAGCTTACGGGCCGCACGTCGGACAGTGGGCTTCAAAAAAGGATGCCTAACTCGGCAGACAGATAGGGCGCACAGGAGTAACCTAGAAGAAATAAAGGATATCAATGCATGAAGCCGCGAAGTGGGCACAGAAGTGGAGGACGTCTCAGAGACGGTTGCTGATGAAAGCGAAGCAGGGGCACTAGACAGACAACTGCTTAACCTGTGCAAGCGATAGAAGCAGTGGGAAGAGCAGCTTAGGGGCCGCACGTCGGACAGTGAGCTCCGAAAAAGGATCCCTAACTCGGCAACAGATAGGGCGCACAGCAGTAACCTAGGAGAAATAAAGGATATCTGTGCATGAAGCCGTCAAGTGGTCACAGAAGTGAGGAGGTCACAGAGACGGTGGCTCATGAAAGCGAAGCAGGGGCACTAGACAGACGTCTGCTTAACCTGTGGAAGCGAAAGAAGCGGTGGGGAGAGCAGCTTGGAGGCCGCACGTGGGACAGTGGACAAAGAAAAAGGATCCCCTACTCAGCAGAGAGATAGGGCGCAAAGGAGTAACCTAGGAGAAATAAAGGATATCAATGCATGGAGCCGCGAAGTGGTCACAGAAGTGGAGGAGGTCACGGAGACGGTGGCTCATGAAAGTGAAGCAGGGGCACTAGACAGACGTCTGCTTAACCTGTGGAAGCGAAAGAAGCAGTGGGAAAAGCAGCTTGGGGGCCGCACGTGGGACTGTGGACAAAAAAGTATCCCTAACTCGACAGAGAGATAGGGCGCACAGGAGTAACCTACGAGAAATAAAGGATATCAATGCATAGAGCCGCGAAGCGGTCACAGAAGTGGAGGAGGTCACTGAAATGGCGGCTCATGAAAACGAAGCAGGGGCGCTAGACAGATATCTGCTTAACCTGTGGGAGCGAAAGAAGCAGTGGGAAGAGCAGCTTGGGGGCCGCACGTGGGACAGTGAGCTCCGAAAAAGGACCCCAAACTCGGCAGACAGATAGGGCGCACAGGAGTAACCTAGGAGAAATAAAAGATATCAATGCATGGAGCCGCGAAGTGGTCACAGAAGTGGAGGAGGTCACAGAGACAGTGGCTCATGAAAGCGAAGCAGGGGCACTAGACAGACGTCTGCTTAACCTGTGGAAGCGAAAGAAGCAGTGGGAAGAGCAGCTTACGGGCCGCACGTCGGACAGTAGGCTTCGAAAAAGGATCCCTAACTCGGCAGACAGATAGGGCGCACAGGAGTAACCTAGGAGAAATAAAGGATATCAATGCATGAAGCCGCGAAGTGGTCACAGAAGTGGGGGAGGTCTCTGAGACGGTGGCTCATGAAAGCGAAGCAGGGCACTAGACAGACGTCTGATTAACCTGTGGAGTAAAAAGAAGCAGTGAAAAGAGCATCTTAGGGGCCGCACGTGGGACAGTGGGCTTCGAAAAAGGATCCCTAACTCGTCAAAGATTTAGGGCGCTCAGGTATAACCTAGGAGAAATAAAGGATATCAATGCATGGAGCCGCGAAGTGGTCACAGAAGTGGAAGAGTTCACGGAGACGGTGGCTCATGAAAGCGAAGCAGGGGCATTAGACAGAAGTCTGCTTAACCTCTGGAAGCGAAAGAAGCAGTGGGAAGAGCAGCTTGGGGGCCGCATGTGGGACAGTGGGCTCCGAAAAAGGATCCCGAACTCGGCAGAGAGATAGGGCGCACAGGAGTAACCTAGGCGAAATAAAGGATATCAATGCATGGAGCCGCAAAGTGGTCACAGAAGTGGAGGAGGTCACAGAGACGGTGGCTCATGAAAGCGAAGCAGGGGCACTAGACAGACGTCTGCTTAACCTGTGCAAGCGATAGAAGCAGTGGGAAGAGCAGCTTAGGGGCCGCACGTCGGACAGTGAGCTTCGAAAAAGGATCCCTAACTCGTCAAAGATTTAGGGGCGCTTAGGTATAACCTAGGAGAAATAAAGGATATCAATGCATGGAGCCGCGAAGTGGTCACAGAAGTGGAGGAGGTCACGGAGACGGTGGCTCATGAAAGCGAATCAGGGGCACTAGACAGACGTCTGCTTAACCTGTGGAGGCGAAAGAACCAGTAGGAAGAGCAGTTTGGGGGCCGCACGTGGGACAGTGGACAAAGAAAAAGGATCCCCAACTCGGCAAAGAGATAGGGCGCACAGGAGTAACCTAGGAGAAATAAAGGATATCAATGCATGGATTCGCGAAGTCTTCACAGAAGTGGAGGAGGTCACAGAGACGGTGGCTCTTGAAAACGAAGCAGGGGCACTAGACAGACGTCTGCATAACCTGTGGAGGCGAAAGAAGCAGTGAAAAGAGCATCTTAGGGGCCGCACGTGGGACAGTGGGCTTCCAAAAAGGATCCCTAACTCGGCAAAGAGGTAGGGCTGCTGAAGTATAACCTAGGAGAAATAAAGGATATCAATGCATGGAGCCGCGAAGTGGTCACAGAAGTGGAGGAGTTCACGGAGACGGTGGCTCGAGAAAGCGAAGCAGGGGCATTAGACAGAAGTCTGCTTAACCTCTGGAAGCGAAAGAAGCAGTGGGAAGAGCAGCTTACGGGCCGCACGTCGGACAGTGGGCTTCGAAAAAGGATCCCTAACTCGGCAGACAGATAGGGCGCACAGGAGTAACCTAGGAGAAATAAAGGATATCAATGCATGAAGCCGCGAAGTGGTCACAGAAGTGGGGGAGGTCTCTGAGACGGTGGCTCATGAAAGCGAAGCAGGGCACTAGACAGACGTCTGATTAACCTGTGGAGTAAAAAGAAGCAGTGAAAAGAGCATCTTAGGGGCCGCACGTGGGACAGTGGGCTTCGAAAAAGGATCCCTAACTCGTCAAAGATTTAGGGCGCTCAGGTATAACCTAGGAGAAATAAAGGATATCAATGCATGGAGCCGCGAAGTGGTCACAGAAGTGGAAGAGTTCACGGAGACGGTGGCTCATGAAAGCGAAGCAGGGGCATTAGACAGAAGTCTGCTTAACCTCTGGAAGCGAAAGAAGCAGTGGGAAGAGCAGCTTGGGGGCCGCATGTGGGACAGTGGGCTCCGAAAAAGGATCCCGAACTCGGCAGAGAGATAGGGCGCACAGGAGTAACCTAGGCGAAATAAAGGATATCAATGCATGGAGCCGCAAAGTGGTCACAGAAGTGGAGGAGGTCACAGAGACGGTGGCTCATGAAAGCGAAGCAGGGGCACTAGACAGACGTCTGCTTAACCTGTGCAAGCGATAGAAGCAGTGGGAAGAGCAGCTTAGGGGCCGCACGTCGGACAGTGAGCTTCGAAAAAGGATCCCTAACTCGTCAAAGATTTAGGGCGCTTAGGTATAACCTAGGAGAAATAAAGGATATCAATGCATGGAGCCGCGAAGTGGTCACAGAAGTGGAGGAGGTCACGGAGACGGTGGCTCATGAAAGCGAATCAGGGGCACTAGACAGACGTCTGCTTAACCTGTGGAGGCGAAAGAACCAGTAGGAAGAGCAGTTTGGGGGCCGCACGTGGGACAGTGGACAAAGAAAAAGGATCCCCAACTCGGCAAAGAGATAGGGCGCACAGGAGTAACCTAGGAGAAATAAAGGATATCAATGCATGGATTCGCGAAGTGGTCACAGAAGTGGAGGAGGTCACAGAGACGGTGGCTCTTGAAAACGAAGCAGGGGCACTAGACAGACGTCTGCATAACCTGTGGAGGCGAAAGAAGCAGTGAAAAGAGCATCTTAGGGGCCGCACGTGGGAGAGTGGGCTTCCAAAAAGGATCCCTAACTCGGCAAAGAGGTAGGGCTGCTGAAGTATAACCTAGGAGAAATAAAGGATATCAATGCATGGAGCCGCGAAGTGGTCACAGAAGTGGAGGAGTTCACGGAGACGGTGGCTCGAGAAAGCGAAGCAGGGGCATTAGACAGAAGTCTGCTTAACCTCTGGAAGCGAAAGAAGCAGTGGGAAGAGCAGCTTACGGGCCGCACGTCGGACAGTGGGCTTCGAAAAGGATCCCTAACTCGGCAGACAGATAGGGCGCACAGGAGTAACCTAGGAGAAATAAAGGATATCAATGCATAGAGCCGCGAAGCGGTCACAGAAGTGGAGGAGGTCACTGAGATGGTGGCTCATGAATGCGAAGCAGGGGCACTAGACAGATATCTGCTTAACCTGTGGAAGCGAAAGAAGCAGTGGGAAGAGCAGCTTGGGGACCGCACGTGGGACAGTGAGCTCCGAAAAAGGATCCCAAACGCGGCAGACAGATAGGACGCACAGGAGTAACCTAGGCGAAATAAAGGATATCAATGCATGGAGCCGCGAAGTGGTCAAAGAAGTGGAGGAGGTCACCGAGACGGTGGCTCATGAAAGCGAAGCAGGGGCACTAGACAGACGTCTGCTTAACCTGTGGAAGCGAAAGAAGCGGTGGGGAGAGCAGCTTGGGGGCCGCACGTGGGACAGTGGACAAAGAAAAAGGATCCCCAACTCGGCAGAGAGATAGGGCGCAAAGGAGTAACCTAGGGGAAATAAAGGATATCAATGCATGGAGCCGCGAAGTGGTCACAGAAGTGGAGGAGGTCACGGAGACGGTGGCTCATGAAAGTGAAGCAGGGGCACTAGACAGACGTCTGCTTAACCTGTGGAAGCGAAAGAAGCAGTGGGAAGAGCAGCTTGGGGACCGCACGTGGGACAGTGAGCTCCGATAAAGGATCCCAAACGCGGCAGACAGATAGGGCGCACAGGAGTAACCTAGGAGAAATAAAAGATATCAATGCATGGAGCCGCGAAGTGGTCACAGAAATGGAGGAGGTCACAGAGACGGTGGCTCATGAAAGCGAAGCAGGGGCTCTAGACAGACGTCTGCTTAACCTGTGGAAGCGAAAGAAGCAGTGCGAAGAGCACCTTACGGGCCGCACGTCGGACAGTGGGCTTCGAAAAAGGATCCCCAACTCGGCAGAGAGATATGGCTCACAGGAGTAACCTAGGCGAAATAAAGGATATCAATGCATGGAGCCGCGAAGTGGTCAAAGAAGTGGAGGAGGTCACCGAGACGGTGGCTCATGAAAGCGAAGCAGGGGCACTAGACAGACGTCTGCTTAACCTGTGGAAGCGAAAGAAGCAGTGGGAAGAGCAGCTTAGGGCTGCACACCGGACAGTGGGCTCCAAAAAAGGATCCCTAACTCGGCAGACAAATAGGGCGCCCAGGAGTAACCTAAGGGAATAAAGGATATCAATGCATGGAGCCGCGAAGTGGTCAGAGAAGTGGAGGAGGTCACAGAGATGATTGCTGATGAAAGCGAAGCAGGGGCACTAGACACACATTTGCTTAACCTGTGGAAGCGAAAGAAGAAGTGGGAAGAGCAGCTTACGGGCCGCACCGTCGGACAGTGGGCTTCAAAAAGGATCCCTAACTCGGCAGACAGATAGGGCGCACAGGAGTAACCTAGAAGAAATAAAGGATATCAATGCATGAAGCCGCGAAGTGGTCACAGAAGTGGAGGACGTCTCAGAGACGGTTGCTGATGAAAGCGAAGCAGGGGCACTAGACAGACAACTGCTTAACTTGTGCAAGCGATAGAAGCAGTGGGAAGAGCAGCTTAGGGGCCGCACGTCGGACAGTGAGCTCCGAAAAAGGATCCTAACTCGGCAACAGATAGGGCGCACAGAGTAACCTAGGAGAAATAAAGGATATCTGTGCATGAAGCCGTCAAGTGGTCACAGAAGTGAGGAGGTCACAGAGACGGTGGCTCTTGAAAGCGAAGCAGGGGCACTAGACAGACGTCTGCTTAACCATGTGGAAGCGAAAGAAGCGGTGGGGGAGAGCAGCTTGGAGGCCGCACGTGGGACAGTGGACAAAGAAAAAGGATCCCCTACTCAGCAGAGAGATAGGGCGCAAAGGAGTAACCTAGGAGAAATAAAGGATATCAATGCATGGAGCCGCGAAAGTGGTCACAGAAGTGAGAGGAGGTCACGGAGACGGTGGCTCATGAAAGTGAAGCAGGGGCACTAGACAGACGTCTGCTTAACCTGTGGAAGCGAAAGAAGCAGTGGGAAAAGCAGCTTGGTGGCCGCACAGTGGGGACTGTGGACAAAAAGTATCCCTAACTCGGCAGAGAGATAGGGCGCACAGGAGTAACCTACGAGAAATAAAGGATATCAATGCATAGAGCCGCGAAGCGGTCAGAGAAGTGGAGGAGGTCACTGAAATGGCGGCTCATGAAAGCGAAGCAGGGGCCGCTAGACAGATATCTGCTTAACCTGTGGAAGCGAAAGAAGCAGTGGGAAGAGCAGCTTGGGGGCCGCACGTGGGACAGTGAGCTCCGAAAAAGGACCCCAAACTCGGCAGACAGATAGGGCGCACAGGAGTAACCTAGGAGAAATAAAAGATATCAATGCATGGAGCCGCGAAGTGGTCACAGAAGTGGAGGAGGTCACAGAGACGGTGGCTCATGAAAGCTAAGCAGGGGCACTAGACAGACGTCTGCTTAACCTGTGGAAGCGAAAGAAGCAGTGGGAAAGAGCAGCTTACGGGCCGCACGTCGGACAAGTGGGCTTCGAAAAAGGATCCCTAACTCGGCAGACAGATAGGGCGCACAGGAGTAACCTAGGAGAAATAAAGGATATCAATGCATGAAGCCGCGAAAGTGGTCACAGAAGTGGGGAGAGGTCTCTGAGACGGTGGCTCATGAAAGCGAAGCAGGGCACTAGACAGACGTCTGATTAACCTGTGGAGTAAAAAGAAGCAGTGAAAAGAGCATCTTAGGGGCCGCACGTGGGACAGTGGGCTTCGAAAAAATATCCCTAACTCGTCAAAGATTTAGGGCGCTCAGGTATAACCTAGGAGAAATAAAGGATTATCAATGCATGGAGCCGCGAAGTGGTCACAGAAGTGGAAGAGTTCACGGAGACGGTGGCTCATGAGAGCGAAGCAGGGGCATTAGACAGAAGTCTGCTTAACCTCTGGAAGCGAAAGAAGCAGTGGGAAGAGCAGCTTGGGGGCCGCATGTGGGACAGTGGGCTCCGAAAAAGGATCCCGAACTCGGCAGAGAGATAGGGCGCACAGGAGTAACCTAGGCGAAATAAAGGATATCAATGCATGGAGCCGCAAAGTGGTCACAGAAGTGGAGGAGGTCACAGAGACGGTGGCTCATGAAAGCGAAGCAGGGGCACTAGACAGACGTCTGCTTAGCCTGTGGAAGCGAAAGAAGCAGTGGGAAGAGCAGCTTGGAGGCCGCACTTGGGACAAGTGGGCTCCGAAAAAGGATCCCGAACTCGGCAGAGAGATAGGGCGCACAGGAGTAACCTAGGCGAAATAAAGGATATCAATGCATAGAGCCGCGAAGTGGTCACAGAATTGGAGCAGGTCACAGAGACGGAGGGTATGAAAGCGAAGAGGGGCCACTTGACAGATATTTGCTTAACCTGTGGAAGTGAAAAGAAGCAGTGGCAAGAGCAGCTTAGGGGCCGCACGTCGGACAGTGGGCTTCGAAAAAGGATCCCTAACTCGGCAGACAGATAGGGCGCACAGGAGTAACCTAGGAGAAATAAAGGATATCAATGCATGGAGCCGCGAAGTGGTCACAGAAGTGGAGGACGTCTCAGAGACGGTTGCTGATGAAAGCGAAGCAGGGGCACTAGACAGACGTCTGCTTAACCTGTGCAAGCGATAGAAGCAGTGGGAAGAGCAGCTTAGGGGCCGCACGTCGGACAGTGAGCTCCGAAAAAGGATCCCTAACTTGGCAGACAGATAGGGCGCACAGGAGTAACCAAGGAGAAATAAAGGATATCAATGCATGAAGCCGTCAAGTGGTCACAGAGAAGTGAGGAGGTCACAGAGATGGTGGCTCATGAAAGCGAAGCAGGGGGCACTAGGCAGACGTCTGCTTAACCTGTGGAAGCGAAAGAAGCAGTGGGGAGAGCAGCTTGGGGGCCGCACGTGGGACAGTGGACAAAGAAAAAGGATCCGCAACTCGGCAGAGAGATAGGGTGCAAAGGAGTAACCTAGGAGAAATAAAGAATATCAATGCATAGAGCCGCGAAGCGGTCACAGTAGTGGAGGAGGTCACTGAGATGGTGGCTCATGAAAGCGAAGCAGGGGCATTAGACAGACATCTGCTTAACCTGTGGAAGCGAAAGAAGCAGTGAAAAGAGCATCTTAGGGGGCGCACGTGGGACAGTGGGCTTCGAAAAAGGATCCGAAACTCGGCAGAAAATTAGGGCGCTCATGGGTAACCTAGGAGAAATAAAGGCTATCAATGCATGGAGCCGCGAAGTGGTCAGAGAAGTGGAGGAGGGTCCCGGAGACGGTGGCTCATGAAAGCGAATCAGGGGGCACCAGACAGACGTCTGCTTAACCTGTGGAGGCGAAAGAACCAGTAGGAAGAGCAGTTTGTGGGGGCCGCACGTGGGACAGTGGACAAAGAAAAAGGATCCCCAACTCGGCAAAGAGATAGGGCGCACAGGAGTAACCTAGGAGAAATAAAGGATATCAATGCATGGATTCGCGAAAGTGGTCACAGACGTGGAGGAGGTCACAGAGACGGTGGCTCATGAAAAACGAAGCAGGGGCACTAGACAGACGTCTGCATAACCTGTGGAGGCGAAAGAAGCAGTGAAAAGAGCATCTTAGGAGCCGCACGTGGGACAGTGGGCTTCCAAAAAGGATCCCTAACTCGGCAAAGAGGTAGGGCGCTGAGGTATAACCTAGGAGAAATAAAGGATATCAATGCATGGAGCCGCGAAGTGGTCACAGAAGTGGAGGAGGTCACCGAGACGGTGGCTGATGAAAGTGAAGCAGGGGCACTAACAGGTGTCTGCTTAACCTGTGGAAGCGAAAGAAGCAGTGGGAAAAGCAGCTTACGGGCCGCACGTCGGACAGTGGGCTTCGAAAAAGGATCCCTAACTCGGCAGACAGATAGGGCGCACAGGAGTAACATAGGAGAAAATAAAGGATATCAATGCATGAAGCCGCGAAGTGGTCACAGAAAGTGGGGGAGGTGACTGAGACGGTGGCTCATGAAAGCGAAGCAGGGCACTAGACAGACGTCTGATTAACCTGTGGAGTAAAAAGAAGCAGTGAAAAGAGCATCTTAGGGGCCCGCACGTGGGACAGTGGGCTTCCAAAAAGGATCCCTAACTCGGCAAAGAGGTAGGGCTGCTGAGGTATAACCTAGGAGAAATAAAGGATATCAATGCATGGAGCCGCGAAGTGGTCACAGAAGTGGAGGAGTTCACGGAGACGGTGGCTCGAGAAAGCGAAGCAGGGGCATTAGACAGAAGTTTGCTTAACCTCTGGAAGCGAAAGAAGCAGTGGGAAGAGCAGCTTACGGGCCGCACGTCGGACAGTGGGCTTCGAAAAGGATCCCTAACTCGGCAGACAGATAGGGCGCACAGGAGTAACCTAGGAGAAATAAAGGATATCAATGCATAGAGCCGCGAAGCGGTCACAGAAGTGGAGGAGGTCACTGAGATGGTGGCTCATGAATGCGAAGCAGGGGCACTAGACAGATATCTGCTTAACCTGTGGAAGCGAAAGAAGCAGTGGGAAGAGCAGCTTGGGGACCGCACGTGCGACAGTGAGCTCCGAAAAAGGATCCCAAACGCGGCAGACAGATAGGGCGCACAGCAGTAACCTAGGAGAAATAAAAGATATCAATGCATGGAGCCGCGAAGTGGTCACAGAAATGGAGGAGGTCACAGAGACGGTGGCTCATGAAAGCGAAGCAGGGGCACTAGACAGACGTCTGCTTAACCTGTGGAAGCGAAAGAAGCAGTGCGAAGAGCAGCTTACGGGCCGCACGTCGGACAGTGGGCTTCGAAAAAGGATCCCCAACTCGGCAGAGAGATAGGGCTCACAGGAGTAACCTAGGCGAAATAAAGGATATCAATGCATGGAGCTGCGAAGTGGTCAAAGAAGTGGAGGAGGTCACCGAGACGGTGGCTCATGAAAGCGAAGCAGCGGCACTAGACAGACGTCTGCTCAACCTGTGGAAGCGAAAGAAGCAGTGGGAAGAGCAGCTTAGGGCTGCACACCGGACAGTGGGCTCCAAAAAAGGATCCCTAACTCGGCAGACAAATAGGGCGCCCAGGAGTAACCTAGGGGAATAAAGGATATCAATGCATGGAGCCGCGAAGTGGTCAGGGAAGTGGAGGAGGTCACAGAGACGATTGCTGATGAAAGCGAAGCAGGGGCACTAGACACACATTTGCTTAACCTGTGGAAGCGAAAGAAGAAGTGGGAAGAGCAGCTTACGGGCCGCACGTCGGACAGTGGGCTTCGAAAAAGGATCCCTAACTCGGCAGACAGATAGGGCGCACAGGAGTAACCTAGAAGAAATAAAGGATATCAATGCATGAAGCCGCGAAGTGGTCACAGAAGTGGAGGACGTCTCAGAGACGGTTGCTGATGAAAGCGAAGCAGGGGCACTAGACAGACAACTGCTTAACCTGTGCAAGCGATAGAAGCAGTGGGAAGAGCAGCTTAGGGGCCGCACGTCGGACAGTGAGCTCCGAAAAAGGATCCCTAACTCGGCAACAGATAGGGCGCACAGGAGTAACCTAGGAGAAATAAAGGATATCTGTGCATGAAGCCGTCAAGTGGTCACAGAAGTGAGGAGGTCACAGAGACGGTGGCTCATGAAAGCGAAGCAGGGGCACTAGACAGACGTCTGCTTAACCTGTGGAAGCGAAAGAAGCGGTGGGGAGAGCAGCTTGGGGGCCGCACGTGGGACAGTGGACAAAGAAAAAGGATCCCCAACTCGGCAGAGAGATAGGGCGCAAAGGAGTAACCTAGGGGAAATAAAGGATGTCAATGCATGGAGCCGCGAAGTGGTCACAGAAGTGGAGGAGGTCACGGAGACGGTGGCTCATGAAAGTGAAGCAGGGGCACTAGACAGACGTCTGCTTTACCTGTGGAAGCGAAAGAAGCAGTGGGAAGAGCAGCTTGGGGACCGCACGTGGGACAGTGAGCTCCGAAAAAGGATCCCAAACGCGGCAGACAGATAGGGCGCACAGGAGTAACCTAGGAGAAATAAAAGATATCAATGCATGGAGCCGCGAAGTGGTCACAGAAATGGAGGAGGTCACAGAGACGGTGGCTCATGAAAGCGAAGCAGGGGCACTAGACAGACGTCTGCTTAACCTGTGGAAGCGAAAGAAGCAGTGCGAAGAGCACCTTACGGGCCGCACGTCGGACAGTGGGCTTCGAAAAAGGATCCCCAACTCGGCAGAGAGATATGGCTCACAGGAGTAACCTAGGCGAAATAAAGGATATCAATGCATGGAGCCGCGAAGTGGTCAAAGAAGTGGAGGAGGTCACCGAGGCGGTGGCTCATGAAAGCGAAGCAGGGGCACTAGACAGACGTCTGCTTAACCTGTGGAAGCGAAAAGAAGCAGTGGGAAGAGCAGCTTAGGGCTGCACACCGGACAGTGGGCTCCAAAAAAGGATCCTAACTCGGCAGACAAATAGGGCGCCAGGAGTAACCTAAGGGAATAAAGGATATCAATTCATGGAGCCGCGAAGTGGTCAGAGAAGTGGAGGAGGTCACAGAGACGATTGCTGATGAAAGCGAAGCAGGGGCACTAGACACACAATTGCTTAACCCTGTGGAAGCGAAAGAAGAAGTGGGAAGAGCAGCTTACGGGCCGCACGTCGGACAGTGGGCTTCAAAAAAGGATCCCTAACTCGGCAGACAGATAGGGCGCACAGGAGTAACCTAGAAGAAATAAAGGATATCAATGCATGAAGCCGCGAAGTGGTCACAGAAGTGGAGGACGTCTCAGAGACGGTTGCTGATGAAAGCGAAGCAGGGGCACTAGACAGACAACTGCTTAACCTGTGCAAGCGATAGAAGCAGTGGGAAGAGCAGCTTAGGGGCCGCACGTCGGACAGTGAGCTCCGAAAAAGGATCCCTAACTCGGCAACAGATAGGGCGCACAGGAGTAACCTAGGAGAAATAAAGGATATCTGTGCATGAAGCCGTCAAGTGGTCACAGAAGTGAGGAGGGTCACAGAGACGGTGGCTCATGAAAGCGAAGCAGGGGCAACTAGACAGACGTCCGCTTAACCTGTGGAAGCGAAAGAAGCGGTGGGGAGAGCAGCTTGGAGGCCGCACGTGGGACAGTGGACAAAGAAAAAGGATCCCCTACTCAGCAGAGAGATAGGGCGCAAAAGGAGTAACCTAGGAGAAATAAAGGATATCAATGCATGGAGCCGCGAAGTGGTCACAGAAGTGGAGGAGGTCACGGAGACGGTGGCTCATGAAAGTGAAGCAGGGGCACTAGACAGACGTCTGCTTAACCTGTGGAAGCGAAAGAAGCAGTGGGGAAAAAGCAGCTTGGGGGCCGCACGTGGACTGTGGACAAAAAGTATCCCTAACTCGGCAGAGAGATAGGGGCGCACAGGAGTAACCTACGAGAAATAAAGGATATCAATGCATAGAGCCGCGAAGCGGTCACAGAAGTGGAGGAGGTCACTGAAATGGCGGCTCATGAAAGCGAAGCAGGGGCGCTAGACAGATATCTGCTTAACCTGTGGAAGCGAAAGAAGCAGTGGGAAGAGCAGCTTGGGGGCCGCACGTGGGACAGTGAGCTCCGAAAAAGGACCCCAAACTCGGCAGACAGATAGGGCGCACAGGAGTAACCTAGGAGAAATAAAAGATATCAATGCATGGAGCCGCGAAGTGGTCACAGAAGTGGAGGAGGGTCACAGAGACGGTGGCTCATGAAAGCGAAGCAGGGGCACTAGACAGACGTCTGCTTAACCTGTGGAAGCGAAAGAAGCAGTGGGGAAGAGCAGCTTACGGGCCGCACGTCGGACAGTGGGCTTCGAAAAAGGATCCCTAACTCGGCAGACAGATAGGGCGCACAGGAGTAACCTAGGAGAAATAAAGGATATCAATGCATGAAGCCGCGAAGTGGTCACAGAAGTGGGGGAGGTCTCTGAGACGGTGGCTCATGAAAGCGAAGCAGGGCACTAGACAGACGTCTGATTAACCTGTGGAGTAAAAAGAAGCAGTGAAAAGAGCATCTTAGGGGCCGCACGTGGGACAGTGGGCTTCGAAAAAGGATCCCTAACTCGTCAAAGATTTAGGGCGCTCAGGTATAACCTAGGAGAAATAAAGGATATCAATGCATGGAGCCGCGAAGTGGTCACAGAAGTGGAGGAGTTCACGGAGACGGTGGCTCATGAAAGCGAAGCAGGGGCATTAGACAGAAGTCTGCTTAACCTCTGGAAGCGAAAGAAGCAGTGGGAAGAGCAGCTTGGGGGCCGCATGTGGGACAGTGGGCTCCGAAAAAGGATCCCGAACTCGGCAGAGAGATAGGGCGCACAGGAGTAACCTAGGCGAAATAAAGGATATCAATGCATGGAGCCGCAAAGTGGTCACAGAAGTGGAGGAGGTCACAGAGACGGTGGCTCATGAAAGCGAAGCAGGGGCACAAGACAGACGTCTGCTTAGCCTGTGGAAGCGAAAGAAGCAGTGGGAAGAGCAGCTTGGAGGCCGCACTTGGGACAGTGGGCTCCGAAAAAGGATCCCGAACTCGGCAGAGAGATAGGGCGCACAGGAGTAACCTAGGCGAAATAAAGGATATCAATGCATAGAGCCGCGAAGTGGTCACCGAATTGGAGCAGGTCACAGAGACGGAGGGTATGAAAGCGAAGAGGGGCCCCTTGACAGATATTTGCTTAACCTGTGGAAGTGAAAGAAGCAGTGGCAAGAGCAGCTTGGAGGCCGCACTTGGGACAGTGGGCTTCGAAAAAGGATCCCTAACTCGGCAGACAGATAGGGCGCACAGGAGTAACCTAGGAGAAATAAAGGATATCAATGCATGGAGCCGCGAAGTGGTCACAGAAGTGGAGGACGTCTCAGAGACGGTTGCTGATGAAAGCGAAGCAGGGGCACTAGACAGACGTCTGCTTAACCTGTGCAAGCGATAGAAGCAGTGGGAAGAGCAGCTTAGGGGCCGCACGTCGGACAGTGAGCTCCGAAAAAGGATCCCTAACTTGGCAGACAGATAGGGCGCACAGGAGTAACCAAGGAGAAATAAAGGATATCAATGCATGAAGCCGTCAAGTGGTCACAGAAGTGAGGAGGTCACAGAGATGGTGGCTCATGAAAGCGAAGCAGGGGCACTAGGGCAGACGTCTGCTTAACCTGTGGAAGCGAAAGAAGCAGTGGGGAGAGCAGCTTGGGGGCCGCACGTGGGACAGTGGACAAAGAAAAAGGATCCGCAACTCGGCAGAGAGATAGGGTGCAAAGGAGTAACCTAGGAGAAATAAAGAATATCAATGCATAGAGCCGCGAAGCGGTCACAGTAGTGGAGGAGGTCACTGAGATGGTGGCTCATGAAAGCGAAGCAGGGGCACTAGACAGATATCTGCTTAACCTGTGGAAGCGAAAGAAGCAGTGGGAAGAGCATCTTAGGGGGCGCACGTGGGACAGTGGGCTTCGAAAAAGGATCCCAAACTCGGCAGAAAATTAGGGCGCTCATGGGTAACCTAGGAGAAATAAAGGATATCAATGCATGGAGCCGAGAAGTGGTCACAGAAGTGGAGGAGGTCACGGAGACGGTGGCTCATGAAAGCGAATCAGGGGCACTAGACAGACGTCTGCTTAACCTGTGGAGGCGAAAGAACCAGTAGGAAGAGCAGTTTGGGGGCCGCACGTGGGACAGTGGACAAAGAAAAAGGATCCCCAACTCGGCAAAGAGATAGGGCGCACAGGAGTAACCTAGGAGAAATAAAGGATATCAATGCATGGATTCGCGAAGTGGTCACAGAAGTGGAGGAGGTCACAGAGACGGTGGCTCATGAAAACGAAGCAGGGGCACTAGACAGACGTCTGCATAACCTGTGGAGGCGAAAGAAGCAGTGAAAAGAGCATCTTAGGGGCCGCACGTGGGACAGTGGGCTTCCAAATAGGATCCCTAACTCGGCAAAGAGGTAGGGCTGCTGAGGTATAACCTAGGAGAAATTAAGGATATCAATGCATGGAGCCGCGAAGCGGTCACAGAAGTGAGGAGGTCACAGAGACGGTGGCTCATGAAAGCGAAGCAGAGGCACTAGACCGACGTCTGCTTAACCTGTGGAAGCGAAAGTAGCGGTGGGGAGAGCAGCTTGGGGGCCGCACGTGGGACAGTGGACAAAGAAAAAGGATCCCCAACTCGGCAGAGAGATAGGTCGCAAAGGAGTAACCTAGGAGAAATAAAGGATATCAATGCATGGAGCCGCGAAGTGGTCACAGAAGTGGAGGAGGTCACGGAGACGGTGGCTCATGAAAGTGAAGCAGGGGCACTAGACAGACGTCTGCTTAACCTGTGGAAGCGAAAGAAGCAGTGGGAAGAGCAGCTTGGGGACCGCACGTGGGACAGTGAGCTCCGAAGAAGGATCCCAAACGCGGCAGACAGATAGGGCGCACAGGAGTAACCTAGGAGAAATAAAAGATATCAATGCATGGAGCCGCGAAGTGGTCACAGAAATGGAGGAGGTCACAGAGACGGTGGCTCATGAAAGCGAAGCAGGGGCACTAGACAGACGTCTGCTTAACCTGTGGAAGCGAAAGAAGCAGTGCGAAGAGCAGCTTACGGGCCGCACGTCGGACAGTGGGCTTCGAAAAAGGATCCCCAACTCGGCAGAGAGTTAGGGCTCACAGGAGTAACCTAGGCGAAATAAAGGATATCAATGCATGGAGCCGCGAAGTGGTCAAAGAAGTGGAAGAGGTCACCGAAACGGTGGCTCATGAAAGCGAAGCAGGGGCACTAGACAGACGTCTGCTTAACCTGTGGAAGCGAAAGAAGCAGTGGGAAGAGCAGCTTAGGGCAGCACACCGGACAGCGGGCTCCAAAAAAGGATCCCTAACTCGGCAGACAAATAGGGCGCCCAGGAGTAACCTAGGGGAATAAAGGATATCAATGCATGGAGCCGCGAAGTGGTCAGAGAAGTGGAGGAGGTCACAGAGACGATTGCTGATGAAAGCGAAGCAGGGGCACTAGACACACATTTGCTTAACCTGTGGAAGCGAAAGAAGAAGTGGGAAGAGCATCTTACGGGCCGCACGTCGGACAGTGGGCTTCGAAAAAGGATCCCTAACTCGGCAGACAGATAGGGCGCAAAGGAGTAACCTAGAAGAAATAAAGGATATCAATGCATGAAGCCGCGAAGTGGTCACAGAAGTGGAGGACGTCTCAGAGACGGTTGCTGATGAAAGGGAAGCAGGGGCACTAGACAGACAACTGCTTAACCTGTGCAAGCGATAGAAGCAGTGGGAAGAGCAGCTTAGGGGCCGCACGTCGGACAGTGAGCTCCGAAAAAGGATCCCTAACTCGGCAACAGATAGGGCGCACAGGAGTAACCTAGGAGAAATAAAGGATATCTGTGCATGAAGCCGTCAAGTGGTCACAGAAGTGAGGAGGTCACAGAGACGGTGGCTCATGAAAGCGAAGCAGGGGCACTAGACAGACGTCTGCTTAACCTGTGGAAGCGAAAGAAGCGGTGGGGAGAGCAGCTTGGGGGCCGCACGTGGGACAGTGGACAAAGAAAAAGGATCCCCAACTCGGCAGAGAGATAGGGCGCAAAGGAGTAACCTAGGAGAAATAAAGGATATCAATGCATGGAGCCGCGAAGTGGTCACAGAAGTGGAGGAGGTCACGGAGACGGTGGCTCATGAAAGTGAAGCAGGGGCACTAGACAGACGTCTGCTTAACCTGTGGAAGCGAAAGAAGCAGTGGGAAAAGCAGCTTGGGGGCCGCACGTGGGACTGTGGACAAAAAAGTATCCCTAACTCGGCAGAGAGATAGGGCGCACAGGAGTAACCTACGAGAAATAAAGGATATCAATGCATAGAGCCGCGAAGCGGTCACAGAAGTGGAGGAGGTCACTGAAATGGCGGCTCATGAAAGCGAAGCAGGGGCACTAGACAGATATCTGCTTAACCTGTGCAAGCGAAAGAAGCAGTGGGAAGAGCAGCTTGAGGGCCGCGCGTGGGACAGTGAGCTCCGAAAAAGGATCCCAAACTCGGCAGACAGATAGGGCGCACAGGAGTAACCGAGGAGAAATAAAGGATATCAATGCATGGAGCCGCGAAGTGGTCACAGAAGTGGAGGAGGTCACAGAGACGGTGGCTCATGAAAGCGAAGCAGGGGCACTAGACAGACATCTGCTTAACCTGTGGAAGCGAAAGAAGCAGTGGGAAGAGCAGCTCACGGGCCGCAAGTCGGACAGTGGGCTTCGAAAAAGGATCCCTAACTCGGCAGACAGATAGGGCGCGCAGGAGCAACCTAGGAGAAATAAAGGATATCAATGCATGAAGCCGCGAAGTGGTCACAGATGTGGGGGAGGTCACACAGATGTTGGCTCATGAAAGCAAAGCAGGGCACTAGACAGACGTCTGCTTAACCTGTGGAGTAAAAAGAAGCAGTGAAAACAGCATCTTAGGGGCCCCACGTGGGACAGTGGGCTTCGAAAAAGGATTCCTAACTCGTCAAAGAGGTAGGGCGCTCAGGTATAACCTAGGAGAAATAAAGGATATCAATGCATGGAGCCGCGAAGTGGTCACAGAAGTGGAGGAGGTCACGGAGACGGTGGCTCATGAAAGCGAAGCAGGGGCATTAGACAGACGTCTGCTTAACCTGTGGAAGCGAAAGAAGCAGTGGGAAGAGCAGCTTGGGGGCCGCATGTGGGACAGTGGACAAAGAAAAAGGATCCCGAACTCGGCAGAGAGATAGGGCGCACAGGAGTAACCTAGGCGAAATAAAGGATATCAATGCATAGAGCCGCGAAGTGGTCACAGAATTGGAGCAGGTCACAGAGACGGAGGGTATGAAAGCGAAGAGGGGCCACTTGACAGATATTTGCTTAACCTGTGGAAGTGAAAGAAGCAGTGGCAAGAGCAGCTTAGGGGCCGCACGTCGGACAGTGGGCTTCGAAAAAGGATCCCTAACTCGGCAGACAGATAGGGCGCACAGGAGTAACCTAGGAGAAATAAAGGATATCAATGCATGGAGCCGCGAAGTGGTCACAGAAGTGGAGGACGTCTCAGAGACGGTTGCTGATGAAAGCGAAGCAGGGGCACTAGACAGACGTCTGCTTAACCTGTGCAAGCGATAGAAGCAGTGGGAAGAGCAGCTTAGGGGCCGCACGTCGGACAGTGAGCTCCGAAAAAGGATCCCTAACTTGGCAGACAGATAGGGCGCACAGGAGTAACCAAGGAGAAATAAAGGATATCAATGCATGAAGCCGTCAAGTGGTCACAGAAGTGAGGAGGTCACAGAGATGGTGGCTCATGAAAGCGAAGCAGGGGCACTAGGCAGACGTCTGCTTAACCTGTGGAAGCGAAAGAAGCAGTGGGGAGAGCAGCTTGGGGGCCGCACGTGGGACAGTGGACAAAGAAAAAGGATCCGCAACTCGGCAGAGAGATAGGGTGCAAAGGAGTAACCTAGGAGAAATAAAGAATATCAATGCATAGAGCCGCGAAGCGGTCACAGTAGTGGAGGAGGTCACTGAGATGGTGGCTCATGAAAGCGAAGCAGGGGCATTAGACAGACATCTGCTTAACCTGTGGAAGCGAAAGAAGCAGTGAAAAGAGCATCTTAGGGGGCGCACGTGGGACAGTGGGCTTCGAAAAAGGATCCCAAACTCGGCAGAAAATTAGGGCGCTCATGGGTAACCTAGGAGAAATAAAGGCTATCAATGCATGAAGCCGCGAAGTGGTCACAGAAGTGGAGGAGGTCACGGAGACGGTGGCTCATGGAAGCGAATCAGGGGCACCAGACAGACGTCTGCTTAACCTGTGGAGGCGAAAGAACCAGTAGGAAGAGCAGTTTGGGGGCCGCACGTGGGACAGTGGACAAAGAAAAAGGATCCCCAACTCGGCAAAGAGATAGGGCGCACAGGAGTAACCTAGGAGAAATAAAGGATATCAATGCATGGATTCGCGAAGTGGTCACAGACGTGGAGGAGGTCACAGAGACGGTGGCTCATGAAAACGAAGCAGGGGCACTAGACAGACGTCTGCATAACCTGTGGAGGCGAAAGAAGCAGTGAAAAGAGCATCTTAGGAGCCGCACGTGGGACAGTGGGCTTCCAAAAAGGATCCCTAACTCGGCAAAGAGGTAGGGCGCTGAGGTATAACCTAGGAGAAATAAAGGATATCAATGCATGGAGCCGCGAAGTGGTCACAGAAGTGGAGGAGGTCACCGAGACGGTGGCTGATGAAAGTGAAGCAGGGGCACTAACAGGCGTCTGCTTAACCTGTGGAAGCGAAAGAAGCAGTGGGAAAAGCAGCTTACGGGCCGCACGTCGGACAGTGGGCTTCGAAAAAGGATCCCTAACTCGGCAGACAGATAGGGCGCACAGGAGTAACATAGGAGAAATAAGGGATATCAATGCATGAAGCCGCGAAGTGGTCACAGAAGTGGGGGAGGTGACTGAGACGGTGGCTCATGAAAGCGAAGCAGGGCACTAGACAGACGTCTGATTAACCTGTGGAGTAAAAAGAAGCAGTGAAAAGAGCATCTTAGGGGCCGCACGTGGGACAGTGAGCTCCGAAAAAGGATCCCAAACTCGGCAGACAGATAGGGCGCACAGGAGTAACCAAGGAGAAATAAAAGATATCAATGCATGGAGCCGCGAAGTGGTCACAGAAGTGGAGGAGGTCACAGAGACGGTGGCTCATGAAAGCGAATGAGGGGCACTAGACAGACGTCTGCTTAACCTGTGGAAGCGAAAGAAGCAGTGGGAAGAGCAGCTTACGGGCCGCTCGTCGGACAGTGGGCTTCGAAAAAGGATCCCTAACTCGTCAAAGATTTAGGGCGCTTAGGTATAACCTAGGAGAAATAAAGGATATCAATGCAAGGTGCCGCGAAGTGGTCACAGAAGTGGAGGAGGTCACGGAGACGGTGGCTCATGAGAGCGAAGCAGGGGCATTAGACAGACGTCTGCTTAACCTGTGGAAGCGAAAGAAGCAGTGAAAAGAGCATCTTAGGGGGCGCACGTGGGACAGTGGGCTTCGAAAAAGGATCCCTAACTCGTCAAAGATTTAGGGCGCTTAGGTATAACCTAGGAGAAATAAAGGATATCAATGCATGGAGCCGCGAAGTGGTCACAGAAGTGGAGGAGGTCACGGAGACGGTGGCTCATGAAAGCGAATCAGGGGCACTAGACAGACGTCTGCTTAACCTGTGGAGGCGAAAGAACCAGTAGGAAGAGCAGTTTGGGGGCCGCACGTGGGACAGTGGACAAAGAAAAAGGATCCCCAACTCGGCAAAGAGATAGGGCGCACAGGAGTAACCTAGGAGAAATAAAGGATATCAATGCATGGATTCGCGAAGTGGTCGCAGAAGTGGAGGAGGTCACAGAGACGGTGGCTCTTGAAAACGAAGCAGGGGCACTAGACAGACGTCTGCATAACCTGTGGAGGCGAAAGAAGCAGTGAAAAGAGCATCTTAGGGGCCGCACGTGGGACAGTGGGCTTCCAAAAAGGATCCCTAACTCGGCAAAGAGGTAGGGCTGCTGAAGTATAACCTAGGAGAAATAAAGGATATCAATGCATGGAGCCGCGAAGTGGTCACAGAAGTGGAGGAGTTCACAGAGACGGTGGCTCGAGAAAGCGAAGCAGGGGCATTAGACAGAAGTCTGCTTAACCTCTGGAAGCGAAAGAAGCAGTGGGAAGAGCAGCTTACGGGCCGCACGTCGGACAGTGGGCTTCGAAAAAGGATCCCTAACTCGTCAAAGATTTAGGGCGCTTAGGTATAACCTAGGAGAAATAAAGGATATCAATGCATGGAGCCGCGAAGTGGTCACAGAAGTGGAGGAGGTCACGGAGACGGTGGCTCATGAAAGCGAATCAGGGGCACTAGACAGACGTCTGCTTAACCTGTGGAGGCGAAAGAACCAGTAGGAAGAGCAGTATGGGGGCCGCACGTGGGACAGTGGACAAAGAAAAAGGATCCCCAACTCGGCAAAGAGATAGGGCGCACAGGAGTAACCTAGGAGAAATAAAGGATATCAATGCATGGATTCGCGAAGTGGTCACAGAAGTGGAGGAGGTCACAGAGACGGTGGCTCTTGAAAACGAAGCAGGGGCACTAGACAGACGTCTGCATAACCTGTGGAGGCGAAAGAAGCAGTGAAAAGAGCATCTTAGGGGCCGCACGTGGGACAGTGGGCTTCCAAAAAGGATCCCTAACTCGGCAAAGAGGTAGGGCTGCTGAGGTATAACCTAGGAGAAATAAAGGATATCAATGCATGGAGCCGCGAAGTGGTCACAGAAGTGGAGGAGTTCACGGAGACGGTGGCTCGAGAAAGCGAAGCAGGGGCATTAGACAGAAGTCTGCTTAACCTCTGGAAGCGAAAGAAGCAGTGGGAAGAGCAGCTTACGGGCCGCACGTCGGACAGTGGGCTTCGAAAAGGATCCCTAACTCGGCAGACAGATAGGGCGCACAGGAGTAACCTAGGAGAAATAAAGGATATCAATGCATAGAGCCGCGAAGCGGTCACAGAAGTGGAGGAGGTCACTGAGATGGTGGCTCATGAATGCGAAGCAGGGGCACTAGACAGATATCTGCTTAACCTGTGGAAGCGAAAGAAGCAGTGGGAAAAGCAGCTTGGGGACCGCACGTGGGACAGTGAGCTCCGAAAAAGGATCCCAAACGCGGCAGACAGATAGGGCGCACAGGAGTAACCTAGGAGAAATAAAAGATATCAATGCATGGAGCCGCGAAGTGGTCACAGAAATGGAGGAGGTCACAGAGACGGTGGCTCATGAAAGCGAAGCAGGGGCACTAGACAGACGTCTGCTTAACCTGTGGAAGCGAAAGAAGCAGTGCGAAGAGCAGCTTACGGGCCGCACGTCGGACAGTGGGCTTCGAAAAAGGATCCCCAACTCGGCAGAGAGATAGGGCTCACAGGAGTAACCTAGGCGAAATAAAGGATATCAATGCATGGAACCGCGAAGTGGTCAAAGAAGTGGAGGAGGTCACCGAGACGGTGGCTCATGAAAGCGAAGCAGGGGCACTAGACAGACGTCTGCTCAACCTGTGGAAGCGAAAGAAGCAGTGGGAAGAGCAGCTTAGGGCTGCACACCGGACAGTGGGCTCCAAAAAAGGATCCCTAACTCGGCAGACAAATAGGGCGCCCAGGAGTAACCTAGGGGAATAAAGGATATCAATGCATGGAGCCGCGAAGTGGTCAGAGAAGTGGAGGAGGTCACGGAGACGATTGCTGATGAAAGCGAAGCAGGGGCACTAGACACACATTTGCTTAACCTGTGGAAGCGAAAGAAGAAGTGGGAAGAGCAGCTTACGGGCCGCACGTCGGACAGTGGGCTTCGAAAAAGGATCCCTAACTCGGCAGACAGATAGGGCGCACAGGAGTAACCTAGAAGAAATAAAGGATATCAATGCATGAAGCCGCGAAGTGGTCACAGAAGTGGAGGACGTCTCAGAGACGGTTGCTGATGAAAGCGAAGCAGGGGCACTAGACAGACAACTGCTTAACCTGTGCAAGCGATAGAAGCAGTGGGAAGAGCAGCTTAGGGGCCGCACGTCGGACAGTGAGCTCCGAAAAAGGATCCCTAACTCGGCAACAGATAGGGCGCACAGGAGTAACCTAGGAGAAATAAAGGATATCTGTGCATGAAGCCGTCAAGTGGTCACAGAAGTGAGGAGGTCACAGAGACGGTGGCTCATGAAACCGAAGCAGGGGCACTAGACAGACGTCTGCTTAACCTGTGGAAGCGAAAGAAGCGGTGGGGAGAGCAGCTTGGGGGCCGCACGTGAGACAGTGGACAAAGAAAAAGGATCCCCAACTCGGCAGAGAGATAGGGCGCAAAGGAGTAACCTAGGGGAAATAAAGGATATCAATGCATGGAGCCGCGAAGTGGTCACAGAAGTGGAGGAGGTCACGGAGACGGTGGCTCATGAAAGTGAAGCAGGGGCACTAGACAGACGTCTGCTTAACCTGTGGAAGCGAAAGAAGCAGTGGGAAGAGCAGCTTGGGGACCGCACGTGGGACAGTGAGCTCCGAAAAAGGATCCCAAACGCGGCAGACAGATAGGGCGCACAGGAGTAACCTAGGAGAAATAAAAGATATCAATGCATGGAGCCGCGAAGTGGTCACAGAAATGGAGGAGGTCACAGAGACGGTGGCTCATGAAAGCGAAGCAGGGGCACTAGACAGACGTCTGCTTAACCTGTGGAAGCGAAAGAAGCAGTGCGAAGAGCACCTTACGGGCCGCACGTCGGACAGTGGGCTTCGAAAAAGGATCCCCAACTCGGCAGAGAGATATGGCTCACAGGAGTAACCTAGGCGAAATAAAGGATATCAATGCATGGAGCCGCGAAGTGGTCAAAGAAGTGGAGGAGGTCACCGAGACGGTGGCTCATGAAAGCGAAGCAGGGGCACTAGACAGACGTCTGCTTAACCTGTGGAAGCGAAAGAAGCAGTGGGAAGAGCAGCTTAGGGCTGCACACCGGACAGTGGGCTCCAAAAAAGGATCCCTAACTCGGCAGACAAATAGGGCGCCCAGGAGTAACCTAAGGGAATAAAGGATATCAATGCATGGAGCCGCGAAGTGGTCAGAGAAGTGGAGGAGGTCACAGAGACGATTGCTGATGAAAGCGAAGCAGGGGCACTAGACACACATTTGCTTAACCTGTGGAAGCGAAAGAAGAAGTGGGAAGAGCAGCTTACGGGCCGCACGTCGGACAGTGGGCTTCAAAAAAGGATCCCTAACTCGGCAGACAGATAGGGCGCACAGGAGTAACCTAGAAGAAATAAAGGATATCAATGCATGAAGCCGCGAAGTGGTCACAGAAGTGGAGGACGTCTCAGAGACGGTTGCTGATGAAAGCGAAGCAGGGGCACTAGACAGACAACTGCTTAACCTGTGCAAGCGATAGAAGCAGTGGGAAGAGCAGCTTAGGGGCCGCATGTCGGACAGTGAGCTCCGAAAAAGGATCCCTAACTCGGCAACAGATAGGGCGCACAGGAGTAACCTAGGAGAAATAAAGGATATCTGTGCATGAAGCCGTCAAGTGGTCACAGAAGTGAGGAGGTCACAGAGACGGTGGCTCATGAAAGCGAAGCAGGGGCACTAGACAGACGTCTGCTTAACCTGTGGAAGCGAAAGAAGCGGTGGGGAGAGCAGCTTGGAGGCCGCACGTGGGACAGTGGACTAAGAAAAAGGATCCCCTACTCAGCAGAGAGATAGGGCGCAAAGGAGTAACCTAGGAGAAATAAAGGATATCAATGCATGGAGCCGCGAAGTGGTCACAGAAGTGGAGGAGGTCACGGAGACGGTGGCTCATGAAAGCGAAGCAGGGCACTAGACAGACGTCTGATTAACCTGTGGAAGCGAAAGAAGCAGTGGGAAAAGCAGCTTGGGGGCCGCACGTGGGACTGTGGACAAAAAAGTATCCCTAACTCGGCAGAGAGATAGGGCGCACAGGAGTAACCTACGAGAAATAAAGGATATCAATGCATAGAGCCGCGAAGCGGTCACAGAAGTGGAGGAGGTCACTGAAATGGCGGCTCATGAAAGCGAAGCAGGGGCGCTAGACAGATATCTGCTTAACCTGTGGAAGCGAAAGAAGCAGTGGGAAGAGCAGCTTGGGGGCCGCACGTGGGACAGTGAGCTCCGAAAAAGGACCCCAAACTCGGCAGACAGATAGGGCGCACAGGAGTAACCTAGGAGAAATAAAAGATATCAATGCATGGAGCCGCGAAGTGGTCACAGAAGTTTAGGAGGTCACAGAGACGGTGGCTCATGACAGCGAAGCAGGGGCACTAGACAGACGTCTGCTTAACCTGTGGAAGCGAAAGAAGCAGTGGGAAGAGCAGCTTACGGGCCGCACGTCGGACAGTGGGCTTCGAAAAAGGATCCCTAACTCGGCAGACAGATAGGGCGCACAGGAGTAACCTAGGAGAAATAAAGGATATCAATGCATGAAGCCGCGAAGTGGTCACAGAAGTGGGGGAGGTCTCTGAGACGGTGGCTCATGAAAGCGAAGCAGGGCACTAGACAGACGTCTGATTAACCTGTGGAGTAAAAAGAAGCAGTGAAAAGAGCATCTTAGGGGCCGCACGTGGGACAGTGGGCTTCGAAAAAGGATCCCTAACTCGTCAAAGATTTAGGGCGCTCAGGTATAACCTAGGAGAAATAAAGGATATCAATGCATGGAGCCGCGAAGTGGTCACAGAAGTGGAGGAGTTCACGGAGACGGTGGCTCATGAAAGCGAAGCAGGGGCATTAGACAGAAGTCTGCTTAACCTCTGGAAGCGAAAGAAGCAGTGGGAAGAGCAGCTTGGGGGCCGCATGTGGGACAGTGGGCTCCGAAAAAGGATCCCGAACTCGGCAGAGAGATAGGGCGCACAGGAGTAACCTAGGCGAAATAAAGGATATCAATGCATGGAGCCGCAAAGTGGTCACAGAAGTGGAGGAGGTCACAGAGACGGTGGCTCATGAAAGCGAAGCAGGGGCACTAGACAGACGTCTGCTTAGCCTGTGGAAGCGAAAGAAGCAGTGGGAAGAGCAGCTTGGAGGCCGCACTTGGGACAGTGGGCTCCGAAAAAGGATCCCGAACTCGGCAGAGAGATAGGGCGCACAGGAGTAACCTAGGCGAAATAAAGGATATCAATGCATAGAGCCGCGAAGTGGTCACAGAATTGGAGCAGGTCACAGAGACGGAGGGTATGAAAGCGAAGAGGGGCCACTTGACAGATATTTGCTTAACCTGTGGAAGTGAAAGAAGCAGTGGGGAGAGCAGCTTGGGGGCCGCACGCTGACAGTGGACAAAGAAAAAGGATCCGCAACTCGGCAGAGAGATAGGGTGCAAAGGAGTAACCTAGGAGAAATAAAGAATATCAATGCATAGAGCCGCGAAGCGGTCACAGTAGTGGAGGAGGTCACTGAGATGGTGGCTCATGAAAGCGAAGCAGGGGCACTAGACAGATATCTGCTTAACCTGTGGAAGCGAAAGAAGCAGTGGGAAGAGCAGCTTGGGGGCCGCACGTGGGACAGTGAGCTCCGAAAAAGGATCCCAAACTCGGCAGACAGATAGGGCGCACAGGAGTAACCTAGGAGAAATAAAAGATATCAATGCATGAAGCCGCGAAGTGGTCACAGAAGTGGGGGAGGTCACAGAGACGGTGGCTCATGAAAGCGAAGCAGGGGCACTAGACAGATATCTGCTTAACCTGTGGAAGCGAAAGAAGCAGTGGGAAGAGCATCTTAGGGGGCGCACGTGGGACAGTGGGCTTCGAAAAAGGATCCCAAACTCGGCAGAAAATTAGGGCGCTCATGGGTAACCTAGGAGAAATAAAGGATATCAATGCATGGAGCCGAGAAGTGGTCACAGAAGTGGAGGAGGTCACGGAGACGGTGGCTCATGAAAGCGAATCAGGGGCACTAGACAGACGTCTGCTTAACCTGTGGAGGCGAAAGAACCAGTAGGAAGAGCAGTTTGGGGGCCGCACGTGGGACAGTGGACAAAGAAAAAGGATCCCCAACTCGGCAAAGAGATAGGGCGCACAGGAGTAACCTAGGAGAAATAAAGGATATCAATGCATGGATTCGCGAAGTGGTCACAGAAGTGGAGGAGGTCACAGAGACGGTGGCTCATGAAAACGAAGCAGGGGCACTAGACAGACGTCTGCATAACCTGTGGAGGCGAAAGAAGCAGTGAAAAGAGCATCTTAGGGGCCGCACGTGGGACAGTGGGCTTCCAAATAGGATCCCTAACTCGGCAAAGAGGTAGGGCTGCTGAGGTATAACCTAGGAGAAATTAAGGATATCAATGCATGGAGCCGCGAAGCGGTCACAGAAGTGAGGAGGTCACAGAGACGGTGGCTCATGAAAGCGAAGCAGAGGCACTAGACCGACGTCTGCTTAACCTGTGGAAGCGAAAGTAGCGGTGGGGAGAGCAGCTTGGGGGCCGCACGTGGGACAGTGGACAAAGAAAAAGGATCCCCAACTCGGCAGAGAGATAGGTCGCAAAGGAGTAACCTAGGAGAAATAAAGGATATCAATGCATGGAGCCGCGAAGTGGTCACAGAAGTGGAGGAGGTCACGGAGACGGTGGCTCATGAAAGTGAAGCAGGGGCACTAGACAGACGTCTGCTTAACCTGTGGAAGCGAAAGAAGCAGTGCGAAGAGCAGCTTACGGGCCGCACGTCGGACAGTGGGCTTCGAAAAAGGATCCCCAACTCGGCAGAGAGATAGGGCGCACAGGAGTAACCTAGAAGAAATAAAGGATATCAATGCATGAAGCCGCGAAGTGGTCACAGAAGTGGAGGACGTCTCAGAGACGGTTGCTGATGAAAGCGAAGCAGGGGCACTAGACAGACAACTGCTTAACCTGTGCAAGCGATAGAAGCAGTGGGAAGAGCAGCTTAGGGGCCGCACGTCGGACAGTGAGCTCCGAAAAAGGATCCCTAACTCGGCAACAGATAGGGCGCACAGGAGTAACCTAGGAGAAATAAAGGATATCTGTGCATGAAGCCGTCAAGTGGTCACAGAAGTGAGGAGGTCACAGAGACGGTGGCTCATGAAAGCGAAGCAGGGGCACTAGACAGACGTCTGCTTAACCTGTGGAAGCGAAAGAAGCGGTGGGGAGAGCAGCTTGGGGGCCGCACGTGGGACAGTGGACAAAGAAAAAGGATCCCCAACTCGGCAGAGAGATAGGGCGCAAAGGAGTAACCTAGGAGAAATAAAGGATATCAATGCATGGAGCCGCGAAGTGGTCACAGAAGTGGAGGAGGTCACGGAGACGGTGGCTCATGAAAGTGAAGCAGGGGCACTAGACAGACGTCTGCTTAACCTGTGGAAGCGAAAGAAGCAGTGGGAAAAGCAGCTTGGGGGCCGCACGTGGGACTGTGGACAAAAAAGTATCCCTAACTCGGCAGAGAGATAGGGCGCACAGGAGTAACCTACGAGAAATAAAGGATATCAATGCATAGAGCCGCGAAGCGGTCACAGAAGTGGAGGAGGTCACTGAAATGGCGGCTCATGAAAGCGAAGCAGGGGCACTAGACAGATATCTGCTTAACCTGTGCAAGCGAAAGAAGCAGTGGGAAGAGCAGCTTGAGGGCCGCGCGTGGGACAGTGAGCTCCGAAAAAGGATCCCAAACTCGGCAGACAGATAGGGCGCACAGGAGTAACCGAGGAGAAATAAAGGATATCAATGCATGGAGCCGCGAAGTGGTCACAGAAGTGGAGGAGGTCACAGAGACGGTGGCTCATGAAAGCGAAGCAGGGGCACTAGACAGACATCTGCTTAACCTGTGGAAGCGAAAGAAGCAGTGGGAAGAGCAGCTCACGGGCCGCAAGTCGGACAGTGGGCTTCGAAAAAGGATCCCTAACTCGGCAGACAGATAGGGCGCACAGGAGCAACCTAGGAGAAATAAAGGATATCAATGCATGAAGCCGCGAAGTGGTCACAGATGTGGGGGAGGTCACACAGATGTTGGCTCATGAAAGCAAAGCAGGGCACTAGACAGACGTCTGCTTAACCTGTGGAGTAAAAAGAAGCAGTGAAAACAGCATCTTAGGGGCCCCACGTGGGACAGTGGGCTTCGAAAAAGGATTCCTAACTCGTCAAAGAGGTAGGGCGCTCAGGTATAACCTAGGAGAAATAAAGGATATCAATGCATGGAGCCGCGAAGTGGTCACAGAAGTGGAGGAGGTCACGGAGACGGTGGCTCATGAAAGCGAAGCAGGGGCATTAGACAGACGTCTGCTTAACCTGTGGAAGCGAAAGAAGCAGTGGGAAGAGCAGCTTGGGGGCCGCATGTGGGACAGTGGACAAAGAAAAAGGATCCCCAACTCGGCAGACAGATAGGGCGCACAGTAGTAACCTAGGAGAAATAAAGGATATCAATGCATGGAGCCGCGAAGTGGTCACAGAAGTGGAGGAGCTCATAGAGACGGTTGCTGATGAAAGCAAAGCAGGGGCACTAGACAGACATCTGCTTAACCTGTGGAAGCGAAGGAAGAAGTGCGAAGAGCAGCTTTTGGGCCGCACGTGGGACAGTGGGCTCCGAAAGAGGATCCCCAACTCGGCAGAGAGATAGGGCTCACAGGAGTAACCTAGGCGAAATAAAGGATATCAATGCATGGAGCCGCGAAGTGGTCAAAGAAGTGGAGGAGGTCACCGAGACGGTGGCTCATGAAAGCGAAGCAAGAGCACTAGACAGACGTCTGCTTAACCTGTGGAAGCGAAAGAAGCAGTGGGAAGAGCAGCTTAGGGCTGCACATCGGACAGTGGGCTCCGAAAAAGGATCCCTAACTCGGCAGACAGATAGGGCGCACAGGGGTAACCTACGAGAAATAAAGGATATCAATGCATGGAGCCGCGAAGTGGTCACACAAGTGGCGGAGGTCACCGAGACGGTGGCTGATGAAAGCGAAGCAGGGGCACTAGACAGACGTCTGCTTAACCTGTGGAAGCGAAAGAAGCAGTGGGAAAAGCAGCTTGGGGGCCGCACGTGGGAGTGTGGACAATAAAAGGATCCCTAACTCGGCAGAGAGATAGGACGCACAGGAGTAACCGAGGAGAAATAAAGGATATCAATGCATGAAGCCGTCAAGTGGTCACAGAAGTGAGGAGGTCACAGAGACGGTGGCTCATGAAAGCGAAGCAGGGGCACTAGAGAGACGTCTGCTTAACCTGTGGAAGCGAAAGAAGCAGTGGGAAGAGCAGCTTACGGGCCGCACGTCGGACAGTGGGCTTCGATAAAGGATCCCTAACTCGGCAGACAGATAGGGCGCACAGGAGTAACCTAGGAGAAATAAAGGATATCAATGCATGAAGCCGCGAAGTGGTCACAGAAGTGGGGGAGGTCACAGAGACGGTGGCTCATGAAAGCGAAGCAGGGCACTAGACAGACGTCTGCTTAACCTGTGGAGTAAAAAGAAGCAGTGAAAAGAGCATCTTAGGGGCCGCACGTGGGACAGTGGGCTTCGAAAAAGGATCCCTAACTCGTCAAAGAGGTAGGGCGCTCAGGTATAACCTTGGAGAAATAAAGGATATCAATGCATGAAGCCGCGAAGTGGTCACAGAAGTGGAGGAGGTCACGGAGATGGTGGCTCATGAAAGCGAAGCAGGGGCATTAGACAGACGTCTGCTTAACCTGTGGAAGGGAAAGAAGCAGTGAAAAGAGCATCTTAGGGGGCGCACGTGGGACAGTGGGCTTCGAAAAAGGATCCCTAACTCGGCAGAAAATTAGGGCGCTCATGGGTAACCTAGGAGAAATAAAGGATATCAATGCATGGAGCCGCGAAGTGGTCACAGAAGTGGAGGAGGTCACGGAGACTGTGGCTCATGAAAGCGAAGCAGGGGCACTAGACAGACGTCTGCTTAACCTGTGGAAGCGAAAGAAGCAGTCGGAAGAGCAGTTTGGGGGCCGCACGTGGGACAGTGGACAAAGAAATAGGATCCCCAACTCGGCAAAGAGATAGGGCGCACAGGAGTAACCTAGGAGAAATAAAGGATATGAATGCATGGAGCCGCGAAGTGGTCACAGAAGTGGAGGAGGTCACAGAGACGGTGGCTCATGAAAGCGAAGCAGGGGCACTAGACAGACGTCTGCTTAACCTGTGGAGGCGAAAGAAGCAGTGAAAAGAGCATCTTAGGGGCCGCACGTGGGACACTGGGCTTCCAAAAAGGTTCCCTAACTCGGCAAAGAGGTAGGGCCCTGAGGTATAACCTAGGAGCAATAAAGGATATCAATGCATGGAGCCGCGAAGTGGTCACAGAAGTGGCGGAGTTCACGGAGACGGTGGCTCATGAAAGCGAAGCAGGGGCATTAGACAGAACTCTGCTTAACCTGTGGAAGCGAAAGAAGCAGTGGGAAGAGCAGCTTGGGGGCCGCACGTGGGACAGTGGGCTCCGAAAAAGGATCCCGAACTCGGCAGAGAGATAGGGCGCACAGGAGTAACCTAGGCGAAATAAAGGATATCAATGCATGGAGCCGCGAAGTGGTCACAGAAGTGGAGGAGGTCACAGAGACGGTGGCTCATGAAAGCGAAGCAGGGGCACTAGACAGACATCTGCTTAACCTGTGGAAGCGAAAGAAGCAGTGGGAAGAGCAGCTCACGGGCCGCAAGTCGGACAGTGGGCTTCGAAAAAGGATCCCTAACTCGGCAGACAGATAGGGCGCACAGGAGTAACCTAGGAGAAATAAAGGATATCAATGCATGAAGCCGCGAAGTGGTCACAGATGTGGGGGAGGTCACACAGATGTTGGCTCATGAAAGGAAAGCAGGGCACTAGACAGACGTCTGCTTAACCTGTGGAGTAAAAAGAAGCAGAGAAAACAGCATCTTAGGGGCCCCACGTGGGACAGTGGGCTTCGAAAAAGGATTCCTAACTCGTCAAAGAGGTAGGGCGCTCAGGTATAACCTAGGAGAAATAAAGGATATCAATGCATGGAGCCGCGAAGTGGTCACAGAAGTGGAGGAGGTCACGGAGACGGTGGCTCATGAAAGCGAAGCAGGGGCATTAGACAGACGTCTGCTTAACCTGTGGAAGCGAAAGAAGCAGTGGGAAGAGCAGCTTGGGGGCCGCATGTGGGACAGTGGACAAAGAAAAAGGATCCCCAACTCGGCAGACAGATAGGGCGCACAGTAGTAACCTAGGAGAAATAAAGGATATCAATGCATGGAGCCGCGAAGTGGTCACAGAAGTGGAGGAGCTCATAGAGACGGTTGCTGATGAAAGCGAAGCAGGGGCACTAGACAGACATCTGCTTAACCTGTGGAAGCGAAGGAAGAAGTGCGAAGAGCAGCTTTTGGGCCGCACGTGCGACAGTGGGCTCCGAAAGAGGATCCCCAACTCGGCAGAGAGATAGGGCTCACAGGAGTAACCTAGGCGAAATAAAGGATATCAATGCATGGAGCCGCGAAGTGGTCAAAGAAGTGGAGGAGGTCACCGAGACGGTGGCTCATGAAAGCGAAGCAAGAGCACTAGACAGACGTCTGCTTAACCTGTGGAAGCGAAAGAAGCAGTGGGAAGAGCAGCTTAGGGCTGCACATCGGACAGTGGGCTCCGAAAAAGGATCCCTAACTCGGCAGACAGATAGGGCGCACAGGGGTAACCTACGAGAAATAAAGGATATCAATGCATGGAGCTGCGAAGTGGTCACAGAAGAGGGCGGAGGTGACCGAGACGGTGGCTGATGAAAGCGAAGCAGGGGCACTAGACAGACGTCTGCTTAACCTGTGGAAGCGAAAGAAGCAGTGGGAAAAGCAGCTTGGGGGCCGCACGTGGGACTGTGGACAATAAAAGGATCCCTAACTCGGCAGAGAGATAGGACGCACAGGAGTAACCTAGGAGAAATAAAGGATATCAATGCATGAAGCCGTCAAGTGGTCACAGAAGTGAGGAGGTCACAGAGACGGTGGCTCATGAAAGCGAAGCAGGGGCACTAGAGAGACGTCTGCTTAACCTGTGGAAGCGAAAGAAGCAGTGGGAAGAGCAGCTTACGTGCCGCACGTCGGACAGTGGGCTTCGATAAAGGATCCCTAACTCGGCAGACAGATAGGGCGCACAGGAGTAACCTAGGAGAAATAAAGGATATCAATGCATGAAGCCGCGAAGTGGTCACAGAAGTGGGGGAGGTCACAGAGACGGTGGCTCATGAAAGCGAAGCAGGGCACTAGACAGACGTCTGCTTAACCTGTGGAGTAAAAAGAAGCAGTGAAAAGAGCATCTTAGGGGCCGCATGTGGGACAGTGGGCTTAGAAAAAGGATCCCTAACTCGTCAAAGAGGTAGGGCGCTCAGGTATAACCTAGGAGAAATAAAGGATATCAATGCATGAAGCCGCGAAGTGGTCACAGAAGTGGAGGAGGTCACGGAGACGGTGGCTCATGAAAGCGAAGCAGGGGCATTAGACAGACGTCTGCTTAACCTGTGGAAGGGAAAGAAGCAGTGAAAAGAGCATCTTAGGGGGCGCACGTGGGACAGTGGGCTTCGAAAAAGGATCCCTAACTCGGCAGAAAATTAGGGCGCTCATGGGTAACCTAGGAGAAATAAAGGATATCAATGCATGGAGCCGCGAAGTGGTGACAGAAGTGGAGGAGGTCACGGAGACTGTGGCTCATGAAAGCGAAGCAGGGGCACTAGACAGACGTCTGCTTAACCTGTGGAAGCGAAAGAAGCTGTCAGAAGAGCAGTTTGGGGGCCGCACGTGGGACAGTGGACAAAGAAATAGGATCCCCAACTTGGCAAAGCGATAGGGCGCACAGGAGTAACCTAGGAGAACTAAAGGATATGAATGCATGGAGCCGCGAAGTGGTCACAGAAGTGGAGGAGATCACAGAGACGGTGGCTCATGAAAGCGAAGCAGGGGCACTAGACAGACGTCTGCTTAACCTGTGGAGGCGAAAGAAGCAGTGAAAAGAGCATCTTAGGGGCCGCACGTGGGACAGTGGGCTTCCAAAAAGGATCCCTAACTCGGCAAAGAGGTAGGGCGCTGAGGTATAACCTAGGAGAAATAAAGGATATCAATGCATGGAGCCGCGAAGTGGTCACAGAAGTGGAGGAGTTCACGGAGACGGTGGCTCATGAAAGCGAAGCAGGGGCATTAGACAGAACTCTGCTTAACCTGTGGAAGCGAAAGAAGCAGTGGGAAGAGCAGCTTGGGGGCCGCACGTGGGACAGTGGGCTCCGAAAAAGGATCCCGAACTCGGCAGAGAGATAGGGCGCACAGGAGTAACCTAGGCGAAATAAAGGATATCAATGCATGGAGCCGCGAAGTGGTCACAGAAGTGGAGGAGGTCACAGAGACGGTGGCTCATGAAAGCGAAGCAGGGGCACTAGACAGACGTCTGCTTAGCCTGTGGAAGCGAAAGAAGCAGTGGCAAGAGCAGCTTGGAGGCCGCACTTGGGACAGTGGGCTCCGAAAAAGGATCCCGAACTCGGCAGAGAGATAGGGCGCACAGGAGTAACCTAGGCGAAATAAAAGATATCAATGCATGAAGCCGCGAAGTGGTCACAGAAGTGGGGGAGGTCACAGAGACGGTGGCCCATGAAAGCGAAGCAGGGGCACTAGACAGATATCTGCTTAACCTGTGGAAGCGAAAGAAGCAGTGGGAAGAGCAGCTTGAGGGCCGCACGTGGGACAGTGAGCTCCGAAAAAGGATCCCAAACTCGGCAGACAGATAGGGCGCACAGGAGTAACCTAGGAGAAATAAAGGATATCAATGCATGGAGCCGCGAAGTGGTCACAGAAGTGGAGGAGGTCACAGAGACGGTGGCTCATGAAAGCGAAGCAGGGGCACTAGACAGACATCTGCTTAACCTGTGGAAGCGAAAGAAGCAGTGGGAAGAGCAGCTCACGGGCCGCAAGTCGGACAGTGGGCTTCGAAAAAGGATCCCTAACTCGGCAGACAGATAGGGCGCACAGGAGTAACCTAGGAGAAATAAAGGATATCAATGCATGAAGCCGCGAAGTGGTCACAGAAGTGGAGGAGGTCACGGAGACGGTGGCTCATGAAAGCGAAGCAGGGGCATTAGACAGACGTCTGCTTAACCTGTGGAAGCGAAAGAAGCAGTGGGAAGAGCAGCTTGGGGGCCGCATGTGGGACAGTGGACAAAGAAAAAGGATCCCCGACTCGGCAGACAGATAGGGCGCACAGTAGTAACCTAGGAGAAATAAAGGATATCAATGCATGGAGCCGCGAAGTGGTCACAGAAGTTGAGGAGCTCATAGAGACGGTTGCTGATGAAAGCGAAGCAGGGGCACTAGACAGACATCTGTTTAACCTGTGGAAGCGAAGGAAGAAGTGCGAAGAGCAGCTTTTGGGCCGCACGTGGGAGAGTGGGCTCCGAAAGAGGATCCCCAACTCGGCAGAGAGATAGGGCTCACAGGAGTAACCTAGGCGAAATAAAGGATATCAATGCATGGAGCCGCGAAGTGGTCAAAGAAGTGGAGGAGGTCACCGAGACGGTGGCTCATGAAAGCGAAGCAAGAGCACTAGACAGACGTCTGCTTAACCTGTGGAAGCGAAAGAAGCAGTGGGAAGAGCAGCTTAGGGCTGCACATCGGACAGTGGGCTCCGAAAAAGGATCCCTAACTCGGCAGACAGATAGGGCGCACAGGGGTAACCTACGAGAAATAAAGGATATCAATGCATGGAGCCGCGAAGTGGTCACAGAAGTGGCGGAGGTCACCGAGACGGTGGCTGATGAAAGCGAAGCAGGGGCACTAGACAGACGTCTGCTTAACCTGTGGAGGCGAAGGAAGCAGTGAAAAGAGCATCTTAGGGGCCGCACGTGGGACAGTGGGCTTCCAAAAAGGATCCCTAACTCGGCAAAGAGGTAGGGCGCTGAGGTATAACCTAGGAGAAATAAAGGATATCAATGCATGGAGCCGCGAAGTGGTCACAGAAGTGGAGGAGTTCACGGAGACGGTGGCTCATGAAAGCGAAGCAGGGGCATTAGACAGAACTCTGCTTAACCTATGGAAGCGAAAGAAGCAGTGGGAACAGCAGCTTGGGGGCCGCACGTGGGACAGTGGGCTCCGAAAAAGGATCCCGAACACGGCAGAGAGATAGGGCGCACAGGAGTAACCTAGGCGAAATAAAGGATATCAGTGCATGGAGCCGCGAAGTGGTCACAGAAGTGGAGGAGGTCACAGAGACGGTGGCTCATGAAAGCGAAGCAGGGGCACTAGACAGACGTCTGCTTAGCCTGTGGAAGCGAAAGAAGCAGTGGCAAGAGCAGCTTGGAGGCCGCACTTGGGACAGTGGGCTCCGAAAAAGGATCCCGAACTCGGCAGAGAGATAGGGCGCACAGGAGTAACCTAGGCGAAATAAAGGATATCAATGCATAGAGCCGCGAAGTGGTCACAGAATTGGAGCAGGTCACAGAGACGGTGGGTATGAAAGCGAAGAGGTGCGACTTGACAGATATTTGCTTAACCTGTGGAAGTGAAAGAAGCAGTGGCAAGAGCAGCTTAGGGGCCGCACGTCGGACAGTGTGGCAAGAGCAGCTTAGGGGCCGCACGTCGGACAGTGGGCTCCGAAAAAGATCCCTAACTCGGCAGACAGATAGGGCGCACAGGAGTAACCTACGAGAAATAAAGGATATCAATGCATGGAGCCGTGAAGTGGTCACAGAAGTGGAGGAGGTCACTGAGATGGTGGCTCATGAAAGCGAAGCAGGGGCACTAGAGAGATATCTGCTTAACCTGTGGAAGCGAAAGAAGCAGTGGGAAGAGCCTTGGGGGCCGCACGTGGGACAGTGGACAAAGAAAAAGGATCCCCAACTCGGCAGAGAGATAGGGCGCACAGGAGTAACCTACGAGAAATAAAGGATATCAATGCATGGAGCCGCGAAGTGGTCACAGAAGTGGAGGAGGTCACTGAGATGGTGGCTCATGAAAGCGAAGCAGGGGCACTAGACAGATATCTGCTTAACCTGTGGAAGCGAAAGAAGCAGTGGGAAGAGCCTTGGGGGCCGTACGTGGGACAGTGGACAAAGAAAAAGGATCCCCAACTCGGCAGAGAGATAGGGCGCACAGGAGTAACCTAGGAGAAATAAAGGATATCAATGCATGGAGCCGCGAAGTGGTCACAGAAGTGGAGGAGGTCACAGAGACGGTGGCTCATGAAAGCGAAGCAGGGGCACTAGACAGACGTCTGCTTAACCTGTGGAAGCGAAAGAAGCACTGGGAAGAGCAGCTTACGGGCCGCACGTCGGACAGTGGGCTTCGAAAAAGGATCCCTAACTCGGCAGACAGATAGGGCGCACAGGAGTAACCTAGGAGAAATAAAGGATATCAATGCATAGAGCCGCGAAGCGGTCACAGAAGTGGAGGAGGTCACTGAGATGGTGGCTCATGAAAGCGAAGGAGGGGCACTAGACAGATATCTGCTTAACCTGTGGAAGCGAAAGAAGCAGTGGGAAGAGCAGCTTGGGGGCCGCACGTGGGACAGTGAGCTCCGAAAAAGGATCCCAAACGCGGCAGACAGATAGGGCGCACAGGAGTAACCTAGGATAAATAAAAGATATCAATGCATGGAGCCACGAAGTGGTCACAGAAATGGAGGAGGTCACAAAGACGGTGGCTCATGAAAGCGAAGCAGGGGCACTAGACAGACGTCTGCTTAACCTGTGGAAGCGAAAGAAGCAGTGGGAAGAGCAGCTTACGGGCCGCACGTCGGACAGTGGGCTTCGATGAAGGATCCCTAACTCGGCAGACAGATAGGGCGCACAGGAGTAACCTAGGAGAAATAAAGGATATCAATGCATGAAGCCGCGAAGTGGTCACAGAAGTGGGGGAGGTCACAGAGACGGTGGCTCATGAAAGCGAAGCAGGGCACTAGACAGACGTCTGCTTAACCTGTGGAGTAAAAAGAAGCAGTGAAAAGAGCATCTTAGGGGCCGCACGTGGGACAGTGGGCTTCGAAAAAGGATCCCGAACTCGGCAGAGAGGTAGGGCGCTCAGGTATAACCTAGGAGAAATAAAGGATATCAATGCATGAAGCCGCGAAGTGGTCACAGAAGTGGAGGAGGTCACGGAGATGGTGGCTCATGAAAGCGAAGCAGGGGCATTAAACAGACGCCTGCTTAACCTGTGGAAGGGAAAGAAGCAGTGAAAAGAGCATCTTAGGGGGCGCACGTGGGACAGTGGGCTTCGAAAAAGGATCCCTAACTCGGCAGAAAATTAGGGCGCTCATGGGTAACCTAGGAGAAATAAAGGATATCAATGCATGGAGCCGCGAAGTGGTCACAGAAGTGGAGGAGGTCACGGAGACTGTGGCTCATGAAAGCGAAGCAGGGGCACTTGACAGACGTCTGCTTAACCTGTGGAAGCGAAAGAAGCAGTCGGAAGAGCAGTTTGGGGGCCGCACGTGGGACAGTGGACAAAGAAATAGGATCCCCAACTCGGCAAAGAGATAGGGCGCACAGGAGTAACCTAGGAGAAATAAAGGATATGAATGCATGGAGCCGCGAAGTGGTCACAGAAGTGGAGGAGGTCACAGAGACGGTGGCTCATGAAAGCGAAGCAGGGGCACTAGACAGACGTCTGCTTAACCTGAGGAGGCGAAAGAAGCAGTGAAAAGAGCATCTTAGGGGCCGCACGTGGGACAGTGGGCTTCCAAAAAGGATCCCTAACTCGGCAAAGAGGTAGGGCGCTGAGGTATAACCTAGGAGAAATAAAGGATATCAATGCATGGAGCCGCGAAGTGGTCACAGAAGTGGAGGAGTTCACGGAGACGGTGGCTCATGAAAGCGAAGCAGGGGCATTAGACAGAACTCTGCTTAACCTGTGGAAGCGAAAGAAGCAGTGGGAAGAGCAGCTTGGGGGGCGCACGTTGGACAGTGGGCTCCGAAAAAGGATCCCGAACTCGGCAGAGAAATAGGGCGCACAGGAGTAACCTAGGCGAAATAAAGGATATCAATGCATGGAGCCGCGAAGTGGTCACAGAAGTGGAGGAGGTCACAGAGACGGTGGCTCATGAAAGCGAAGCAGGGGCACTAGACAGACGTCTGCTTAGCCTGTGGAAGCGAAAGAAGCAGTGGCAAGAGCAGCTTGGAGGCCGCACTTGGGACAGTGGGCTCCGAAAAAGGATCCCGAACTCGGCAGAGAGATAGGGCGCACTGGAGTAACCTAGGCGAAATAAAAGATATCAATGCATGAAGCCGCGAAGTGGTCACAAAAGTGGGGGAGGTCACAGAGACGGTGGCCCATGAAAGCGAAGCAGGGGCACTAGACAGATATCTGCTTAACCTGTGGAAGCGAAAGAAGCAGTGGGAAGAGCAGCTTGAGGGCCGCACGTGGGACAGTGAGCTCCGAAAAAGGATCCCAAACTCGGCAGACAGATAGGGCGCACAGGAATAACCTAGGAGAAATAAAGGATATCAATGCATGGAGCCGCGAAGTGGTCACAGAAGTGGAGGAGGTCACAGAGACGGTGGCTCATGAAAGCGAAGCAGGGGCACTAGACAGATATCTGCTTAACCTGTGGAAGCGAAAGAAGCAGTGGGAAGAGCAGCTCACGGGCCGCAAGTCGGACAGTGGGCTTCGAAAAAGGATCCCTAACTCGGCAGACAGATAGGGCGCACAGGAGTAACCTAGGAGAAATAAAGGATATCAATGCATGAAGCCGCGAAGTGGTCACAGATGTGGGGGAGGTCACACAGATGTTGGCTCATGAAAGCAAAGCAGGGCACTAGACAGACGTCTGCTTAACCTGTGGAGTAAAAAGAAGCAGTGAAAACAGCATCTTAGGGGCCCCACGTGGGACAGTGGGCTTCGAAAAAGGATTCCTAGCTCGTCAAAGAGGTAGGGCGCTCAGGTATAACCTAGGAGAAATAAAGGATATCAATGCATGGAGCCGCGAAGTGGTCACAGAAGTAGAGGAGGTCACGGAGACGGTGGCTTATGAAAGCGAAGCAGGGGCATTAGACAGACGTCTGCTTAACCTGTGGAAGCGAAAGAAGCAGTGGGAAGAGCAGCTTGGGGGCCGCATGTGGGACAGTGGACAAAGAAAAAGGATCCCCAACTCGGCAGACAGATAGGGCGCACAGTAGTAACCTAGGAGAAATAAAGGATATCAATGCATGGAGCCGCGAAGTGGTCACAGAAGTGAAGGAGCTCATAGAGACGGTTGCTGATGGAAGCGAAGCAGGGGCACTAGACAGACATCTGCTTAACCTGTGGAAGCGAAGGAAGAAGTGCGAAGAGCAGCTTTTGGGCCGCACGTGCGACAGTGGGCTCCGAAAGAGGATCCCCAACTCGGCAGAGAGATAGGGCTCACAGGAGTAACCTAGGCGAAATAAAGGATATCAATGCATGGAGCCGCGAAGTGGTCAAAGAAGTGGAGGAGGTCACCGAGACGGTGGCTCATGAAAGCGAAGCAAGAGCACTAGACAGACGTCTGCTTAACCTGTGGAAGCGAAAGAAGCAGTGGGAAGAGCAGCTTAGGGCTGCACATCGGACAGTGGGCTCCGAAAAAGGATCCCTAACTCGGCAGACAGATAGGGCGCACAGGGGTAACCTGCGAGAAATAAAGGATATCAATGCATGGAGCCGCGAAGTGGTCACAGAAGTGGCGGAGGTCACCGAGACGGTGGCTGATGAAAGCGAAGCAGGGGCACTAGACAGACGTCTGCTTAACCTGTGGAAGCGAAAGAAGCAGTGGGAAAAGCAGCTTGGGGGCCGCACGTGGGACTGTGGACAATAAAAGGATCCCTAACTCGGCAGAGAGATAGGACGCACAGGAGTATCCTAGGAGAAATAAAGGATATCAATGCATGAAGCCGTCAAGTGGTCACAGAAGTGAGGAGGTCACAGAGACGGTGGCTCATGAAAGCGAAGCAGGGGCACTAGAGAGACGTCTGCTTAACCTGTGGAAGCGAAAGAAGCAGTGGGAAGAGCAGCTTACGGGCCGCACGTCGGACAGTGGGCTTCGAAAAAGGATCCCGAACTCGGCAGAGAGATAGGGCGCACAGGAGTAACCTAGGCGAAATAAAGGATATCAATGCATGGAGCCGCGAAGCGGTCACAGAGGTGGAGGAGGTCACAGAGACGGTGGCTCATGAAAGCGAAGCAGGGGCACTAGACAGACGTCTGCTTAACCTGTGGAAGCAAAAGAAGCAGTGGGAAAAGCAGCTTGGGGGCCGCACGTGGGACTGTGGACAAAAAAAGGATCCCTAACTCGGCAGAGAGATAGGGCGCACAGGAGAACCCTAGGCGAAATAAAGGATATCAATGCATGGAGCCGCGAAGCGGTCACAGAGGTGGAGGAGGTCACAGAGACGGTGGCTCATGAAAGCGAAGCAGGGGCACTAGACAGACGTCTGCTTAACCTGTGGAAGCGAAAGAAGCAGTGGGAAGAGCAGCTTACGGGCCGCACGTCGGACAGTGGGCTTCGAAAAAGGATCCCGAACTCGGCAGAGAGATAGGGCGCACAGGAGTAACCTAGGCGAAATAAAGGATATCAATGCATGGAGCCGCGAAGTGGTCACAGACGTGGAGGAGGTCACAGAGACGGTGGCTCATGAAAACGAAGCAGGGGCACTAGACAGACGTCTGCATAACCTGTGGAGGCGAAAGAAGCAGTGAAAAGAGCATCTTAGGAGCCGCACGTGGGACAGTGGGCTTCCAAAAAGGATCCCTAACTCGGCAAAGAGGTAGGGCGCTGAGGTATAACCTAGGAGAAATAAAGGATATCAATGCATGGAGCCGCGAAGTGGTCACAGAAGTGGAGGAGGTCACCGAGACGGTGGCTGATGAAAGTGAAGCAGGGGCACTAACAGGCGTCTGCTTAACCTGTGGAAGCGAAAGAAGCAGTGGGAAAAGCAGCTTACGGGCCGCACGTCGGACAGTGGGCTTCGAAAAAGGATCCCTAACTCGGCAGACAGATAGGGCGCACAGGAGTAACATAGGAGAAATAAAGGATATCAATGCATGAAGCCGCGAAGTGGTCACAGAAGTGGGGGAGGTGACTGAGACGGTGGCTCATGAAAGCGAAGCAGGGCACTAGACAGACGTCTGATTAACCTGTGGAGTAAAAAGAAGCAGTGAAAAGAGCATCTTAGGGGCCGCACGTGGGACAGTGAGCTCCGAAAAAGGATCCCAAACTCGGCAGACAGATAGGGCGCACAGGAGTAACCAAGGAGAAATAAAAGATATCAATGCATGGAGCCGCGAAGTGGTCACAGAAGTGGAGGAGGTCACAGAGACGGTGGCTCATGAAAGCGAATGAGGGGCACTAGACAGACGTCTGCTTAACCTGTGGAAGCGAAAGAAGCAGTGGGAAGAGCAGCTTACGGGCCGCTCGTCGGACAGTGGGCTTCGAAAAAGGATCCCTAACTCGTCAAAGATTTAGGGCGCTTAGGTATAACCTAGGAGAAATAAAGGATATCAATGCAAGGTGCCGCGAAGTGGTCACAGAAGTGGAGGAGGTCACGGAGACGGTGGCTCATGAGAGCGAAGCAGGGGCATTAGACAGACGTCTGCTTAACCTGTGGAAGCGAAAGAAGCAGTGAAAAGAGCATCTTAGGGGGCGCACGTGGGACAGTGGGCTTCGAAAAAGGATCCCTAACTCGTCAAAGATTTAGTGCGCTTAGGTATAACCTAGGAGAAATAAAGGATATCAATGCATGGAGCCGCGAAGTGGTCACAGAAGTGGAGGAGGTCACGGAGACGGTGGCTCATGAAAGCGAATCAGGGGCACTAGACAGACGTCTGCTTAACCTGTGGAGGCGAAAGAACCAGTAGGAAGAGCAGTTTGGGGGCCGCACGTGGGACAGTGGACAAAGAAAAAGGATCCCCAACTCGGCAAAGAGATAGGGCGCACAGGAGTAACCTAGGAGAAATAAAGGATATCAATGCATGGATTCGCGAAGTGGTCGCAGAAGTGGAGGAGGTCACAGAGACGGTGGCTCTTGAAAACGAAGCAGGGACACTAGACAGACGTCTGCATAACCTGTGGAGGCGAAAGAAGCAGTGAAAAGAGCATCTTAGGGGCCGCACGTGGGACAGTGGGCTTCCAAAAAGGATCCCTAACTCGGCAAAGAGGTAGGGCTGCTGAGGTATAACCTAGGAGAAATAAAGGATATCAATGCATGGAGCCGCGAAGTGGTCACAGAAGTGGAGGAGTTCACGGAGACGGTGGCTCGAGAAAGCGAAGCAGGGGCATTAGACAGAAGTCTGCTTAACCTCTGGAAGCGAAAGAAGCAGTGGGAAGAGCAGCTTACGGGCCGCACGTCGGGCAGTGGGCTTCGAAAAAGGATCCCTAACTCGTCAAAGATTTAGGGCGCTTAGGTATAACCTAGGAGAAATAAAGGATATCAATGCATGGAGCCGCGAAGTGGTCACAGAAGTGGAGGAGGTCACGGAGACGGTGGCTCATGAAAGCGAATCAGGGGCACTAGACAGACGTCTGCTTAACCTGTGGAGGCGAAAGAACCAGTAGGAAGAGCAGTTTGGGGGCCGCACGTGGGACAGTGGACAAAGAAAAAGGATCCCCAACTCGGCAAAGAGATAGGGCGCACAGGAGTAACCTAGGAGAAATAAAGGATATCAATGCATGGATTCGCGAAGTGGTCACAGAAGTGGAGGAGGTCACAGAGACGGTGGCTCTTGAAAACGATGCAGGGGCACTAGACAGACGTCTGCATAACCTGTGGAGGCGAAAGAAGCAGTGAAAAGAGCATCTTAGGGGCCGCACGTGGGACAGTGGGCTTCCAAAAAGGATCCCTAACTCGGCAAAGAGGTAGGGCTGCTGAGGTATAACCTAGGAGAAATAAAGGATATCAATGCATGGAGCCGCGAAGTGGTCACAGAAGTGGAGGAGTTCACGGAGACGGTGGCTCGAGAAAGCGAAGCAGGGGCATTAGACAGAAGTCTGCTTAACCTCTGGAAGCGAAAGAAGCAGTGGGAAGAGCAGCTTACGGGCCGCACGTCGGACAGTGGGCTTCGAAAAGGATCCCTAACTCGGCAGACAGATAGGGCGCACAGGAGTAACCTAGGAGAAATAAAGGATATCAATGCATAGAGCCGCGAAGCGGTCACAGAAGTGGAGGAGGTCACTGAGATGGTGGCTCATCAATGCGAAGCAGGGGCACTAGACAGATATCTGCTTAACCTGTGGAAGCGAAAGAAGCAGTGGGAAGAGCAGCTTGGGGACCGCACATGGGACAGTGAGCTCCGAAAAAGGATCCCAAACGCGGCAGACAGATAGGGCGCACAGGAGTAACCTAGGAGAAATAAAAGATATCAATGCATGGAGCCGCGAAGTGGTCACAGAAATGGAGGAGGTCACAGAGACGGTGGCTCATGAAAGCGAAGCAGGGGCACTAGACAGACGTCTGCTTAACCTGTGGAAGCGAAAGAAGCAGTGCGAAGAGCAGCTTACGGGCCGCACGTCGGACAGTGGGCTTCGAAAAAGGATCCCCAACTCGGCAGAGAGATAGGGCTCACAGGAGTAACCTAGGCGAAATAAAGGATATCAATGCATGGAGCCGCGAAGTGGTCAAAGAAGTGGAGGAGGTCACCGAGACGGTGGCTCATGAAAGCGAAGCAGGGGCACTAGACAGACGTCTGCTCAACCTGTGGAAGCGAAAGAAGCAGTGGGAAGAGCAGCTTAGGGCTGCACACCGGACAGTGGGCTCCAAAAAAGGATCCCTAACTCGGCAGACAAATAGGGCGCCCAGGAGTAACCTAGGGGAATAAAGGATATCAATGCATGGAGCCGCGAAGTGGTCAGAGAAGTGGAGGAGGTCACGGAGACGATTGCTGATGAAAGCGAAGCAGGGGCACTAGACACACATTTGCTTAACCTGTGGAAGCGAAAGAAGAAGTGGGAAGAGCAGCTTACGGGCCGCACGTCGGACAGTGGGCTTCGAAAAAGGATCCCTAACTCGGCAGACAGATAGGGCGCACAGGAGTAACCTAGAAGAAATAAAGGATATCAATGCATGAAGCCGCGAAGTGGTCACAGAAGTGGAGGACGTCTCAGAGACGGTTGCTGATGAAAGCGAAGCAGGGGCACTAGACAGACAACTGCTTAACCTGTGCAAGCGATAGAAGCAGTGGGAAGAGCAGCTTAGGGGCCGCACGTCGGACAGTGAGCTCCGAAAAAGGATCCCAAACTCGGCAGACAGATAGGGCGCACAGGAGTAACCAAGGAGAAATAAAAGATATCAATGCATGGAGCCGCGAAGTGGTCACAGAAGTGGAGGAGGTCACAGAGACGGTGGCTCATGAAAGCGAATGAGGGGCACTAGACAGACGTCTGCTTAACCTGTGGAAGCGAAAGAAGTAGTGGGAAGAGCAGCTTACGGGCCGCTCGTCGGACAGTGGGCTTCGAAAAAGGATCCCTAACTCGTCAAAGATTTAGGGCGCTTAGGTATAACCTAGGAGAAATAAAGGATATCAATGCAAGGTGCCGCGAAGTGGTCACAGAAGTGGAGGAGGTCACGGAGACGGTGGCTCATGAGAGCGAAGCAGGGGCATTAGACAGACGTCTGCTTAACCTGTGGAAGCGAAAGAAGCAGTGAAAAGAGCATCTTAGGGGGCGCACGTGGGACAGTGGGCTTCGAAAAAGGATCCCTAACTCGTCAAAGATTTAGTGCGCTTAGGTATAACCTAGGAGAAATAAAGGATATCAATGCATGGAGCCGCGAAGTGGTCACAGAAGTGGAGGAGGTCACGGAGACGGTGGCTCATGAAAGCGAATCAGGGGCACTAGACAGACGTCTGCTTAACATGTGGAGGCGAAAGAACCAGTAGGAAGAGCAGTTTGGGGGCCGCACGTGGGACAGTGGACAAAGAAAAAGGATCCCCAACTCGGCAAAGAGATAGGGCGCACAGGAGTAACCTAGGAGAAATAAAGGATATCAATGCATGGATTCGCGAAGTGGTCGCAGAAGTGGAGGAGGTCACAGAGACGGTGGCTCTTGAAAACGAAGCAGGGGCACTAGACAGACGTCTGCATAACCTGTGGAGGCGAAAGAAGCAGTGAAAAGAGCATCTTAGGGGCCGCACGTGGGACAGTGGGCTTCCAAAAAGGATCCCTAACTCGGCAAAGAGGTAGGGCTGCTGAGGTATAACCTAGGAGAAATAAAGGATATCAATGCATGGAGCCGCGAAGTGGTCACAGAAGTGGAGGAGTTCACGGAGACGGTGGCTCGAGAAAGCGAAGCAGGGGCATTAGACAGAAGTCTGCTTAACCTCTGGAAGCGAAAGAAGCAGTGGGAAGAGCAGCTTACGGGCCGCACGTCGGGCAGTGGGCTTCGAAAAAGGATCCCTAACTCGTCAAAGATTTAGGGCGCTTAGGTATAACCTAGGAGAAATAAAGGATATCAATGCATGGAGCCGCGAAGTGGTCACAGAAGTGGAGGAGGTCACGGAGACGGTGGCTCATGAAAGCGAATCAGGGGCACTAGACAGACGTCTGCTTAACCTGTGGAGGCGAAAGAACCAGTAGGAAGAGCAGTTTGGGGGCCGCACGTGGGACAGTGGACAAAGAAAAAGGATCCCCAACTCGGCAAAGAGATAGGGCGCACAGGAGTAACCTAGGAGAAATAAAGGATATCAATGCATGGATTCGCGAAGTGGTCACAGAAGTGGAGGAGGTCACAGAGACGGTGGCTCTTGAAAACGATGCAGGGGCACTAGACAGACGTCTGCATAACCTGTGGAGGCGAAAGAAGCAGTGAAAAGAGCATCTTAGGGGCCGCACGTGGGACAGTGGGCTTCCAAAAAGGATCCCTAACTCGGCAAAGAGGTAGGGCTGCTGAAGTATAACCTAGGAGAAATAAAGGATATCAATGCATGGAGCCGCGAAGTGGTCACAGAAGTGGAGGAGTTCACGGAGACGGTGGCTCGAGAAAGCGAAGCAGGGGCATTAGACAGAAGTCTGCTTAACCTCTGGAAGCGAAAGAAGCAGTGGGAAGAGCAGCTTACGGGCCGCACGTCGGACAGTGGGCTTCGAAAAGGATCCCTAACTCGGCAGACAGATAGGGCGCACAGGAGTAACCTAGGAGAAATAAAGGATATCAATGCATAGAGCCGCGAAGCGGTCACAGAAGTGGAGGAGGTCACTGAGATGGTGGCTCATCAATGCGAAGCAGGGGCACTAGACAGATATCTGCTTAACCTGTGGAAGCGAAAGAAGCAGTGGGAAGAGCAGCTTGGGGACCGCACATGGGACAGTGAGCTCCGAAAAAGGATCCCAAACGCGGCAGACAGATAGGGCGCACAGGAGTAACCTAGGCGAAATAAAGGATATCAATGCATGGAGCCGCGAAGTGGTCAAAGAAGTGGAGGAGGTCACCGAGACGGTGGCTCATGAAAGCGAAGCAGGGGCACTAGACAGACGTCTGCTCAACCTGTGGAAGCGAAAGAAGCAGTGGGAAGAGCAGCTTAGGGCTGCACACCGGACAGTGGGCTCCAAAAAAGGATCCCTAACTCGGCAGACAAATAGGGCGCCCAGGAGTAACCTAGGGGAATAAAGGATATCAATGCATGGAGCCGCGAAGTGGTCAGAGAAGTGGAGGAGGTCACGGAGACGATTGCTGATGAAAGCGAAGCAGGGGCACTAGACACACATTTGCTTAACCTGTGGAAGCGAAAGAAGAAGTGGGAAGAGCAGCTTACGGGCCGCACGTCGGACAGTGGGCTTCGAAAAAGGATCCCTAACTCGGCAGACAGATAGGGCGCACAGGAGTAACCTAGAAGAAATAAAGGATATCAATGCATGAAGCCGCGAAGTGGTCACAGAAGTGGAGGACGTCTCAGAGACGGTTGCTGATGAAAGCGAAGCAGGGGCACTAGACAGACAACTGCTTAACCTGTGCAAGCGATAGAAGCAGTGGGAAGAGCAGCTTAGGGGCCGCACGTCGGACAGTGAGCTCCGAAAAAGGATCCCTAACTCGGCAACAGATAGGGCGCACAGGAGTAACCTAGGAGAAATAAAGGATATCTGTGCATGAAGCCGTCAAGTGGTCACAGAAGTGAGGAGGTCACAGAGACGGTGGCTCATGAAAGCGAAGCAGGGGCACTAGACAGACGTCTGCTTAACCTGTGGAAGCGAAAGAAGCGGTGGGGAGAGCAGCTTGGGGGCCGCACGTGGGACAGTGGACAAAGAAAAAGGATCCCCAACTCGGCAGAGAGATAGGGCGCAAAGGAGTAACCTAGGGGAAATAAAGGATATCAATGCATGGAGCCGCGAAGTGGTCACAGAAGTGGAGGAGGTCACGGAGACGGTGGCTCATGAAAGTGAAGCAGGGGCACTAGACAGACGTCTGCTTAACCTGTGGAAGCGAAAGAAGCAGTGGGAAGAGCATCTTGGGGACCGCACGTGGGACAGTGAGCTCCGAAAAAGGATCCCAAACGCGGCAGACAGATAGGGCGCACAGGAGTAACCTAGGAGAAATAAAAGATATCAATGCATGGAGCCGCGAAGTGGTCACAGAAATGGAGGAGGTCACAGAGACGGTGGCTCATGAAAGCGAAGCAGGGGCACTAGACAGACGTCTGCTTAACCTGTGGAAGCGAAAGAAGCAGTGGGAAGAGCAGCTTGGGGGCCGCACGTGGGACAGTGAGCTCCGAAAAAGGACCCCAAACTCGGCAGACAGATAGGGCGCACAGGAGTAACCTAGGAGAAATAAAAGATATCAATGCATGGAGCCGCGAAGTGGTCACAGAAGTGGAGGAGGTCACAGAGACGGTGGCTCATGAAAGCGAAGCAGGGGCACTAGACAGACGTCTGCTTAACCTGTGGAAGCGAAAGAAGCAGTGGGAAGAGCAGGTTACGGGCCGCACGTCGGACAGTGGGCTTCGAAAAAGGATCCCTAACTCGGCAGACAGATAGGGCGCACAGGAGTAACCTAGGAGAAATAAAGGATATCAATGCATGAAGCCGCGAAGTGGTCACAGAAGTGGGGGAGGTCTCTGAGACGGTGGCTCATGAAAGCGAAGCAGGGCACTAGACAGACGTCTGATTAACCTGTGGAGTAAAAAGAAGCAGTGAAAAGAGCATCTTAGGGGCCGCACGTGGGACAGTGGGCTTCGAGAAAGGATCCCTAACTCGTCAAAGATTTAGGGCGCTCAGGTATAACCTAGGAGAAATAAAGGATATCAATGCATGGAGCCGCGAAGTGGTCACAGAAGTGGAGGAGTTCACGGAGACGGTGGCTCATGAAAGCGAAGCAGGGGCACTAGACAGACGTCTGCTTAGCCTGTGGAAGCGAAAGAAGCAGTGGGAAGAGCAGCTTGGAGGCCGCACTTGGGACAGTGGGCTCCGAAAAAGGATCCCGAACTCGGCAGAGAGATAGGGCGCACAGGAGTAACCTAGGCGAAATAAAGGATATCAATGCATAGAGCCGCGAAGTGGTCACAGAATTGGAGCAGGTCACAGAGACGGAGGGTATGAAAGCGAAGAGGGGCCACTTGACAGATATTTGCTTAACCTGTGGAAGTGAAAGAAGCAGTGGCAAGAGCAGCTTAGGGGCCGCACGTCGGACAGTGGGCTTCGAAAAAGGATCCCTAACTCGGCAGACAGATAGGGCGCACAGGAGTAACCTAGGAGAAATAAAGGATATCAATGCATGGAGCCGCGAAGTGGTCACAGAAGTGGAGGACGTCTCAGAGACGGTTGCTGATGAAAGCGAAGCAGGGGCACTAGACAGACGTCTGCTTAACCTGTGCAAGCGATAGAAGCAGTGGGAAGAGCAGCTTAGGGGCCGCACGTCGGACAGTGAGCTCCGAAAAAGGATCCCTAACTTGGCAGACAGATAGGGCGCACAGGAGTAACCAAGGAGAAATAAAGGATATCAATGCATGAAGCCGTCAAGTGGTCACAGAAGTGAGGAGGTCACAGAGATGGTGGCTCATGAAAGCGAAGCAGGGGCACTAGGCAGACGTCTGCTTAACCTGTGGAAGCGAAAGAAGCAGTGGGGAGAGCAGCTTGGGGGCCGCACGTGGGACAGTGGACAAAGAAAAAGGATCCGCAACTCGGCAGAGAGATAGGGTGCAAAGGAGTAACCTAGGAGAAATAAAGAATATCAATGCATAGAGCCGCGAAGCGGTCACAGTAGTGGAGGAGGTCACTGAGATGGTGGCTCATGAAAGCGAAGCAGGGGCACTAGACAGATATCTGCTTAACCTGTGGAAGCGAAAGAAGCAGTGGGAAGAGCAGCTTGGGGGCCGCACGTGGGACAGTGAGCTCCGAAAAAGGATCCCAAACTCGGCAGACAGATAGGGCGCACAGGAGTAACCTAGGAGAAATAAAAGATATCAATGCATGAAGCCGCGAAGTGGTCACAGAAGTGGGGGATGTCACAGAGACGGTGGCTCATGAAAGCGAAGCAGGGGCACTAGACAGATATCTGCTTAACCTGTGGAAGCGAAAGAAGCAGTGGGAAGAGCATCTTAGGGGGCGCACGTGGGACAGTGGGCTTCGAAAAAGGATCCCAAACTCGGCAGAAAATTAGGGCGCTCATGGGTAACCTAGGAGAAATAAAGGATATCAATGCATGGAGCCGAGAAGTGGTCACAGAAGTGGAGGAGGTCACGGAGACGGTGGCTCATGAAAGCGAATCAGGGGCACTAGACAGACGTCTGCTTAACCTGTGGAGGCGAAAGAACCAGTAGGAAGAGCAGTTTGGGGGCCGAACGTGGGACAGTGGGCTTCCAAATAGGATCCCTAACTCGGCAAAGAGGTAGGGCTGCTGAGGTATAACCTAGGAGAAATTAAGGATATCAATGCATGGAGCCGCGAAGCGGTCACAGAAGTGAGGAGGTCACAGAGACGGTGGCTCATGAAAGCGAAGCAGAGGCACTAGACCGACGTCTGCTTAACCTGTGGAAGCGAAAGTAGCGGTGGGGAGAGCAGCTTGGGGGCCGCACGTGGGACAGTGGACAAAGAAAAAGGATCCCCAACTCGGCAGAGAGATAGGTCGCAAAGGAGTAGCCTAGGAGAAATAAAGGATATCAATGCATGGAGCCGCGAAGTGGTCACAGAAGTGGAGGAGGTCACGGAGACGGTGGCTCATGAAAGTGAAGCAGGGGCACTAGACAGACGTCTGCTTAACCTGTGGAAGCGAAAGAAGCAGTGGGAAGAGCAGCTTGGGGACCGCACGTGGGACAGTGAGCTCCGAAGAAGGATCCCAAACGCGGCAGACAGATAGGGCGCACAGGAGTAACCTAGGAGAAATAAAAGATATCAATGCATGGAGCCGCGAAGTGGTCACAGAAATGGAGGAGGTCACAGAGACGGTGGCTCATGAAAGCGAAGCAGGGGCACTAGACAGACGTCTGCTTAACCTGTGGAAGCGAAAGAAGCAGTGCGAAGAGCAGCTTACGGGCCGCACGTCGGACAGTGGGCTTCGAAAAAGGATCCCCAACTCGGCAGAGAGATAGGGCTCACAGGAGTAACCTAGGCGAAATAAAGGATATCAATGCATGGAGCCGCGAAGTGGTCAAAGAAGTGGAGGAGGTCACCGAGACGGTGGCTCATGAAAGCGAAGCAGGGGCACTAGACAGACGTCTGCTTAACCTGTGGAAGCGAAAGAAGCAGTGGGAAGAGCAGCTTAGGGCAGCACACCGGACAGCGGGCTCCAAAAAAGGATCCCTAACTCGGCAGACAAATAGGGCGCCCAGGAGTAACCTAGGGGAATAAAGGATATCAATGCATGGAGCCGCGAAGTGGTCAGAGAAGTGGAGGAGGTCACAGAGACGATTGCTGATGAAAGCGAAGCAGGGGCACTAGACACACATTTGCTTAACCTGTGGAAGCGAAAGAAGTGGGAAGAGCATCTTACGCGCCGCACGTCGGACAGTGGGCTTCGAAAAAGGATCCCTAACTCGGCAGACAGATAGGGCGCACAGGAGTAACCTAGAAGAAATAAAGGATATCAATGCATGAAGCCGCGAAGTGGTCACAGAAGTGGAGGACGTCTCAGAGACGGTTGCTGATGAAAGCGAAGCAGGGGCACTAGACAGACAACTGCTTAACCTGTGCAAGCGATAGAAGCAGTGGGAAGAGCAGCTTAGGGGCCGCACGTCGGACAGTGAGCTCCGAAAAAGGATCCCTAATTCGGCTACAGATAGGGCGCACAGGAGTAACCTAGGAGAAATAAAGGATATCTGTGCATGAAGCCGTCAAGTGGTCACAGAAGTGAGGAGGTCACAGAGACGGTGGCTCATGAAAGCGAAGCAGGGGCACTAGACAGACGTCTGCTTAACCTGTGGAAGCGAAAGAAGCGGTGGGGAGAGCAGCTTGGGGGCCGCACGTGGGACAGTGGACAAAGAAAAAGGATCCCCAACTCGGCAGAGAGATAGGGCGCAAAGGAGTAACCTAGGAGAAATAAAGGATATCAATGCATGGAGCCGCGAAGTGGTCACAGAAGTGGAGGAGGTCACGGAGACGGTGGCTCATGAAAGTGAAGCAGGGGCACTAGACAGACGTCTGCTTAACCTGTGGAAGCGAAAGAAGCAGTGGGAAAAGCAGCTTGGGGGCCGCACGTGGGACTGTGGACAAAAAAGTATCCCTAACTCGGCAGAGAGATAGGGCGCACAGGAGTAACCTACGAGAAATAAAGGATATCAATGCATAGAGCCGCGAAGCGGTCACAGAAGTGGAGGAGGTCACTGAAATGGCGGCTCATGAAAGCGAAGCAGGGGCACTAGACAGATATCTGCTTAACCTGTGCAAGCGAAAGAAGCAGTGGGAAGAGCAGCTTGAGGGCCGCGCGTGGGACAGTGAGCTCCGAAAAAGGATCCCAAACTCGGCAGACAGATAGGGCGCACAGGAGTAACCGAGGAGAAATAAAGGATATCAATGCATGGAGCCGCGAAGTGGTCACAGAAGTGGAGGAGGTCACAGAGACGGTGGCTCATGAAAGCGAAGCAGGGGCACTAGACAGACATCTGCTTAACCTGTGGAAGCGAAAGAAGCAGTGGGAAGAGCAGCTCACGGGCCGCAAGTCGGACAGTGGGCTTCGAAAAAGGATCCCTAACTCGGCAGACAGATAGGGCGCACAGGAGCAACCTAGGAGAAATAAAGGATATCAATGCATGAAGCCGCGAAGTGGTCACAGATGTGGGGGAGGTCACACAGATGTTGGCTCATGAAAGCAAAGCAGGGCACTAGACAGACGTCTGCTTAACCTGTGGAGTAAAAAGAAGCAGTGAAAACAGCATCTTAGGGGCCCCACGTGGGACAGTGGGCTTCGAAAAAGGATTCCTAACTCGTCAAAGAGGTAGGGCGCTCAGGTATAACCTAGGAGAAATAAAGGATATCAATGCATGGAGCCGCGAAGTGGTCACAGAAGTGGAGGAGGTCACGGAGACGGTGGCTCATGAAAGCGAAGCAGGGGCATTAGACAGACGTCTGCTTAACCTGTGGAAGCGAAAGAAGCAGTGGGAAGAGCAGCTTGGGGGCCGCATGTGGGACAGTGGACAAAGAAAAAGGATCCCCAACTCGGCAGACAGATAGGGCGCACAGTAGTAACCTAGGAGAAATAAAGGATATCAATGCATGGAGCCGCGAAGTGGTCACAGAAGTGGAGGAGCTCATAGAGACGGTTGCTGATGAAAGCAAAGCAGGGGCACTAGACAGACATCTGCTTAACCTGTGGAAGCGAAGGAAGAAGTGCGAAGAGCAGCTTTTGGGCCGCACGTGGGACAGTGGGCTCCGAAAGAGGATCCCCAACTCGGCAGAGAGATAGGGCTCACAGGAGTAACCTAGGCGAAATAAAGGATATCAATGCATGGAGCCGCGAAGTGGTCAAAGAAGTGGAGGAGGTCACCGAGACGGTGGCTCATGAAAGCGAAGCAAGAGCACTAGACAGACGTCTGCTTAACCTGTGGAAGCGAAAGAAGCAGTGGGAAGAGCAGCTTAGGGCTGCACATCGGACAGTGGGCTCCGAAAAAGGATCCCTAACTCGGCAGACAGATAGGGCGCACAGGGGTAACCTACGAGAAATAAAGGATATCAATGCATGGAGCCGCGAAGTGGTCACACAAGTGGCGGAGGTCACCGAGACGGTGGCTGATGAAAGCGAAGCAGGGGCACTAGACAGACGTCTGCTTAACCTGTGGAAGCGAAAGAAGCAGTGGGAAAAGCAGCTTAGGGGCCGCACGTCGGACAGTGAGCTCGGAAAAAGGATCCCTAACTCGGCAACAGATAGGGCGCGCAGGAGTAACCTAGGAGAAAAAAAGGATATCTGTGCATGAAGCCGTCAAGTGGTCACAGAAGTGAGGAGGTCACAGAGACGGTGGCTCATGAAAGCGAAGCAGGGGCACTAGACAGACGTCTGCTTAACCTGTGGAAGCGAAAGAAGCGGTGGGGAGAGCAGCTTGGAGGCCGCACGTGGGACAGTGGACAAAGAAAAAGGATCCCCTACTCAGCAGAGAGATAGGGCGCAAAGGAGTAACCTAGGAGAAATAAAGGATATCAATGCATGGAGCCGCGAAGTGGTCACAGAAGTGGAGGAGGTCACGGAGACGGTGGCTCATGAAAGTGAAGCAGGGCCACTAGACAGACGTCTGCTTAACCTGTGGAAGCGAAAGAAGCAGTGGGAAAAGCAGCTTGGGGGCCGCACGTGGGACTGTGGACAAAAAAGTATCCCTAACTCGGCAGAGAGATAGGGCGCACAGGAGTAACCTACGAGAAATAAAGGATATCAATGCATAGAGCCGCGAAGCGGTCACAGAAGTGGAGGAGGTCACTGAAATGGCGGCTCATGAAAGCGAAGCAGGGGCGCTAGACAGATATCTGCTTAACCTGTGGAAACGAAAGAAGCAGTGGGAAGAGCAGCTTGGGGGCCGCACGTGGGACAGTGAGCTCCGAAAAAGGACCCCAAACTCGGCAGACAGATAGGGCGCACAGGAGTAACCTAGGAGAAATAGAAGATATCAATGCATGGAGCCGCGAAGTGGTCACAGAAGTGGAGGAGGTCACAGAGACGGTGGCTCATGAAAGCGAAGCAGGGGCACTAGACAGACGTCTGCTTAACCTGTGGAAGCGAAAGAAGCAGTGGGAAGAGCAGCTTACGGGCCGCACGTCGGACAGTGGGCTTCGAAAAAGGATCCCTAACTCGGCAGACAGATAGGGCGCACAGGAGTAACCTAGGAGAAATAAAGGATATCAATGCATGAAGCCGCGAAGTGGTCACAGAAGTGGGGGAGGTCTCTGAGACGGTGGCTCATGAAAGCGAAGCAGGGCACTAGACAGACGTCTGATTAACCTGTGGAGTAAAAAGAAGCAGTGAAAAGAGCATCTTAGGGGCCGCACGTGGGACAGTGGGCTTCGAAAAAGGATCCCTAACTCGTCAAAGATTTAGGGCGCTCAGGTATAACCTAGGAGAAATAAAGAATATCAATGCATGGAGCCGCGAAGTGGTCACAGAAGTGGAGGAGTTCACGGAGACGGTGGCTCATGAAAGCGAAGCAGGGGCATTAGACAGAAGTCTGCTTAACCTCTGGAAGCGAAAGAAGCAGTGGGAAGAGCAGCTTGGGGGCCGCATGTGGGACAGTGGGCTCCGAAAAAGGATCCCGAACTCGGCAGAGAGATAGGGCGCACAGGAGTAACCTAGGCGAAATAAAGGATATCAATGCATGGAGCCGCAAAGTGGTCACAGAAGTGGAGGAGGTCACAGAGACGGTGGCTCATGAAAGCGAAGCAGGGGCACTAGACAGACGTCTGCTTAGCCTGTGGAAGCGAAAGAAGCAGTGGGAAGAGCAGCTTGGAGGCCGCACTTGGGACAGTGGGCTCCGAAAAAGGATCCCGAACTCGGCAGAGAGATAGGGCGCACAGGAGTAACCTAGGCGAAATAAAGGATATCAATGCATAGAGCCGCGAAGTGGTCACAGAATTGGAGCAGGTCACAGAGACGGAGGGTATGAAAGTATGAAAGCGAAGAGGGGCCACTTGACAGATATTTGCTTAACCTGTGGAAGTGAAAGAAGCAGTGGCAAGAGCAGCTTAGGGGCCGCACGTCGGACAGTGGGCTTCGAAAAAGGATCCCTAACTCGGCAGACAGATAGGGCGCACAGGAGTAACCTAGGAGAAATAAAGGATATCAATGCATGGAGCCGCGAAGTGGTCACAGAAGTGGAGGACGTCTCAGAGACGGTTGCTGATGAAAGCGAAGCAGGGGCACTAGACAGACGTCTGCTTAACCTGTGCAAGCGATAGAAGCAGTGGGAAGAGCAGCTTAGGAGCCGCACGTCGGACAGTGAGCTCCGAAAAAGGATCCCTAACTTGGCAGACAGATAGGGCGCACAGGAGTAACCAAGGAGAAATAAAGGATATCAATGCATGAAGCCGTCAAGTGGTCACAGAAGTGAGGAGGTCACAGAGATGGTGGCTCATGAAAGCGAAGCAGGGGCACTAGGCAGACGTCTGCTTAACCTGTGGAAGCGAAAGAAGCAGTGGGGAGAGCAGCTTGGGGGCCGCACGTGGGACAGTGGACAAAGAAAAAGGATCCGCAACTCGGCAGAGAGATAGGGTGCAAAGGAGTAACCTAGGAGAAATAAAGAATATCAATGCATAGAGCCGCGAAGCGGTCACAGTAGTGGAGGAGGTCACTGAGATGGTGGCTCATGAAAGCGAAGCAGGGGCACTAGACAGATATCTGCTTAACCTGTGGAAGCGAAAGAAGCAGTGGGAAGAGCAGCTTGGGGGCCGCACGTGGGACAGTGAGCTCCGAAAAAGGATCCCAAACTCGGCAGACAGATAGGGCGCACAGGAGTAACCTAGGAGAAATAAAAGATATCAATGCATGAAGCCGCGAAGTGGTCACAGAAGTGGGGGAGGTCACAGAGACGGTGGCTCATGAAAGCGAAGCAGGGGCACTAGACAGATATCTGCTTAACCTGTGGAAGCGAAAGAAGCAGTGGGAAGAGCATCTTAGGGGGCGCACGTGGGACAGTGGGCTTCGAAAAAGGATCCCAAACTCGGCAGAAAATTAGGGCCCTCATGGGTAACCTAGGAGAAATAAAGGATATCAATGCATGGAGCCGAGAAGTGGTCACAGAAGTGGAGGAGGTCACGGAGACGGTGGCTCATGAAAGCGAATCAGGGGCACTAGACAGACGTCTGCTTAACCTGTGGAGGCGAAAGAACCAGTAGGAAGAGCAGTTTGGGGGCCGCACGTGGGACAGTGGACAAAGAAAAAGGATCCCCAACTCGGCAAAGAGATAGGGCGCACAGGAGTAACCTAGGAGAAATAAAGGATATCAATGCATGGATTCGCGAAGTGGTCACAGAAGTGGAGGAGGTCACAGAGACGGTGGCTCATGAAAACGAAGCAGGGGCACTAGACAGACGTCTGCATAACCTGTGGAGGCGAAAGAAGCAGTGAAAAGAGCATCTTAGGGGCCGCACGTGGGACAGTGGGCTTCCAAATAGGATCCCTAACTCGGCAAAGAGGTAGGGCTGCTGAGGTATAACCTAGGAGAAATTAAGGATATCAATGCATGGAGCCGCGAAGCGGTCACAGAAGTGAGGAGGTCACAGAGACGGTGGCTCATGAAAGCGAAGCAGAGGCACTAGACCGACGTCTGCTTAACCTGTGGAAGCGAAAGTAGCGGTGGGGAGAGCAGCTTGGGGGCCGCACGTGGGACAGTGGACAAAGAAAAAGGATCCCCAACTCGGCAGAGAGATAGGTCGCAAAGGAGTAACCTAGGAGAAATAAAGGATATCAATGCATGGAGCCGCGAAGTGGTCACAGAAGTGGAGGAGGTCACGGAGACGGTGGCTCATGAAAGTGAAGCAGGGGCACTAGACAGACGTCTGCTTAACCTGTGGAAGCGAAAGAAGCAGTGGGAAGAGCAGCTTGGGGACCGCACGTGGGACAGTGAGCTCCGAAGAAGGATCCCAAACGCGGCAGACAGATAGGGCGCACAGGAGTAACCTAGGAGAAATAAAAGATATCAATGCATGGAGCCGCGAAGTGGTCACAGAAATGGAGGAGGTCATAGAGACGGTGGCTCATGAAAGCGAAGCAGGGGCACTAGACAGACGTCTGCTTAACCTGTGGAAGCGAAAGAAGCAGTGCGAAGAGCAGCTTACGGGCCGCACGTCGGACAGTGGGCTTCGAAAAAGGATCCCCAACTCGGCAGAGAGATAGGGCTCACAGGAGTAACCTAGGCGAAATAAAGGATATCAATGCATGGAGCCGCGAAGTGGTCAAAGAAGTGGAGGAGGTCACCGAGACGGTGGCTCATGAAAGCGAAGCAGGGGCACTAGACAGACGTCTGCTTAACCTGTGGAAGCGAAAGAAGCAGTGGGAAGAGCAGCTTAGGGCAGCACACCGGACAGCGGGCTCCAAAAAAGGATCCCTAACTCGGCAGACAAATAGGGCGCCCAGGAGTAACCTAGGGGAATAAAGGATATCAATGCATGGAGCCGCGAAGTGGTCAGAGAAGTGGAGGAGGTCACAGAGACGATTGCTGATGAAAGCGAAGCAGGGGCACTAGACACACATTTGCTTAACCTGTGGAAGCGAAAGAAGAAGTGGGAAGAGCATCTTACGGGCCGCACGTCGGACAGTGGGCTTCGAAAAAGGATCCCTAACTCGGCAGACAGATAGGGCGCACAGGAGCAACCTAGGAGAAATAAAGGATATCAATGCATGAAGCCGCGAAGTGGTCACAGATGTGGGGGAGGTCACACAGATGTTGGCTCATGAAAGCAAAGCAGGGCACTAGACAGACGTCTGCTTAACCTGTGGAGTAAAAAGAAGCAGTGAAAACAGCATCTTAGGGGCCCCACGTGGGACAGTGGGCTTCGAAAAAGGATTCCTAACTCGTCAGAGAGGTAGGGCGCTCAGGTATAACCTAGGAGAAATAAAGGATATCAATGCATGGAGCCGCGAAGTGGTCACAGAAGTGGAGGAGGTCACGGAGACGGTGGCTCATGAAAGCGAAGCAGGGGCATTAGACAGACGTCTGCTTAACCTGTGGAAGCGAAAGAAGCAGTGGGAAGAGCAGCTTGGGGGCCGCATGTGGGACAGTGGACAAAGAAAAAGGATCCCCAACTCGGCAGACAGATAGGGCGCACAGTAGTAACCTAGGAGAAATAAAGGATATCAATGCATGGAGCCGCGAAGTGGTCACAGAAGTGGAGGAGCTCATAGAGACGGTTGCTGATGAAAGCAAAGCAGGGGCACTAGACAGACATCTGCTTAACCTGTGGAAGCGAAGGAAGAAGTGCGAAGAGCAGCTTTTGGGCCGCACGTGGGACAGTGGGCTCCGAAAGAGGATCCCCAACTCGGCAGAGAGATAGGGCTCACAGGAGTAACCTAGGCGAAATAAAGGATATCAATGCATGGAGCCGCGAAGTGGTCAAAGAAGTGGAGGAGGTCACCGAGACGGTGGCTCATGAAAGCGAAGCAAGAGCACTAGACAGACGTCTGCTTAACCTGTGGAAGCGAAAGAAGCAGTGGGAAGAGCAGCTTAGGGCTGCACATCGGACAGTGGGCTCCGAAAAAGGATCCCTAACTCGGCAGACAGATAGGGCGCACAGGGGTAACCTACGAGAAATAAAGGATATCAATGCATGGAGCCGCGAAGTGGTCACACAAGTGGCGGAGGTCACCGAGACGGTGGCTGATGAAAGCGAAGCAGGGGCACTAGACAGACGTCTGCTTAACCTGTGGAAGCGAAAGAAGCAGTGAGAAAAGCAGCTTGGGGGCCGCACGTGGGACTGTGGACAATAAAAGGATCCCTAACTCGGCAGAGAGATAGGACGCACAGGAGTAACCGAGGAGAAATAAAGGATATCAATGCATGAAGCCGTCAAGTGGTCACAGAAGTGAGGAGGTCACAGAGACGGTGGCTCATGAAAGCGAAGCAGGGGCACTAGAGAGACGTCTGCTTAACCTGTGGAAGCGAAAGAAGCAGTGGGAAGAGCAGCTTACGGGCCGCACGTCGGACAGTGGGCTTCGATAAAGGATCCCTAACTCGGCAGACAGATAGGGCGCACAGGAGTAACCTAGGAGAAATAAAGGATATCAATGCATGAAGCCGCGAAGTGGTCACAGAAGTGGGGGAGGTCACAGAGACGGTGGCTCATGAAAGCGAAGCAGGGCACTAGACAGACGTCTGCTTAACCTGTGGAGTAAAAAGAAGCAGTGAAAAGAGCATCTTAGGGGCCGCACGTGGGACAGTGGGCTTCGAAAAAGGATCCCTAACTCGTCAAAGAGGTAGGGCGCTCAGGTATAACCTAGGAGAAATAAAGGATATCAATGCATGAAGCCGCGAAGTGGTCACAGAAGTGGAGGAGGTCACGGAGATGGTGGCTCATGAAAGCGAAGCAGGGGCATTAGACAGACGTCTGCTTAACCTGTGGAAGGGAAAGAAGCAGTGAAAAGAGCATCTTAGGGGGCGCACGTGGGACAGTGGGCTTCGAAAAAGGATCCCTAACTCGGCAGAAAATTAGGGCGCTCATGGGTAACCTAGGAGAAATCAAGGATATCAATGCATGGAGCCGCGAAGTGGTCACAGAAGTGGAGGAGGTCACGGAGACTGTGGCTCATGAAAGCGAAGCAGGGGCACTAGACAGACGTCTGCTTAACCTGTGGAAGCGAAAGAAGCAGTCGGAAGAGCAGTTTGGGGGCCGCACGTGGGACAGTGGACAAAGAAATAGGATCCCCAACTCGGCAAAGAGATAGGGCGCACAGGAGTAACCTAGGAGAAATAAAGGATATGAATGCATGGAGCCGCGAAGTGGTCACAGAAGTGGAGGAGGTCACAGAGACGGTGGCTCATGAAAGCGAAGCAGGGGCACTAGACAGACGTCTGCTTAACCTGTGGAGGCGAAAGAAGCAGTGAAAAGAGCATCTTAGGGGCCGCACGTGGGACAGTGGGCTTCCAAAAAGGTTCCCTAACTCGGCAGAGGTAGGGCGCTGAGGTATAACCTAGGAGAAATAAAGGATATCAATGCATGGAGCCGCGAAGTGGTCACAGAAGTGGAGGAGTTCACGGAGACGGTGGCTCATGAAAGCGAAGCAGGGGCATTAGACAGAACTCTGCTTAACCTGTGGAAGCGAAAGAAGCAGTGGGAAGAGCAGCTTGGGGGCCGCACGTGGGACAGTGGGCTCCGAAAAAGGATCCCGAACTCGGCAGAGAGATAGGGCGCACAGGAGTAACCTAGGCGAAATAAAGGATATCAATGCATGGAGCCGCGAAGTGGTCACAGAAGTGGAGGAGGTCACAGAGACGGTGGCTCATGAAAGCGAAGCAGGGGCACTAGACAGACATCTGCTTAACCTGTGGAAGCGAAAGAAGCAGTGGGAAGAGCAGCTCACGGGCCGCAAGTCGGACAGTGGGCTTCGAAAAAGGATCCCTAACTCGGCAGACAGATAGGGCGCACAGGAGTAACCTAGGAGAAATAAAGGATATCAATGCATGAAGCCGCGAAGTGGTCACAGATGTGGGGGAGGTCACACAGATGTTGGCTCATGAAAGGAAAGCAGGGCACTAGACAGACGTCTGCTTAACCTGTGGAGTAAAAAGAAGCAGAGAAAACAGCATCTTAGGGGCCCCACGTGGGACAGTGGGCTTCGAAAAAGGATTCCTAACTCGTCAAAGAGGTAGGGCGCTCAGGTATAACCTAGGAGAAATAAAGGATATCAATGCATGGAGCCGCGAAGTGGTCACAGAAGTGGAGGAGGTCACGGAGACGGTGGCTCATGAAAGCGAAGCAGGGGCATTAGACAGACGTCTGCTTAACCTGTGGAAGCGAAAGAAGCAGTGGGAAGAGCAGCTTGGGGGCCGCATGTGGGACAGTGGACAAAGAAAAAGGATCCCCAACTCGGCAGACAGATAGGGCGCACAGTAGTAACCTAGGAGAAATAAAGGATATCAATGCATGGAGCCGCGAAGTGGTCACAGAAGTGGAGGAGCTCATAGAGACGGTTGCTGATGAAAGCGAAGCAGGGGCACTAGACAGACATCTGCTTAACCTGTGGAAGCGAAGGAAGAAGTGCGAAGAGCAGCTTTTGGGCCGCACGTGCGACAGTGGGCTCCGAAAGAGGATCCCCAACTCGGCAGAGAGATAGGGCTCACAGGAGTAACCTAGGCGAAATAAAGGATATCAATGCATGGAGCCGCGAAGTGGTCAAAGAAGTGGAGGAGGTCACCGAGACGGTGGCTCATGAAAGCGAAGCAAGAGCACTAGACAGACGTCTGCTTAACCTGTGGAAGCGAAAGAAGCAGTGGGAAGAGCAGCTTAGGGCTGCACATCGGACAGTGGGCTCCGAAAAAGGATCCCTAACTCGGCAGACAGATAGGGCGCACAGGGGTAACCTACGAGAAATAAAGGATATCAATGCATGGAGCTGCGAAGTGGTCACAGAAGTGGCGGAGGTCACCGAGACGGTGGCTGATGAAAGCGAAGCAGGGGCACTAGACAGACGTCTGCTTAACCTGTGGAAGCGAAAGAAGCAGTGGGAAAAGCAGCTTGGGGGCCGCACGTGGGACTGTGGACAATAAAAGGATCCCTAACTCGGCAGAGAGATAGGACGCACAGGAGTAACCTAGGAGAAATAAAGGATATCAATGCATGAAGCCGTCAAGTGGTCACAGAAGTGAGGAGGTCACAGAGACGGTGGCTCATGAAAGCGAAGCAGGGGCACTAGAGAGACGTCTGCTTAACCTGTGGAAGCGAAAGAAGCAGTGGGAAGAGCAGCTTACGGGCCGCACGTCGGACAGTGGGCTTCGATAAAGGATCCCTAACTCGGCAGACAGATAGGGCGCACAGGAGTAACCTAGGAGAAATAAAGGATATCAATGCATGAAGCCGCGAAGTGGTCACAGAAGTGGGGGAGGTCACAGAGACGGTGGCTCATGAAAGCGAAGCAGGGCACTAGACAGACGTCTGCTTAACCTGTGGAGTAAAAAGAAGCAGTGAAAAGAGCATCTTAGGGGCCGCATGTGGGACAGTGGGCTTCGAAAAAGGATTCCTAACTCGTCAAAGAGGTAGGGCGCTCAGGTATAACCTAGGAGAAATAAAGGATATCAATGCATGAAGCCGCGAAGTGGTCACAGAAGTGGAGGAGGTCACGGAGACGGTGGCTCATGAAAGCGAAGCAGGGGCATTAGACAGACGTCTGCTTAACCTGTGGAAGGGAAAGAAGCAGTGAAAAGAGCATGTTAGGGGGCGCACGTGGGACAGTGGGCTTCGAAAAAGGATCCCTAACTCGGCAGAAAATTAGGGCGCTCATGGGTAACCTAGGAGAAATAAAGGATATCAATGCATGGAGCCGCGAAGTGGTGACAGAAGTGGAGGAGGTCACGGAGACTGTGGCTCATGAAAGCGAAGCAGGGGCACTAGACAGACGTCTGCTTAACCTGTGGAAGCGAAAGAAGCTGTCGGAAGAGCAGTTTGGGGGCCGCACGTGGGACAGTGGACAAAGAAATAGGATCCCCAACTTGGCAAAGCGATAGGGCGCACAGGAGTAACCTAGGAGAAATAAAGGATATGAATGCATGGAGCCGCGAAGTGGTCACAGAATTGGAGGAGATCACAGAGACGGTGGCTCATGAAAGCGAAGCAGGGGCACTAGACAGACGTCTGCTTAACCTGTGGAGGCGAAAGAAGCAGTGAAAAGAGCATCTTAGGGGCCGCACGTGGGACAGTGGGCTTCCAAAAAGGATCCCTAACTCGGCAAAGAGGTAGGGCGCTGAGGTATAACCTAGGAGAAATAAAGGATATCAATGCATGGAGCCGCGAAGTGGTCACAGAAGTGGAGGAGTTCACGGAGACGGTGGCTCATGAAAGCGAAGCAGGGGCATTAGACAGAACTCTGCTTAACCTGTGGAAGCGAAAGAAGCAGTGGGAAGAGCAGCTTGGGGGCCGCACGTGGGACAGTGGGCTCCGAAAAAGGATCCCGAACTCGGCAGAGAGATAGGGCGCACAGGAGTAACCTAGGCGAAATAAAGGATATCAATGCATGGAGCCGCGAAGTGGTCACAGAAGTGGAGGAGGTCACAGAGACGGTGGCTCATGAAAGCGAAGCAGGGGCACTAGACAGACGTCTGCTTAGCCTGTGGAATTGAAAGAAGCAGTGGCAAGAGCAGCTTGGAGGCCGCACTTGGGACAGTGGGCTCCGAAAAAGGATCCCGAACTCGGCAGAGAGATAGGGCGCACAGGAGTAACCTAGGCGAAATAAAAGATATCGATGCATGAAGCTGCGAAGTGGTCACAGAAGTGGGGGAGGTCACAGAGACGGTGGCCCATGAAAGCGAAGCAGGGGCACTAGACAGATATCTGCTTAACCTGTGGAAGCGAAAGAAGCAGTGGGAAGAGCAGCTTGAGGGCCGCACGTGGGACAGTGAGCTCCGAAAAAGGATCCCAAACTCGGCAGACAGATAGGGCGCACAGGAGTAACCTAGGAGAAATAAAGGATATCAATGCATGGAGCCGCGAAGTGGTCACAGAAGTGGAGGAGGTCACAGAGACGGTGGCTCATGAAAGCGAAGCAGGGGCACTAGACAGACATCTGCTTAACCTGTGGAAGCGAAAGAAGCAGTGGGAAGAGCAGCTCACGGGCCGCAAGTCGGACAGTGGGCTTCGAAAAAGGATCCCTAACTCGGCAGACAGATAGGGCGCACAGGAGTAACCTAGGAGAAATAAAGGATATCAATGCATGAAGCCGCGAAGTGGTCACAGAAGTGGAGGAGGTCACGGAGACGGTGGCTCATGAAAGCGAAGCAGGGGCATTAGACAGACGTCTGCTTAACCTGTGGAAGCGAAAGAAGCAGTGGGAAGAGCAGCTTGGGGGCCGCATGTGGGACAGTGGACAAAGAAAAAGGATCCCCGACTCGGCAGACAGATAGGGCGCACAGTAGTAACCTAGGAGAAATAAAGGATATCAATGCATGGAGCCGCGAAGTGGTCACAGAAGTGGAGGAGCTCATAGAGACGGTTGCTGATGAAAGCGAAGCAGGGGCACTAGACAGACATCTGTTTAACCTGTGGAAGCGAAGGAAGAAGTGCGAAGAGCAGCTTTTGGGCCGCACGTGGGACAGTGGGCTTCGAAAGAGGATCCCCAACTCGGCAGAGAGATAGGGCTCACAGGAGTAACCTAGGCGAAATAAAGGATATCAATGCATGGAGCCGCGAAGTGGTCAAAGAAGTGGAGGAGGTCACCGAGACGGTGGCTCATGAAAGCGAAGCAAGAGCACTAGACAGACGTCTGCTTAACCTGTGGAAGCGAAAGAAGCAGTGGGAAGAGCAGCTTAGGGCTGCACATCGGACAGTGGGCTCCGAAAAAGGATCCCTAACTCGGCAGACAGATAGGGCGCACAGGGGTAACCTACGAGAAATAAAGGATATCAATGCATGGAGCCGCGAAGTGGTCACAGAAGTGGCGGAGGTCACCGAGACGGTGGCTGATGAAAGCGAAGCAGGGGCACTAGACAGACGTCTGCTTAACCTGTTGAGGCGAAGGAAGCAGTGAAAAGAGCATCTTAGGGGCCGCACGTGGGACAGTGGGCTTCCAAAAAGGATCCCTAACTCGGCAAAGAGGTAGGGCGCTGAGGTATAACCTAGGAGAAATAAAAGATATCAATGCATGGAGCCGCGAAGTGGTCACAGAAGTGGAGGAGTTCACGGAGACGGTGGCTCATGAAAGCGAAGCAGGGGCATTAGACAGAACTCTGCTTAACCTATGGAAGCGAAAGAAGCAGTGGGAAGAGCAGCTTGGGGGCCGCACGTGGGACAGTGGGCTCCGAAAAAGGATCCCGAACTCGGCAGAGAGATAGGGCGCACAGGAGTAACCTAGGCGAAATAAAGGATATCAATGCATGGAGCCGCGAAGTGGTCACAGAAGTGGAGGAGGTCACAGAGACGGTGGCTCATGAAAGCGAAGCAGGGGCACTAGACAGACGTCTGCTTAGCCTGTGGAAGCGAAAGAAGCAGTGGCAAGAGCAGCTTGGAGGCCGCACTTGGGACAGTGGGCTCCGAAAAAGGATCCCGAACTCGGCAGAGAGATAGGGCGCACAGGAGTAACCTAGGCGAAATAAAGGATATCAATGCATAGAGCCGCGAAGTGGTCACAGAATTGGAGCAGGTCACAGAGACGGTGGGTATGAAAGCGAAGAGGGGCGACTTGACAGATATTTGCTTAACCTGTGGAAGTGAAAGAAGCAGTGGCAAGAGCAGCTTAGGGGCCGCACGTCGGACAGTGTGGCAAGAGCAGCTTAGGGGCCGCACGTCGGACAGTGGGCTCCGAAAAAGATCCCTAACTCGGCAGACAGATAGGGCGCACAGGAGTAACCTACGAGAAATAAAGGATATCAATGCATGGAGCCGTGAAGTGGTCACAGAAGTGGAGGAGGTCACTGAGATGGTGGCTCATGAAAGCGAAGCAGGGGCACTAGACAGATATCTGCTTAACCTGTGGAAGCGAAAGAAGCAGTGGGAAGAGCCTTGGGGGCCGCACGTGGGACAGTGGACAAAGAAAAAGGATCCCCAACTCGGCAGAGAGATAGGGCGCACAGGAGTAACCTACGAGAAATAAAGGATATCAATGCATGGAGCCGCGAAGTGGTCACAGAAGTGGAGGAGGTCACTGAGATGGTGGCTCATGAAAGCGAAGCAGGGGCACTAGACAGATATCTGCTTAACCTGTGGAAGCGAAAGAAGCAGTGGGAAGAGCCTTGGGGGCCGTACGTGGGACAGTGGACAAAGAAAAAGGATCCCCAACTCGGCAGAGAGATAGGGCGCACAGGAGTAACCTAGGAGAAATAAAGGATATCAATGCATGGAGCCGCGAAGTGGTCACAGAAGTGGAGGAGGTCACAGAGACGGTGGCTCATGAAAGCGAAGCAGGGGCACTAGACAGACGTCTGCTTAACCTGTGGAAGCGAAAGAAGCACTGGGAAGAGCAGCTTACGGGCCGCACGTCGGACAGTGGGCTTCGAAAAAGGATCCCTAACTCGGCAGACAGATAGGGCGCACAGGAGTAACCTAGGAGAAATAAAGGATATCAATGCATAGAGCCGCGAAGCGGTCACAGAAGTGGAGGAGGTCACTGAGATGGTGGCTCATGAAAGCGAAGCAGGGGCACTAGACAGATATCTGCTTAACCTGTGGAAGCGAAAGAAGCAGTGGGAAGAGCAGCTTGGGGGCCGCACGTGGGACAGTGAGCTCCGAAAAAGGATCCCAAACGCGGCAGACAGATAGGGCGCACAGGAGTAACCTAGGATAAATAAAAGATATCAATGCATGGAGCCACGAAGTGGTCACAGAAATGGAGGAGGTCACAAAGACGGTGGCTCATGAAAGCGAAGCAGGGGCACTAGACAGACGTCTGCTTAACCTGTGGAAGCGAAAGAAGCAGTGGGAAGAGCAGCTTACGGGCCGCACGTCGGACAGTGGGCTTCGATGAAGGATCCCTAACTCGGCAGACAGATAGGGCGCACAGGAGTAACCTAGGAGAAATAAAGGATATCAATGCATGAAGCCGCGAAGTGGTCACAGAAGTGGGGGAGGTCACAGAGACGGTGGCTCATGAAAGCGAAGCAGGGCACTAGACAGACGTCTGCTTAACCTGTGGAGTAAAAAGAAGCAGTGAAAAGAGCATCTTAGGGGCCGCACGTGGGACAGTGGGCTTCGAAAAAGGATCCCGAACTCGGCAGAGAGGTAGGGCGCTCAGGTATAACCTAGGAGAAATAAAGGATATCAATGCATGAAGCCGCGAAGTGGTCACAGAAGTGGAGGAGGTCACGGAGATGGTGGCTCATGAAAGCGAAGCAGGGGCATTAGACAGACGTCTGCTTAACCTGTGGAAGGGAAAGAAGCAGTGAAAAGAGCATCTTAGGGGGCGCACGTGGGACAGTGGGCTTCGAAAAAGGATCCCTAACTCGGCAGAAAATTAGGGCGCTCATGGGTAACCTAGGAGAAATAAAGGATATCAATGCATGGAGCCGCGAAGTGGTCACAGAAGTGGAGGAGGTCACGGAGACTGTGGCTCATGAAAGCGAAGCAGGGGCACTAGACAGACGTCTGCTTAACCTGTGGAAGCGAAAGAAGCAGTCGGAAGAGCAGTTTGGGGGCCGCACGTGGGACAGTGGACAAAGAAATAGGATCCCCAACTCGGCAAAGAGATAGGGCGCACAGGAGTAACCTAGGAGAAATAAAGGATATGAATGCATGGAGCCGCGAAGTGGTCACAGAAGTGGAGGAGGTCACAGAGACGGTGGCTCATGAAAGCGAAGCAGGGGCACTAGACAGACGTCTGCTTAACCTGTGGAGGCGAAAGAAGCAGTGAAAAGAGCATCTTAGGGGCCGCACGTGGGACAGTGGGCTTCCAAAAAGGATCCCTAACTCGGCAAAGAGGTAGGGCGCTGAGGTATAACCTAGGAGAAATAAAGGATATCAATGCATGGAGCCGCGAAGTGGTCACAGAAGTGGAGGAGTTCACGGAGACGGTGGCTCATGAAAGCGAAGCAGGGACATTAGACAGAACTCTGCTTAACCTGTGGAAGCGAAAGAAGCAGTGGGAAGAGCAGCTTGGGGGGCGCACGTTGGACAGTGGGCTCCGAAAAAGGATCCCGAACTCGGCAGAGAGATAGGGCGCACAGGAGTAACCTAGGCGAAATAAAGGATATCAATGCATGGAGCCGCGAAGTGGTCACAGAAGTGGAGGAGGTCACAGAGACGGTGGCTCATGAAAGCGAAGCAGGGGCACTAGACAGACGTCTGCTTAGCCTGTGGAAGCGAAAGAAGCAGTGGCAAGAGCAGCTTGGAGGCCGCACTTGGGACAGTGGGCTCCGAAAAAGGATCCCGAACTCGGCAGAGAGATAGGGCGCACTGGAGTAACCTAGGCGAAATAAAAGATATCAATGCATGAAGCCGCGAAGTGGTCACAAAAGTGGGGGAGGTCACAGAGACGGTGGCCCATGAAAGCGAAGCAGGGGCACTAGACAGATATCTGCTTAACCTGTGGAAGCGAAAGAAGCAGTGGGAAGAGCAGCTTGAGGGCCGCACGTGGGACAGTGAGCTCCGAAAAAGGATCCCAAACTCGGCAGACAGATAGGGCGCACAGGAATAACCTAGGAGAAATAAAGGATATCAATGCATGGAGCCGCGAAGTGGTCACAGAAGTGGAGGAGGTCACAGAGACGGTGGCTCATGAAAGCGAAGCAGGGGCACTAGACAGATATCTGCTTAACCTGTGGAAGCGAAAGAAGCAGTGGGAAGAGCAGCTCACGGGCCGCAAGTCGGACAGTGGGCTTCAAAAAAGGATCCCTAACTCGGCAGACAGATAGGGCGCACAGGAGTAACCTAGGAGAAATAAAGGATATCAATGCATGAAGCCGCGAAGTGGTCACAGATGTGGGGGAGGTCACACAGATGTTGGCTCATGAAAGCAAAGCAGGGCACTAGACAGACGTCTGCTTAACCTGTGGAGTAAAAAGAAGCAGTGAAAACAGCATCTTAGGGGCCCCACGTGGGACAATGGGCTTCGAAAAAGGATTCCTAGCTCGTCAAAGAGGTAGGGCGCTCAGGTATAACCTAGGAGAAATAAAGGATATCATTGCATGGAGCCGCGAAGCGGTCACAGAAGTGGAGGAGGTCACGGAGACGGTGGCTTATGAAAGCGAAGCAGGGGCATTAGACAGACGTCTGCTTAACCTGTGGAAGCGAAAGAAGCAGTGGGAAGAGCAGCTTGGGGGCCGCATGTGGGACAGTGGACAAAGAAAAAGGATCCCCAACTCGGCAGACAGATAGGGCGCACAGTAGTAACCTAGGAGAAATAAAGGATATCAATGCATGGAGCCGCGAAGTGGTCACAGAAGTGAAGGAGCTCATAGAGACGGTTGCTGATGAAAGCGAAGCAGGGGCACTAGACAGACATCTGCTTAACCTGTGGAAGCGAAGGAAGAAGTGCGAAGAGCAGCTTTTGGGCCGCACGTGCGACAGTGGGCTCCGAAAGAGGATCCCCAACTCGGCAGAGAGATAGGGCTCACAGGAGTAACCTAGGCGAAATAAAGGATATCAATGCATGGAGCCGCGAAGTGGTCAAAGAAGTGGAGGAGGTCACCGAGACGGTGGCTCATGAAAGCGAAGCAAGAGCACTAGACAGACGTCTGCTTAACCTGTGGAAGCGAAAGAAGCAGTGGGAAGAGCAGCTTAGGGCTGCACATCGGACAGTGGGCTCCGAAAAAGGATCCCTAACTCGGCAGACAGATAGGGCGCACAGGGGTAACCTGCGAGAAATAAAGGATATCAATGCATGGAGCCGCGAAGTGGTCACAGAAGTGGCGGAGGTCACCGAGACGGTGGCTGATGAAAGCGAAGCAGGGGCACTAGACAGACGTCTGCTTAACCTGTGGAAGCGAAAGAAGCAGTGGGAAAAGCAGCTTGGGGGCCGCACGTGGGACTGTGGACAATAAAAGGATCCCTAACTCGGCAGAGAGATAGGACGCACAGGAGTAACCTAGGAGAAATAAAGGATATCAATGCATGAAGCCGTCAAGTGGTCACAGAAGTGAGGAGGTCACAGAGACGGTGGCTCATGAAAGCGAAGCAGGGGCACTAGACAGACGTCTGCTTAGCCTGTGGAATTGAAAGAAGCAGTGGCAAGAGCAGCTTGGAGGCCGCACTTGGGACAGTGGGCTCCGAAAAAGGATCCCGAACTCGGCAGAGAGATAGGGCGCACAGGAGTAACCTAGGCGAAATAAAAGATATCGATGCATGAAGCCGCGAAGTGGTCACAGAAGTGGGGGAGGTCACAGAGACGGTGGCCCATGAAAGCGAAGCAGGGGCACTAGACAGATATCTGCTTAACCTGTGGAAGCGAAAGAAGCAGTGGGAAGAGCAGCTTGAGGGCCGCACGTGGGACAGTGAGCTCCGAAAAAGGATCCCAAACTCGGCAGACAGATAGGGCGCACAGGAGTAACCTAGGAGAAATAAAGGATATCAATGCATGGAGCCGCGAAGTGGTCACAGAAGTGGAGGAGGTCACAGAGACGGTGGCTCATGAAAGCGAAGCAGGGGCACTAGACAGACATCTGCTTAACCTGTGGAAGCGAAAGAAGCAGTGGGAAGAGCAGCTCACGGGCCGCAAGTCGGACAGTGGGCTTCGAAAAAGGATCCCTAACTCGGCAGACAGATAGGGCGCACAGGAGTAACCTAGGAGAAATAAAGGATATCAATGCATGAAGCCGCGAAGTGGTCACAGAAGTGGAGGAGGTCACGGAGACGGTGGCTCATGAAAGCGAAGCAGGGGCATTAGACAGACGTCTGCTTAACCTGTGGAAGCGAAAGAAGCAGTGGGAAGAGCAGCTTGGGGGCCGCATGTGGGACAGTGGACAAAGAAAAAGGATCCCCGACTCGGCAGACAGATAGGGCGCACAGTAGTAACCTAGGAGAAATAAAGGATATCAATGCATGGAGCCGCGAAGTGGTCACAGAAGTGGAGGAGCTCATAGAGACGGTTGCTGATGAAAGCGAAGCAGGGGCACTAGACAGACATCTGTTTAACCTGTGGAAGCGAAGGAAGAAGTGCGAAGAGCAGCTTTTGGGCCGCACGTGGGACAGTGGGCTTCCAAAAAGGATCCCTAACTCGGCAAAGAGGTAGGGCGCTGAGGTATAACCTAGGAGAAATAAAGGATATCAATGCATGGAGCCGCGAAGTGGTCACAGAAGTGGAGGAGTTCACGGAGACGGTGGCTCATGAAAGCGAAGCAGGGGCATTAGACAGAACTCTGCTTAACCTATGGAAGCGAAAGAAGCAGTGGGAAGAGCAGCTTGGGGGCCGCACGTGGGACAGTGGGCTCCGAAAAAGGATCCCGAACTCGGCAGAGAGATAGGGCGCACAGGAGTAACCTAGGCGAAATAAAGGATATCAATGCATGGAGCCGCGAAGTGGTCACAGAAGTGGAGGAGGTCACGGAGACGGTGGCTCATGAAAGCGAAGCAGAGGCACTAGACAGACGTCTGCTTAACCTGTGGAAGCGAAAGAAGCAGTGGGAAAAGCAGCTTGGGGGCCGCACGTGGGACTGTGGACAAAGAAAGGATCCCTAACTCGGCAGAGAGATAGGGCGCACAGGGGTAACCTAGGAGAAATAAAGGATATCAATGCATGAAGCCGTCAAGTGGTCACAGAAGTGAGGAGGTCACAGAGACGGTGGCTCATGAAAGCGAAGCAGGGGCACTAGACAGACGTCTGCTTAGCCTGTGGAATTGAAAGAAGCAGTGGCAAGAGCAGCTTGGAGGCCGCACTTGGGACAGTGGGCTCCGAAAAAGGATCCCGAACTCGGCAGAGAGATAGGGCGCACTGGAGTAACCTAGGCGAAATAAAAGATATCAATGCATGAAGCCGCGAAGTGGTCACAAAAGTGGGGGAGGTCACAGAGACGGTGGCCCATGAAAGCGAAGCAGGGGCACTAGACAGATATCTGCTTAACCTGTGGAAGCGAAAGAAGCAGTGGGAAGAGCAGCTTGAGGGCCGCACGTGGGACAGTGAGCTCCGAAAAAGGATCCCAAACTCGGCAGACAGATAGGGCGCACAGGAATAACCTAGGAGAAATAAAGGATATCAATGCATGGAGCCGCGAAGTGGTCACAGAAGTGGAGGAGGTCACAGAGACGGTGGCTCATGAAAGCGAAGCAGGGGCACTAGACAGATATCTGCTTAACCTGTGGAAGCGAAAGAAGCAGTGGGAAGAGCAGCTCACGGGCCGCAAGTCGGACAGTGGGCTTCAAAAAAGGATCCCTAACTCGGCAGACAGATAGGGCGCACAGGAGTAACCAGGAGAAATAAAGGATATCAATGCATGAAGCCGCGAAGTGGTCACAGATGTGGGGGAGGTCACACAGATGTTGGCTCATGAAAGCAAAGCAGGGCACTAGACAGACGTCTGCTTAACCTGTGGAGTAAAAAGAAGCAGTGAAAACAGCATCTTAGGGGCCCCACGTGGGACAATGGGCTTCGAAAAAGGATTCCTAGCTCGTCAAAGAGGTAGGGCGCTCAGGTATAACCTAGGAGAAATAAAGGATATCATTGCATGGAGCCGCGAAGCGGTCACAGAAGTGGAGGAGGTCACGGAGACGGTGGCTTATGAAAGCGAAGCAGGGGCATTAGACAGACGTCTGCTTAACCTGTGGAAGCGAAAGAAGCAGTGGGAAGAGCAGCTTGGGGGCCGCATGTGGGACAGTGGACAAAGAAAAAGGATCCCCAACTCGGCAGACAGATAGGGCGCACAGTAGTAACCTAGGAGAAATAAAGGATATCAATGCATGGAGCCGCGAAGTGGTCACAGAAGTGAAGGAGCTCATAGAGACGGTTGCTGATGAAAGCGAAGCAGGGGCACTAGACAGACATCTGCTTAACCTGTGGAAGCGAAGGAAGAAGTGCGAAGAGCAGCTTTTGGGCCGCACGTGCGACAGTGGGCTCCGAAAGAGGATCCCCAACTCGGCAGAGAGATAGGGCTCACAGGAGTAACCTAGGCGAAATAAAGGATATCAATGCATGGAGCCGCGAAGTGGTCAAAGAAGTGGAGGAGGTCACCGAGACGGTGGCTCATGAAAGCGAAGCAAGAGCACTAGACAGACGTCTGCTTAACCTGTGGAAGCGAAAGAAGCAGTGGGAAGAGCAGCTTAGGGCTGCACATCGGACAGTGGGCTCCGAAAAAGGATCCCTAACTCGGCAGACAGATAGGGCGCACAGGGGTAACCTGCGAGAAATAAAGGATATCAATGCATGGAGCCGCGAAGTGGTCACAGAAGTGGCGGAGGTCACCGAGACGGTGGCTGATGAAAGCGAAGCAGGGGCACTAGACAGACGTCTGCTTAACCTGTGGAAGCGAAAGAAGCAGTGGGAAAAGCAGCTTGGGGGCCGCACGTGGGACTGTGGACAATAAAAGGATCCCTAACTCGGCAGAGAGATAGGACGCACAGGAGTAACCTAGGAGAAATAAAGGATATCAATGCATGAAGCCGTCAAGTGGTCACAGAAGTGAGGAGGTCACAGAGACGGTGGCTCATGAAAGCGAAGCAGGGGCACTAGACAGACGTCTGCTTAGCCTGTGGAATTGAAAGAAGCAGTGGCAAGAGCAGCTTGGAGGCCGCACTTGGGACAGTGGGCTCCGAAAAAGGATCCCGAACTCGGCAGAGAGATAGGGCGCACAGGAGTAACCTAGGCGAAATAAAAGATATCGATGCATGAAGCCGCGAAGTGGTCACAGAAGTGGGGGAGGTCACAGAGACGGTGGCCCATGAAAGCGAAGCAGGGGCACTAGACAGATATCTGCTTAACCTGTGGAAGCGAAAGAAGCAGTGGGAAGAGCAGCTTGAGGGCCGCACGTGGGACAGTGAGCTCCGAAAAAGGATCCCAAACTCGGCAGACAGATAGGGCGCACAGGAGTAACCTAGGAGAAATAAAGGATATCAATGCATGGAGCCGCGAAGTGGTCACAGAAGTGGAGGAGGTCACAGAGACGGTGGCTCATGAAAGCGAAGCAGGGGCACTAGACAGACATCTGCTTAACCTGTGGAAGCGAAAGAAGCAGTGGGAAGAGCAGCTCACGGGCCGCAAGTCGGACAGTGGGCTTCGAAAAAGGATCCCTAACTCGGCAGACAGATAGGGCGCACAGGAGTAACCTAGGAGAAATAAAGGATATCAATGCATGAAGCCGCGAAGTGGTCACAGAAGTGGAGGAGGTCACGGAGACGGTGGCTCATGAAAGCGAAGCAGGGGCATTAGACAGACGTCTGCTTAACCTGTGGAAGCGAAAGAAGCAGTGGGAAGAGCAGCTTGGGGGCCGCATGTGGGACAGTGGACAAAGAAAAAGGATCCCCGACTCGGCAGACAGATAGGGCGCACAGTAGTAACCTAGGAGAAATAAAGGATATCAATGCATGGAGCCGCGAAGTGGTCACAGAAGTGGAGGAGCTCATAGAGACGGTTGCTGATGAAAGCGAAGCAGGGGCACTAGACAGACATCTGTTTAACCTGTGGAAGCGAAGGAAGAAGTGCGAAGAGCAGCTTTTGGGCCGCACGTGGGACAGTGGGCTTCCAAAAAGGATCCCTAACTCGGCAAAGAGGTAGGGCGCTGAGGTATAACCTAGGAGAAATAAAGGATATCAATGCATGGAGCCGCGAAGTGGTCACAGAAGTGGAGGAGTTCACGGAGACGGTGGCTCATGAAAGCGAAGCAGGGGCATTAGACAGAACTCTGCTTAACCTATGGAAGCGAAAGAAGCAGTGGGAAGAGCAGCTTGGGGGCCGCACGTGGGACAGTGGGCTCCGAAAAAGGATCCCGAACTCGGCAGAGAGATAGGGCGCACAGGAGTAACCTAGGCGAAATAAAGGATATCAATGCATGGAGCCGCGAAGTGGTCACAGAAGTGGAGGAGGTCACAGAGACGGTGGCTCATGAAAGCGAAGCAGGGGCACTAGACAGACGTCTGCTTAGCCTGTGGAAGCGAAAGAAGCAGTGGCAAGAGCAGCTTGGAGGCCGCACTTGGGACAGTGGGCTCCGAAAAAGGATCCCGAACTCGGCAGAGAGATAGGGCGCACAGGAGTAACCTAGGCGAAATAAAGGATATCAATGCATAGAGCCGCGAAGTGGTCACAGAATTGGAGCAGGTCACAGAGACGGTGGGTATGAAAGCGAAGAGGGGCGACTTGACAGATATTTGCTTAACCTGTGGAAGTGAAAGAAGCAGTGGCAAGAGCAGCTTAGGGGCCGCACGTCGGACAGTGTGGCAAGAGCAGCTTAGGGGCCGCACGAAGGACAGTGGGCTCCGAAAAAGATCCCTAACTCGGCAGACAGATAGGGCGCACAGGAGTAACCTACGAGAAATAAAGGATATCAATGCATGGAGCCGTGAAGTGGTCACAGAAGTGGAGGAGGTCACTGAGATGGTGGCTCATGAAAGCGAAGCAGGGGCACTAGACAGATATCTGCTTAACCTGTGGAAGCGAAAGAAGCAGTGGGAAGAGCCTTGGGGGCCGCACGTGGGACAGTGGACAAAGAAAAAGGATCCCCAACTCGGCAGAGAGATAGGGCGCACAGGAGTAACCTACGAGAAATAAAGGATATCAATGCATGGAGCCGCGAAGTGGTCACAGAAGTGGAGGAGGTCACTGAGATGGTGGCTCATGAAAGCGAAGCAGGGGCACTAGACAGATATCTGCTTAACCTGTGGAAGCGAAAGAAGCAGTGGGAAGAGCCTTGGGGGCCGTACGTGGGACAGTGGACAAAGAAAAAGGATCCCCAACTCGGCAGAGAGATAGGGCGCACAGGAGTAACCTAGGAGAAATAAAGGATATCAATGCATGGAGCCGCGAAGTGGTCACAGAAGTGGAGGAGGTCACAGAGACGGTGGCTCATGAAAGCGAAGCAGGGGCACTAGACAGACGTCTGCTTAACCTGTGGAAGCGAAAGAAGCACTGGGAAGAGCAGCTTACGGGCCGCACGTCGGACAGTGGGCTTCGAAAAAGGATCCCTAACTCGGCAGACAGATAGGGCGCACAGGAGTAACCTAGGAGAAATAAAGGATATCAATGCATAGAGCCGCGAAGCGGTCACAGAAGTGGAGGAGGTCACTGAGATGGTGGCTCATGAAAGCGAAGCAGGGGCACTAGACAGATATCTGCTTAACCTGTGGAAGCGAAAGAAGCAGTGGGAAGAGCAGCTTGGGGGCCGCACGTGGGACAGTGAGCTCCGAAAAAGGATCCCAAACGCGGCAGACAGATAGGGCGCACAGGAGTAACCTAGGATAAATAAAAGATATCAATGCATGGAGCCACGAAGTGGTCACAGAAATGGAGGAGGTCACAAAGACGGTGGCTCATGAAAGCGAAGCAGGGGCACTAGACAGACGTCTGCTTAACCTGTGGAAGCGAAAGAAGCAGTGGGAAGAGCAGCTTACGGGCCGCACGTCGGACAGTGGGCTTCGATGAAGGATCCCTAACTCGGCAGACAGATAGGGCGCACAGGAGTAACCTAGGAGAAATAAAGGATATCAATGCATGAAGCCGCGAAGTGGTCACAGAAGTGGGGGAGGTCACAGAGACGGTGGCTCATGAAAGCGAAGCAGGGCACTAGACAGACGTCTGCTTAACCTGTGGAGTAAAAAGAAGCAGTGAAAAGAGCATCTTAGGGGCCGCACGTGGGACAGTGGGCTTCGAAAAGGGATCCCGAACTCGGCAGAGAGGTAGGGCGCTCAGGTATAACCTAGGAGAAATAAAGGATATCAATGCATGAAGCCGCGAAGTGGTCACAGAAGTGGAGGAGGTCACGGAGATGGTGGCTCATGAAAGCGAAGCAGGGGCATTAGACAGACGTCTGCTTAACCTGTGGAAGGGAAAGAAGCAGTGAAAAGAGCATCTTAGGGGGCGCACGTGGGACAGTGGGCTTCGAAAAAGGATCCCTAACTCGGCAGAAAATTAGGGCGCTCATGGGTAACCTAGGAGAAATAAAGGATATCAATGCATGGAGCCGCGAAGTGGTCACAGAAGTGGAGGAGGTCACGGAGACTGTGGCTCATGAAAGCGAAGCAGGGGCACTAGACAGACGTCTGCTTAACCTGTGGAAGCGAAAGAAGCAGTCGGAAGAGCAGTTTGGGGGCCGCACGTGGGACAGTGGACAAAGAAATAGGATCCCCAACTCGGCAAAGAGATAGGGCGCACAGGAGTAACCTAGGAGAAATAAAGGATATGAATGCATGGAGCCGCGAAGTGGTCACAGAAGTGGAGGAGGTCACAGAGACGGTGGCTCATGAAAGCGAAGCAGGGGCACTAGACAGACGTCTGCTTAACCTGTGGAGGCGAAAGAAGCGTGAAAAGAGCATCTTAGGGGCCGCACGTGGGACAGTGGGCTTCCAAAAAGGATCCCTAACTCGGCAAAGAGGTAGGGCGCTGAGGTATAACCTAGGAGAAATAAAGGATATCAATGCATGGAGCCGCGAAGTGGTCACAGAAGTGGAGGAGTTCACGGAGACGGTGGCTCATGAAAGCGAAGCAGGGGCATTAGACAGAACTCTGCTTAACCTGTGGAAGCGAAAGAAGCAGTGGGAAGAGGAGCTTGGGGGGCGCACGTTGGACAGTGGGCTCCGAAAAAGGATCCCGAACTCGGCAGAGAGATAGGGCGCACAGGAGTAACCTAGGCGAAATAAAGGATATCAATGCATGGAGCCGCGAAGTGGTCACAGAAGTGGAGGAGGTCACAGAGACGGTGGCTCATGAAAGCGAAGCAGGGGCACTAGACAGACGTCTGCTTAGCCTGTGGAAGCGAAAGAAGCAGTGGCAAGAGCAGCTTGGAGGCCGCACTTGGGACAGTGGGCTCCGAAAAAGGATCCCGAACTCGGCAGAGAGATAGGGCGCACTGGAGTAACCTAGGCGAAATAAAAGATATCAATGCATGAAGCCGCGAAGTGGTCACAAAAGTGGGGGAGGTCACAGAGACGGTGGCTCATGAAAGCGAAGCAGGGGCACTAGACAGACGTCTGCTTAGCCTGTGGAATTGAAAGAAGCAGTGGCAAGAGCAGCTTGCAGGCCGCACTTGGGACACTGGGCTCCGAAAAAGGATCCCGAACTCGGCAGAGAGATAGGGCGCACAGGAGTAACCTAGGCGAAATAAAAGATATCGATGCATGAAGCCGCGAAGTGGTCACAGAAGTGGGGGAGGTCACAGAGACGGTGGCCCATGAAAGCGAAGCAGGGGCACTAGACAGATATCTGCTTAACCTGTGGAAGCGAAAGAAGCAGTGGGAAGAGCAGCTTGAGGGCCGCACGTGGGACAGTGTGCTCCGAAAAAGGATCCCAAACTCGGCAGACAGATAGGGCGCACAGGAGTAACCTAGGAGAAATAAAGGATATCAATGCATGGAGCCGCGAAGTGGTCACAGAAGTGGAGGAGGTCACAGAGACGGTGGCTCATGAAAGCGAAGCAGGGGCACTAGACAGACATCTGCTTAACCTGTGGAAGCGAAAGAAGCAGTGGGAAGAGCAGCTCACGGGCCGCAAGTCGGACAGTGGGCTTCGAAAAAGGATCCCTAACTCGGCAGACAGATAGGGCGCACAGGAGTAACCTAGGAGAAATAAAGGATATCAATGCATGAAGCCGCGAAGTGGTCACAGAAGTGGAGGAGGTCACGGAGACGGTGGCTCATGAAAGCGAAGCAGGGGCATTAGACAGACGTCTGCTTAACCTGTGGAAGCGAAAGAAGCAGTGGGAAGAGCAGCTTGGGGGCCGCATGTGGGACAGTGGACAAAGAAAAAGGATCCCCGACTCGGCAGACAGATAGGGCGCACAGTAGTAACCTAGGAGAAATAAAGGATATCAATGCATGGAGCCGCGAAGTGGTCACAGAAGTGGAGGAGCTCATAGAGACGGTTGCTGATGAAAGCGAAGCAGGGGCACTAGACAGACATCTGTTTAACCTGTGGAAGCGAAGGAAGAAGTGCGAAGAGCAGCTTTTGGGCCGCACGTGGGACAGTGGGCTTCGAAAGAGGATCCCCAACTCGGCAGAGAGATAGGGCTCACAGGAGTAACCTAGGCGAAATAAAGGATATCAATGCATGGAGCCGCGAAGTGGTCAAAGAAGTGGAGGAGGTCACCGAGACGGTGGCTCATGAAAGCGAAGCAAGAGCACTAGACAGACGTCTGCTTAACCTGTGGAAGCGAAAGAAGCAGTGGGAAGAGCAGCTTAGGGCTGCACATCGGACAGTGGGCTCCGAAAAAGGATCCCTAACTCGGCAGACAGATAGGGCGCACAGGGGTAACCTACGAGAAATAAAGGATATCAATGCATGGAGCCGCGAAGTGGTCACAGAAGTGGCGGAGGTCACCGAGACGGTGGCTGATGAAAGCGAAGCAGGGGCACTAGACAGACGTCTGCTTAACCTGTGGAGGCGAAGGAAGCAGTGAAAAGAGCATCTTAGGGGCCGCACGTGGGACAGTGGGCTTCCAAAAAGGATCCCTAACTCGGCAAAGAGGTAGGGCGCTGAGGTATAACCTAGGAGAAATAAAGGATATCAATGCATGGAGCCGCGAAGTGGTCACAGAAGTGGAGGAGTTCACGGAGACGGTGGCTCATGAAAGCGAAGCAGGGGCATTAGACAGAACTCTGCTTAACCTATGGAAGCGAAAGAAGCAGTGGGAAGAGCAGCTTGGGGGCCGCACGTGGGACAGTGGGCTCCGAAAAAGGATCCCGAACTCGGCAGAGAGATAGGGCGCACAGGAGTAACCTAGGCGAAATAAAGGATATCAATGCATGGAGCCGCGAAGTGGTCACAGAAGTGGAGGAGGTCACAGAGACGGTGGCTCATGAAAGCGAAGCAGGGGCACTAGACAGACGTCTGCTTAGCCTGTGGAAGCGAAAGAAGCAGTGGCAAGAGCAGCTTGGAGGCCGCACTTGGGACAGTGGGCTCCGAAAAAGGATCCCGAACTCGGCAGAGAGATAGGGCGCACAGGAGTAACCTAGGCGAAATAAAGGATATCAATGCATAGAGCCGCGAAGTGGTCACAGAATTGGAGCAGGTCACAGAGACGGTGGGTATGAAAGCGAAGAGGGGCGACTTGACAGATATTTGCTTAACCTGTGGAAGTGAAAGAAGCAGTGGCAAGAGCAGCTTAGGGGCCGCACGTCGGACAGTGTGGCAAGAGCAGCTTAGGGGCCGCACGTCGGACAGTGGGCTCCGAAAAAGATCCCTAACTCGGCAGACAGATAGGGCGCACAGGAGTAACCTACGAGAAATAAAGGATATCAATGCATGGAGCCGTGAAGTGGTCACAGAAGTGGAGGAGGTCACTGAGATGGTGGCTCATGAAAGCGAAGCAGGGGCACTAGACAGATATCTGCTTAACCTGTGGAAGCGAAAGAAGCAGTGGGAAGAGCCTTGGGGGCCGCACGTGGGACAGTGGACAAAGAAAAAGGATCCCCAACTCGGCAGAGAGATAGGGCGCACAGGAGTAACCTACGAGAAATAAAGGATATCAATGCATGGAGCCGCGAAGTGGTCACAGAAGTGGAGGAGGTCACTGAGATGGTGGCTCATGAAAGCGAAGCAGGGGCACTAGACAGATATCTGCTTAACCTGTGGAAGCGAAAGAAGCAGTGGGAAGAGCCTTGGGGGCCGTACGTGGGACAGTGGACAAAGAAAAAGGATCCCCAACTCGGCAGAGAGATAGGGCGCACAGGAGTAACCTAGGAGAAATAAAGGATATCAATGCATGGAGCCGCGAAGTGGTCACAGAAGTGGAGGAGGTCACAGAGACGGTGGCTCATGAAAGCGAAGCAGGGGCACTAGACAGACGTCTGCTTAACCTGTGGAAGCGAAAGAAGCACTGGGAAGAGCAGCTTACGGGCCGCACGTCGGACAGTGGGCTTCGAAAAAGGATCCCTAACTCGGCAGACAGATAGGGCGCACAGGAGTAACCTAGGAGAAATAAAGGATATCAATGCATAGAGCCGCGAAGCGGTCACAGAAGTGGAGGAGGTCACTGAGATGGTGGCTCATGAAAGCGAAGCAGGGGCACTAGACAGATATCTGCTTAACCTGTGGAAGCGAAAGAAGCAGTGGGAAGAGCAGCTTGGGGGCCGCACGTGGGACAGTGAGCTCCGAAAAAGGATCCCAAACGCGGCAGACAGATAGGGCGCACAGGAGTAACCTAGGATAAATAAAAGATATCAATGCATGGAGCCACGAAGTGGTCACAGAAATGGAGGAGGTCACAAAGACGGTGGCTCATGAAAGCGAAGCAGGGGCACTAGACAGACGTCTGCTTAACCTGTGGAAGCGAAAGAAGCAGTGGGAAGAGCAGCTTACGGGCCGCACGTCGGACAGTGGGCTTCGATGAAGGATCCCTAACTCGGCAGACAGATAGGGCGCACAGGAGTAACCTAGGAGAAATAAAGGATATCAATGCATGAAGCCGCGAAGTGGTCACAGAAGTGGGGGAGGTCACAGAGACGGTGGCTCATGAAAGCGAAGCAGGGCACTAGACAGACGTCTGCTTAACCTGTGGAGTAAAAAGAAGCAGTGAAAAGAGCATCTTAGGGGCCGCACGTGGGACAGTGGGCTTCGAAAAAGGATCCCGAACTCGGCAGAGAGGTAGGGCGCTCAGGTATAACCTAGGAGAAATAAAGGATATCAATGCATGAAGCCGCGAAGTGGTCACAGAAGTGGAGGAGGTCACGGAGATGGTGGCTCATGAAAGCGAAGCAGGGGCATTAGACAGACGTCTGCTTAACCTGTGGAAGGGAAAGAAGCAGTGAAAAGAGCATCTTAGGGGGCGCACGTGGTACAGTGGGCTTCGAAAAAGGATCCCTAACTCGGAAGAAAATTAGGGCGCTCATGGGTAACCTAGGAGAAATAAAGGATATCAATGCATGGAGCCGCGAAGTGGTCACAGAAGTGGAGGAGGTCACGGAGACTGTGGCTCATGAAAGCGAAGCAGGGGCACTAGACAGACGTCTGCTTAACCTGTGGAAGCGAAAGAAGCAGTCGGAAGAGCAGTTTGGGGGCCGCACGTGGGACAGTGGACAAAGAAATAGGATCCCCAACTCGGCAAAGAGATAGGGCGCACAGGAGTAACCTAGGAGAAATAAAGGATATGAATGCATGGAGCCGCGAAGTGGTCACAGAAGTGGAGGAGGTCACAGAGACGGTGGCTCATGAAAGCGAAGCAGGGGCACTAGACAGACGTCTGCTTAACCTGTGGAGGCGAAAGAAGCAGTGAAAAGAGCATCTTAGGGGCCGCACGTGGGACAGTGGGCTTCCAAAAAGGATCCCTAACTCGGCAAAGAGGTAGGGCGCTGAGGTATAACCTAGGAGAAATAAAGGATATCAATGCATGGAGCCGCGAAGTGGTCACAGAAGTGGAGGAGTTCACGGAGACGGTGGCTCATGAAAGCGAAGCAGGGGCACTAGACAGACGTCTGCTTAGCCTGTGGAAGCGAAAGAAGCAGTGGCAAGAGCAGCTTGGAGGCCGCACTTGGGACAGTGGGCTCCGAAAAAGGATCCCGAACTCGGCAGAGAGATAGGGCGCACTGGAGTAACCTAGGCGAAATAAAAGATATCAATGCATGAAGCCGCAAAGTGGTCACAAAAGTGGGGGAGGTCACAGAGACGGTGGCCCATGAAAGCGAAGCAGGGGCACTAGACAGATATCTGCTTAACCTGTGGAAGCGAAAGAAGCAGTGGGAAGAGCAGCTTGAGAGCCGCACGTGGGACAGTGAGCTCCGAAAAAGGATCCCAAACTCGGCAGACAGATAGGGCGCACAGGAATAACCTAGGAGAAATAAAGGATATCAATGCATGAAGCCGCAAAGTGGTCACAAAAGTGGGGGAGGTCACAGAGACGGTGGCCCATGAAAGCGAAGCAGGGGCACTAGACAGATATCTGCTTAACCTGTGGAAGCGAAAGAAGCAGTGGGAAGAGCAGCTTGAGAGCCGCACGTGGGACAGTGAGCTCCGAAAAAGGATCCCAAACTCGGCAGACAGATAGGGCGCACAGGAATAACCTAGGAGAAATAAAGGATATCAATGCATGGAGCCGCGAAGTGGTCACAGAAGTGGAGGAGGTCACAGAGACGGTGGCTCATGAAAGCGAAGCAGGGGCACTAGACAGATATCTGCTTAACCTGTGGAAGCGAAAGAAGCAGTGGGAAGAGCAGCTCACGGGCCGCAAGTCGGACAGTGGGCTTCGAAAAAGGATCCCTAACTCGGCAGACAGATAGGGCGCACAGGAGTAACCTAGGAGAAATAAAGGATATCAATGCATGAAGCCGCGAAGTGGTCACAGATGTGGGGGAGGTCACACAGATGTTGGCTCATGAAAGCAAAGCAGGGCACTAGACAGACGTCTGCTTAACCTGTGGAGTAAAAAGAAGCAGTGAAAACAGCATCTTAGGGGCCCCACGTGGGACAATGGGCTTCGAAAAAGGATTCCTAGCTCGTCAAAGAGGTAGGGCGCTCAGGTATAACCTAGGAGAAATAAAGGATATCATTGCATGGAGCCGCGAAGCGGTCACAGAAGTGGAGGAGGTCACGGAGACGGTGGCTTATGAAAGCGAAGCAGGGGCATTAGACAGACGTCTGCTTAACCTGTGGAAGCGAAAGAAGCAGTGGGAAGAGCAGCTTGGGGGCCGCATGTGGGACAGTGGACAAAGAAAAAGGATCCCCAACTCGGCAGACAGATAGGGCGCACAGTAGTAACCTAGGAGAAATAAAGGATATCAATGCATGGAGCCGCGAAGTGGTCACAGAAGTGAAGGAGCTCATAGAGACGGTTGCTGATGAAAGCGAAGCAGGGGCACTAGACAGACATCTCCTTAACCTGTGGAAGCGAAGGAAGAAGTGCGAAGAGCAGCTTTTGGGCCGCACGTGCGACAGTGGGCTCCGAAAGAGGATCCCCAACTCGGCAGAGAGATAGGGCTCACAGGAGTAACCTAGGCGAAATAAAGGATATCAATGCATGGAGCCGCGAAGTGGTCAAAGAAGTGGAGGAGGTCACCGAGACGGTGGCTCATGAAAGCGAAGCAAGAGCACTAGACAGACGTCTGCTTAACCTGTGGAAGCGAAAGAAGCAGTGGGAAGAGCAGCTTAGGGCTGCACATCGGACAGTGGGCTCCGAAAAAGGATCCCTAACTCGGCAGACAGATAGGGCGCACAGGGGTAACCTGCGAGAAATAAAGGATATCAATGCATGGAGCCGCGAAGTGGTCACAGAAGTGGCGGAGGTCACCGAGACGGTGGCTGATGAAAGCGAAGCAGGGGCACTAGACAGACGTCTGCTTAACCTGTGGAAGCGAAAGAAGCAGTGGGAAAAGCAGCTTGGGGGCCGCACGTGGGACTGTGGACAATAAAAGGATCCCTAACTCGGCAGAGAGATAGGACGCACAGGAGTAACCTAGGAGAAATAAAGGATATCAATGCATGAAGCCGTCAAGTGGTCACAGAAGTGAGGAGGTCACAGAGACGGTGGCTCATGAAAGCGAAGCAGGGGCACTAGAGAGACGTCTGCTTAACCTGTGGAAGCGAAAGAAGCAGTGGGAAGAGCAGCTTACGGGCCGCACGTCGGACAGTGGGCTTCGAAAAAGGATCCCGAACTCGGCAGAGAGATAGGGCGCACAGGAGTAACCTAGGCGAAATAAAGGATATCAATGCATGGAGCCGTGAAGCGGTCACAGAGGTGGAGGAGGTCACAGAGACGGTGGCTCATGAAAGCGAAGCAGGGGCACTAGACAGACGTCTGCTTAACCTGTGGAAGCAAAAGAAGCAGTGGGAAAAGCAGCTTGGGGGCCGCACGTGGGACTGTGGACAAAAAAAGGATCCCTAACTCGGCAGAGAGATAGGGCGAACACGAGTAACCTAGGGGAAATAAAGGATATCAATGCATGAAGCCGTCAAGTGGTCACAGAAGTGAGGAGGTCACAGAGACGATGGCTCATGAAAGCGAAGCAGGGGCACTAGACAGACGTCTGCTTAACCTGTGGAAGCGAAAGAAGCAGTGGGGAGAGCAGCGTGGGGGCCGCACGTTGGACAGTGGACAAAGAAAAAGGATCCCCAACTCGGCAGAGAGATAGGGCGCAAAGGAGTAACCTAGGAGAAATAAAGGATATCAATGCATGGAGCCGCGGAGTGGTCACAGAAGTGGTGGAGGTCACGGAGACGGTGGCTCATGAAAGCGAAGCAGGGGCACTAGACAGACGTCTGCTTAACCTGCGGAAGCGAAAGAAGCAGTGGGAAAAGCAGCTTGGGGGCCGCACGTGCGACAGTGGGCTCAGAAAAAGTATCCCTAACTCGGCAGACAGATAGGGCGCACAGGAGTAACCTACGAGAAATAAAGGATATCAATGCATGGAGCCGCGAAGTGGTCACAGAAGTGGAGGAGGTCACCGAGACGGTGGCTGATGAAAGCGAAGCAGAGGCACTAGACAGACGTCTGCTTAACCTGTGGAAGCGAAAGAAGCAGTGGGAAAAGCAGCTTGAGGGCCGCACGTGGGACTGTGGACAAAGAAAGGATCCCTAACTCGGCAGAGAGATAGGGCGCACAGGAGTAACCTAGGTATAATAAAGGATATCAATGCGTAGAGCCGCGAAGCGGTCACAGAAGTGGAGAAGGTCACTGAGATGGTGGCTCATGAAAGCGAAGCATGGGCACTAGACAGATATCTGCTTAACCTGTGGAAACGAAAGAAGCAGTGGGAAGAGCAGCTTGGGGGCCGCACCTGGGACAGTGAGCTCCGAAAAGGATCCCAAACTCGGCAGACAGATAGGGCGCACAGGAGTAACCTAGGAGAAATAAAGGATATCAATGCATGGAGCCGCGAAGTGGTCACAGAAGTGGAGGTGGTCACAGAGACGGTGGCTCATGAAAGCGAAGCAGGGGCACTAGACAGACATCTGCTTAACCTGTGGAAGCGAAAGAAGCAGTGGGAAGAGCAGCTTATGGGCCGCACGTCGGACAGTGGGCTTCGAAAAAGGATCCCTAACTCGGCAGACAGATAGGGCGCACAGGAGTAACCTAGACCAAATAAAGGATATCAATGCATAGAGCCGCGAACTGGTCACAGAAGTGGAGGACGTCGCAGAGACGGTTGCTGATGAAAGCGAAGCAGGGGCACTAGACAGACGTCTGCTTAACCTGTGGAAGCGAAAGAAGCAGTGAAAAGAGCATCTTAGTGGGCGCACTTGGGAGAGTGGGCTTCGAAAAAGGATCCCTAACTCGGCAGAAAATTAGGGCGCTCATGGGTAACCAATTAGAAATAATGGATATTAATGCATGGAGCCGCGAAGTGGTCACATAAGTGGAGGAGGTCACGGAGACAGTGGGTCATGAAAGCAAAGCAGGGACATTAGACAGAAGTCTGCTCAACCTGTGGAAGCGAAAGAAGCAGTAGGAAGAGCAGTTTGGGGGCCGCACGTGGGACAGTGGACAAAGAAAAAGGATCCCCCATTCGGCAAAGAGATAGGGCGCACAGGAGTAACCTAGGAGAAATAAAGGATATCAATGCATGGAGCCGCGAAGTGGTCACAGAAGTGGAGGAGGTCACAGAGACGATGGCTCATGAAAGCGAAGCAGGGGCACTAGACAGACGTCTGCTTAACCTGTGGAGGCGAAAGAAGCTGTGAAAAGAGCATCTTAGGGGCCGCACGTGGGACAGTGGGCTTCCAAAAAGGATCCCTAACTCGGCAAAGAAGTAGGGCGCTGAGGTATAACCTAGGAGAAATAAACGATATCAATGCATTGAGCCGCGAAGTGGTCACAGAATTGGAGCAGGTCACAGAGACGGTGGGTATGAAAGCGAAGAGGGGCCACTTGACAGATATTTGCTTAACCTGTGGAAGCGAAAGAAGCAGTGGCAAGAGCAGCTTAGGGGCCGCACGTCGGACAATGGGCTCCGAAAAAGGATCCCTAACTCGGCAGACAGATAGGGCGCACAGGAGTAACCTACGAGAAATAAAGGATATCAATGCATGGAGCCGCGAAGTGGTCACAGAAGTGAGGAGGTCACAGAGACGGTGGCTCATGAAAGCGAAGCAGAGGCACTAGACAGACGTCTGCTTAACCTGTGGAAGCGAAAGAAGCAGTGGGAAAAGCAGCTTGGGGGCCGCACGTGGCACTGTGGACAAAGAAAGGATCCCTAACTCGGCAGAGAGATAGGGCGCACAGGAGTAACCTAGGAGAAATAAAGGATATCAATGCATGAAGCCGTCAAGTGGTCACAGAAGGGAGGAGGTCACAGAGACGCTGGCTCATGAAAGCGAAGCAGGGGCACTAGACAGACGTCTGCTTAACCTGTGGAAGCGAAAGAATCAGTGGGGAGAGCAGCTTGGGGGCCGCACGTGGGACAGTGGACAAAGAAAAAAAATCCCCAACTCGGCAGAGAGATAGGGCACAAAGGAGAAACCTAGGAGAAATAAAGGATATCAATGCATGGAGCCGCGGAGTGTCACAGAAGTGGAGGAGGTCACGGAGACGGTGGCTCATGAAAGCGAAGCAGGGGCACTAGACAGACGTCTGCTTAACCTGTGGAAGCGAAAGAAGCAGTGGAAAAAGCAGCTTGGGCGCCGCACGTGGGACTGTGGACAAAAAAAGGATCCCTAACTCAGCAGAGAGATAGGGCGCACAGGAGTAACCTAGGTGAAATAAAGGATATCAATGCATAGAGCCGCGAAGCGGTCACAGAAGTGGAGGAGGTCACTGAGATGGTGGCTCATGAAAGCGAAGCAGGGGCACTAGACAGATATCTGCTTAACCTGTGGAAGCGAAAGAAGCAGTGGGAAGAGCAGCTTGGGGGCCGCACGTGGGACAGTGATCTCCGAAAAAGGATCCCAAACTCAGCAGACAGATAGGGCGCACTGGAGTAACCTAGGAGAACTAAAGGATATCAATGCATGGAGCCGCGAAGTGGTCACAGATGTGTAGGAGGTCACAGAGACGGTGGCTCATGAAAGCGAAGCAGGGGCACTAGACAGACGTCTGCTTAACCTGTGGAAGCGAAAGAAGCAGTGGGATGAGCAGCTTACGGGCCGCACGTCGGACAGTGGGCTTCGAAAAAGGATCCCTAACTCGGCAGACAGATAGGGCGCACAGGAGTAACCTAGACCAAATAAAGGATATCAATGCATAGAGCCGCGAAGTGGTCACAGAAGTGGAGGACGTCGCAGAGACGGTTGCTGATGAAAGCGAAGCAGGGGCACTAGACAGACGTCTGCTTAACCTGTGGAAGCGAAAGAAGCAGTGGGAAGAGCAGCTTATGGGCCGCACGTCGGACAGTGGGCTTCGAAAAAGGATCCCTAACTCGGCAGACAGATAGGGCGCACAGGAGTAACCTAGACCAAATAAAGGATATCAATGCATAGAGCCGCGAAGTGGTCACAGAAGTGGAGGACGTCGCAGAGACGGTTGCTGATGAAAGCGAAGCAGGGGCACTAGACAGACGTCTGCTTAACCTGTGGAAGCGAAAGAAGCAGTGAAAAGAGCATCTTAGTGGGCGCACTTGGGAGAGTGGGCTTCGAAAAAGGATCCCTAACTCGGCAGAAAATTAGGGCGCTCATGGGTAACCAATTAGAAATAATGGATATTAATGCATGGAGCCGCGAAGTGGTCACATAAGTGGAGGAGGTCACGGAGACAGTGGGTCATGAAAGCAAAGCAGGGACATTAGACAGAAGTCTGCTCAACCTGTGGAAGCGAAAGAAGCAGTAGGAAGAGCAGTTTGGGGGCCGCACGTGGGACAGTGGACAAAGAAAAAGGATCCCCCATTCGGCAAAGAGATAGGGCGCACAGGAGTAACCTAGGAGAAATAAAGGATATCAATGCATGGAGCCGCGAAGTGGTCACAGAAGTGGAGGAGGTCACAGAGACGATGGCTCATGAAAGCGAAGCAGGGGCACTAGACAGACGTCTGCTTAACCTGTGGAGGCGAAAGAAGCTGTGAAAAGAGCATCTTAGGGGCCGCACGTGGGACAGTGGGCTTCCAAAAAGGATCCCTAACTCGGCAAAGAAGTAGGGCGCTGAGGTATAACCTAGGAGAAATAAACGATATCAATGCATTGAGCCGCGAAGTGGTCACAGAATTGGAGCAGGTCACAGAGACGGTGGGTATGAAAGCGAAGAGGGGCCACTTGACAGATATTTGCTTAACCTGTGGAAGCGAAAGAAGCAGTGGCAAGAGCAGCTTAGGGGCCGCACGTCGGACAATGGGCTCCGAAAAAGGATCCCTAACTCGGCAGACAGATAGGGCGCACAGGAGTAACCTACGAGAAATAAAGGATATCAATGCATGGAGCCGCGAAGTGGTCACAGAAGTGAGGAGGTCACAGAGACGGTGGCTCATGAAAGCGAAGCAGAGGCACTAGACAGACGTCTGCTTAACCTGTGGAAGCGAAAGAAGCAGTGGGAAAAGCAGCTTGGGGGCCGCACGTGGGACTGTGGACAAAGAAAGGATCCCTAACTCGGCAGAGAGATAGGGCGCACAGGAGTAACCTAGGAGAAATAAAGGATATCAATGCATGAAGCCGTCAAGTGGTCACAGAAGGGAGGAGGTCACAGAGACGCTGGCTCATGAAAGCGAAGCAGGGGCACTAGACAGACGTCTGCTTAACCTGTGGAAGCGAAAGAATCAGTGGGGAGAGCAGCTTGGGGGCCGCACGTGGGACAGTGGACAAAGAAAAAAAATCCCCAACTCGGCAGAGAGATAGGGCACAAAGGAGAAACCTAGGAGAAATAAAGGATATCAATGCATGGAGCCGCGGAGTGTCACAGAAGTGGAGGAGGTCACGGAGACGGTGGCTCATGAAAGCGAAGCAGGGGCACTAGACAGACGTCTGCTTAACCTGTGGAAGCGAAAGAAGCAGTGGAAAAAGCAGCTTGGGCGCCGCACGTGGGACTGTGGACAAAAAAAGGATCCCTAACTCGGCAGAGAGATAGGGCGCACAGGAGTAACCTAGGTGAAATAAAGGATATCAATGCATAGAGCCGCGAAGCGGTCACAGAAGTGGAGGAGGTCACTGAGATGGTGGCTCATGAAAGCGAAGCAGGGGCACTAGACAGATATCTGCTTAACCTGTGGAAGCGAAAGAAGCAGTGGGAAGAGCAGCTTGGGGGCCGCACGTGGGACAGTGATCTCCGAAAAAGGATCCCAAACTCGGCAGACAGATAGGGCGCACTGGAGTAACCTAGGAGAACTAAAGGATATCAATGCATGGAGCCGCGAAGTGGTCACAGAAGTGTAGGAGGTCACAGAGACGGTGGCTCATGAAAGCGAAGCAGGGGCACTAGACAGACGTCTGCTTAACCTGTGGAAGCGAAAGAAGCAGTGGGATGAGCAGCTTACGGGCCGCACGTCGGACAGTGGGCTTCGAAAAAGGATCCCTAACTCGGCAGACAGATAGGGCGCACAGGAGTAACCTAGACCAAATAAAGGATATCAATGCATAGAGCCGCGAAGTGGTCACAGAAGTGGAGGACGTCGCAGAGACGGTTGCTGATGAAAGCGAAGCAGGGGCACTAGACAGACGTCTGCTTAACCTGTGGAAGCGAAAGAAGCAGTGGGAAGAGCCTTGGGGGCCGCACGTGGGACAGTGGACAAAGATAAAGGATCCCCAACTCGGCAGAGAGATAGGGCGCACAGGAGTAACCTAGGAGAAATAAAGGATATCAATGCATGGAGCCGCGAAGTGGTCACAGAAGTGGAGGAGGTCACAGAGACGGTGGCTCATGAAAGCGAAGCAGGGGCACTAGACAGACGTCTGCTTAACCTGTGGAAGCGAAAGAAGCACTGGGAAGAGCAGCTTACGGGCCGCACGTCGGACAGTGGGCTTCGAAAAAGGATCCCTAACTCGGCAGACAGATAGGGCGCACAGAAGTAACCTAGGAGAAATAAAGGATATCAATGCATAGAGCCGCGAAGCGGTCACAGAAGTGGAGGAGGTCACTGAGATGGTGGCTCATGAAAGCGAAGCAGGGGCACTAGACAGATATCTGCTTAACCTGTGGAAGCGAAAGAAGCAGTGGGAAGAGCAGCTTGGGGGCCGCACGTGGGACAGTGAGCTCCGAAAAAGGATCCCAAACGCGGCAGACAGATAGGGCGCACAGGAGTAACCTAGGAGAAATAAAAGATATCAATGCATGGAGCCACGAAGTGGTCACAGAAATGGAGGAGGTCACAGAGACGGTGGCTCATGAAAGCGAAGCAGGGGCACTAGACAGACGTCTGCTTAACCTGTGGAAGCGAAAGAAGCAGTGGGAAGAGCAGCTTACGGGCCGCACGTCGGACAGTGGGCTTCGATAAAGGATCCCTAACTCGGCAGACAGATAGGGCGCACAGGAGTAACCTAGGAGAAATAAAGGATATCAATGCATGAAGCCGCGAAGTGGTCACAGAAGTGGGTGAGGTCACAGAGACGGTGGCTCATGAAAGCGAAGCAGGGCACTAGACAGACGTCTGCTTAACCTGCGGAGTAAAAAGAAGCAGTGAAAAGAGCATCTTAGGGGCCGCACGTGGGACAGTGGGCTTCGAAAAAGGATCCCGAACTCGGCAGAGAGATAGGGCGCACAGGAGTAACCTAGGCGAAATAAAGGATATCAATGCATGGAGCCGCGAAGTGGTCACAGAGGTGGAGGAGGTCACAGAGACGATGGCTCATGAAAGCGAAGCAGGGGCACTAGACAGACGTCTGCTTAGCCTGTGGAAGCGAAAGAAGCAGTGGGAAGAGCAGCTTGGAGGCCGCACTTGGGACAGTGGGCTCCGAAAAAGGATCCCGAACTCGGCAGAGAGATAGGGCGCACAGGAGTAACCTACGAGAAATAAAGGATATCAATGCATGGAGCCGCGAAGTGGTCACAGAAGTGGAGGAGGTCACCGAGACGGTGGCTCATGAAAGCGAAGCAGGGGCAATAGACAGACGTCTGCTTAACCTGTGGAAGCAAAAGAAGCAGTGGGAAAAGCAGCTTGGGGGCCGGACGTGGGACTGTGGACAAAAAAAGGATCCCTAACTCGGCAGAGAGATAGGGCGCACAGGAGTAACCTAGGGGAAATAAAGGATATCAATGCATGAAGCCGTCAAGTGGTCACAGAAGTGAGGAGGTCACAGAGACGATGGCTCATGAAAGCGAAGCAGGGGCACTAGACTGACGTCTGCTTAACCTGTGGAAGCGAAAGAAGCAGTGGGGAGAGCAGCGTGGGGGCCGCACGTGGGACAGTGGACATAGAAAAAGGATCCCCAACTCGGCAGAGAGATAGGGCGCAAAGGAGTAACCTAGGAGAAATAAAGGATATCAATGCATGGAGCCGCGGAGTGGCCACAGAAGTGGAGGAGGTCACGGAGACGGTGGCTCATGAAAGCGAAGCAGGGGCACTAGACAGACGTCTGCTTAACCTGCGGAAGCGAAAGAAGCAGTGGGAAAAGCAGCTTGGGGGCCGCACGTGCGACAGTGGGCTCCGAAAAAGGATCCCTAACTCGGCAGACAGATAGGGCGCACAGGAATAACCTACGAGAAATAAAGGATATCAATGCATGGAGCCGCGAAGTGGTCACAGAAGTGGAGGAGGTCACCGAGACGGTGGCTGATGAAAGCGAAGCAGGGGCACTAGACAGACGTCTGCTTAACCTGTGGAAGCGAAAGAAGCAGTGGGAAAAGCAGCTTGGGGGCCGCACGTGGGACTGTGGACAAAGAAAGGATCCCTAACTCGGCAGAGAGATAGGGCGCACAGGAGTAACCTAGGAGAAATAAAGGATATCAATGCATGAAGCCGTCAAGTGGTCACAGAAGGGAGGAGGTCACAGAGACGCTAGCTCATGAAAGCGAAGCAGGGGCACTAGACAGACGTCTGCTTAACCTGTGGAAGCGAAAGAATCAGTGGGGAGAGCAGCTTGGGGGCCGCACGTGGGACAGTGGACAAAGAAAAAGGATCCCCAACTCGGCAGAGAGATAGGGCACAAAGGAGTAACCTAGGAGAAATAAAGGATATCAATGCATGGAGCCGCGGAGTGTCACAGAAGAGGAGGAGGTCACGGAGACGGTGGCTCATGAAAGCGAAGCAAGGGCACTAGACAGACGTCTGCTTAACCTGTGGAAGTGAAAGAAGCAGTGGAAAAAGCAGCTTGGGGGCCGCACGTGGGACTGTGGACAAAAAAAGGATCCCTAACTCGGCAGAGAGATAGGGCGCACAGGAGTAACCTAGGTAAAATTAAGGATATCAATGCATAGAGCCGCGAAGCGGTCACAGAAGTGGAGGAGGTCACTGAGATGGTGGCTCATGAAAGCGAAGCAGGGGCACTAGACAGATATCTGCTTAACCTGTGGAAGCGAATGAAGCAGTGGGAAGAGCAGCTTGGGGGCCGCACGTGGGACAGTGAGCTCCGAAAAAGGATCCCAAACTCGGCAGACAGATAGGGCGCACAGGAGTAACCTAGGAGAAATAAAGGATATCAATGCATGGAGCCGCGAAGTGGTCACAGAAGTGGAGGAGGTCACAGAGACGGTGGCTCATGAAAGCGAAGCAGGAGCACTCAGTGGGATGAGCAGCTTACGGGCCGCACGTCACACAGTGGGCTTCGAAAAAGGATCCCTAACTCGGCAGACAGATAGGGCGCACAGGAGTAACCTAGACCAAATAAAGGATATCAATGCATAGAGCCGCGAAGTGGTCACAGAAGTGGAGGACGTCGCAGAGACGGTTGCTGATGAAAGCGAAGCAGGGGCACTAGACAGACGTCTGCTTAACCTGTGGAAGCGAAAGAAGCAGTGAAAAGAGCATCTTAGTGGGCGCACTTGGGAGAGTGGGCTTCGAAAAAGGATCCCTAACTCGGCAGAAAATTAGGGCGCTCATGGGTAACCTATTAGAAATAAAGGATATCAATGCATGGAGCCGCGAAGTGGTCACAGAAGTGGAGGAGGTCACGGAGACTGTGGCTCATGAAAGCAAAGCAGGGACATTATACAGAAGTCTGCTCAACCTGTGGAAGCGAAAGAAGCAGTAGGAAGAGCAGTTTGGGGGCCGCACGTGGGACAGTGGACAAAGAAAAAGGATCCCCAACTCGGCAGACAGATAGGGCGCACAGGAGTAACCTAGGTATAATAAAGGATATCAATGCGTAGAGCCGCGAAGCGGTCACAGAAGTGGAGAAGGTCACTGAGATGGTGGCTCATGAAAGCGAAGCAGGGGCACTAGACAGATATCTGCTTAACCTGTGGAAACGAAAGAAGCAGTGGGAAGAGCAGCTTGGCGGCCGCACCTGGGACAGTGAGCTCCGAAAAGGATCCCAAACTCGGCAGACAGATAGGGCGCACAGGAGTAACCTAGGAGAAATAAAGGATATCAATGCATGGAGCCGCGAAGTGGTCACAGAAGTGGAGGTGGTCACAGAGACGGTGGCTCATGAGAGCGAAGCAGGGGCACTAGACAGACGTCTGCTTAACCTGTGGAAGCGAAAGAAGCAGTGGGAAGAGCAGCTTATGGGCCGCACGTCGGACAGTGGGCTTCGAAAAAGGATCCCTAACTCGGCAGACAGATAGGGCGCACAGGAGTAACCTAGACCAAATAAAGGATATCAATGCATAGAGCCGCGAAGTGGTCACAGAAGTGGAGGACGTCGCAGAGACGGTTGCTGATGAAAGCGAAGCAGGGGCACTAGACAGACGTCTGCTTAACCTGTGGAAGCGAAAGAAGCAGTGAAAAGAGCATCTTAGTGGGCGCACTTGGGAGAGTGGGCTTCGAAAAAGGATCCCTAACTCGGCAGAAAATTAGGGCGCTCATGGGTAACCAATTAGAAATAATGGATATTAATGCATGGAGCCGCGAAGTGGTCACATAAGTGGAGGAGGTCACGGAGACAGTGGGTCATGAAAGCAAAGCAGGGACATTAGACAGAAGTCTGCTCAACCTGTGGAAGCGAAAGAAGCAGTAGGAAGAGCAGTTTGGGGGCCGCACGTGGGACAGTGGACAAAGAAAAAGGATCCCCCATTCGGCAAAGAGATAGGGCGCACAGGAGTAACCTAGGAGAAATAAAGGATATCAATGCATGGAGCCGCGAAGTGGTCACAGAAGTGGAGGAGGTCACAGAGACGATGGCTCATGAAAGCGAAGCAGGGGCACTAGACAGACGTCTGCTTAACCTGTGGAGGCGAAAGAAGCTGTGAAAAGAGCATCTTAGGGGCCGCACGTGGGACAGTGGGCTTCCAAAAAGGATCCCTAACTCGGCAAAGAAGTAGGGCGCTGAGGTATAACCTAGGAGAAATAAACGATATCAATGCATTGAGCCGCGAAGTGGTCACAGAATTGGAGCAGGTCACAGAGACGGTGGGTATGAAAGCGAAGAGGGGCCACTTGACAGATATTTGCTTAACCTGTGGAAGCGAAAGAAGCAGTGGCAAGAGCAGCTTAGGGGCCGCACGTCGGACAATGGGCTCCGAAAAAGGATCCCTAACTCGGCAGACAGATAGGGCGCACAGGAGTAACCTACGAGAAATAAAGGATATCAATGCATGGAGCCGCGAAGTGGTCACAGAAGTGAGGAGGTCACAGAGACGGTGGCTCATGAAAGCGAAGCAGAGGCACTAGACAGACGTCTGCTTAACCTGTGGAAGCGAAAGAAGCAGTGGGAAAAGCAGCTTGGGGGCCGCACGTGGGACTGTGGACAAAGAAAGGATCCCTAACTCGGCAGAGAGATAGGGCGCACAGGAGTAACCTAGGAGAAATAAAGGATATCAATGCATGAAGCCGTCAAGTGGTCACAGAAGGGAGGAGGTCACAGAGACGCTGGCTCATGAAAGCGAAGCAGGGGCACTAGACAGACGTCTGCTTAACCTGTGGAAGCGAAAGAATCAGTGGGGAGAGCAGCTTGGGGGCCGCACGTGGGACAGTGGACAAAGAAAAAGGATCCCCAACTCGGCAGAGAGATAGGGCACAAAGGAGTAACCTAGGAGAAATAAAGGATATCAATGCATGGAGCCGCGGAGTGTCACAGAAGTGGAGGAGGTCACGGAGACGGTGGCTCATGAAAGCGAAGCAGGGGCACTAGACAGACGTCTGCTTAACCTGTGGAAGCGAAAGAAGCAGTGGAAAAAGCAGCTTGGGCGCCGCACGTGGGACTGTGGACAAAAAAAGGATCCCTAACTCGGCAGAGAGATAGGGCGCACAGGAGTAACCTAGGTGAAATAAAGGATATCAATGCATAGAGCCGCGAAGCGGTCACAGAAGTGGAGGAGGTCACTGAGATGGTGGCTCATGAAAGCGAAGCAGGGGCACTAGACAGATATCTGCTTAACCTGTGGAAGCGAAAGAAGCAGTGGGAAGAGCAGCTTGGGGGCCGCACGTGGGACAGTGATCTCCGAAAAAGGATCCCAAACTCGGCAGACAGATAGGGCGCACTGGAGTAACCTAGGAGAAATAAAGGATATCAATGCATGGAGCCGCGAAGTGGTCACAGAAGTGTAGGAGGTCACAGAGACGGTGGCTCATGAAAGCGAAGCAGGGGCACTAGACAGACGTCTGCTTAACCTGTGGAAGCGAAAGAAGCAGTGGGATGAGCAGCTTACGGGCCGCACGTCGGACAGTGGGCTTCGAAAAAGGATCCCTAACTCGGCAGACAGATAGGGCGCACAGGAGTAACCTAGACCAAATAAAGGATATCAATGCATAGAGCCGCGAAGTGGTCACAGAAGTGGAGGACGTCGCAGAGACGGTTGCTGATGAAAGCGAAGCAGGGGCACTAGGCAGACGTCTGCTTAACCTGTGGAAGCGAAAGAAGCAGTGGGAAGAGCCTTGGGGGCCGCACGTGGGACAGTGGACAAAGATAAAGGATCCCCAACTCGGCAGAGAGATAGGGCGCACAGGAGTAACCTAGGAGAAATAAAGGATATCAATGCATGGAGCCGCGAAGTGGTCACAGAAGTGGAGGAGGTCACAGAGACGGTGGCTCATGAAAGCGAAGCAGGGGCACTAGACAGACGTCTGCTTAACCTGTGGAAGCGAAAGAAGCACTGGGAAGAGCAGCTTACGGGCCGCACGTCGGACAGTGGGCTTCGAAAAAGGATCCCTAACTCGGCAGACAGATAGGGCGCACAGAAGTAACCTAGGAGATATAAAGGATATCAATGCATAGAGCCGCGAAGCGGTCACAGAAGTGGAGGAGGTCACTGAGATGGTGGCTCATGAAAGCGAAGCAGGGGCACTAGACAGATATCTGCTTAACCTGTGGAAGCGAAAGAAGCAGTGGGAAGAGCAGCTTGGGGGCCGCACGTGGGACAGTGAGCTCCGAAAAAGGATCCCAAACGCGGCAGACAGATAGGGCGCACAGGAGTAACCTAGGAGAAATAAAAGATATCAATGCATGGAGCCACGAAGTGGTCACAGAAATGGAGGAGGTCACAGAGACGGTGGCTCATGAAAGCGAAGCAGGGGCACTAGACAGACGTCTGCTTAACCTGTGGAAGCGAAAGAAGCAGTGGGAAGAGCAGCTTACGGGCCGCACGTCGGACAGTGGGCTTCGATAAAGGATCCCTAACTCGGCAGACAGATAGGGCGCACAGGAGTAACCTAGGAGAAATAAAGGATATCAATGCATGAAGCCGCGAAGTGGTCACAGAAGTGGGTGAGGTCACAGAGACGGTGGCTCATGAAAGCGAAGCAGGGCACTAGACAGACGTCTGCTTAACCTGCGGAGTAAAAAGAAGCAGTGAAAAGAGCATCTTAGGGGCCGCACGTGGGACAGTGGGCTTCGAAAAAGGATCCCGAACTCGGCAGAGAGATAGGGCGCACAGGAGTAACCTAGGCGAAATAAAGGATATCAATGCATGGAGCCGCGAAGTGGTCACAGAGGTGGAGGAGGTCACAGAGACGATGGCTCATGAAAGCGAAGCAGGGGCACTAGACAGACGTCTGCTTAGCCTGTGGAAGCGAAAGAAGCAGTGGGAAGAGCAGCTTGGAGGCCGCACTTGGGACAGTGGGCTCCGAAAAAGGATCCCGAACTCGGCAGAGAGATAGGGCGCACAGGAGTAACCTACGAGAAATAAAGGATATCAATGCATGGAGCCGCGAAGTGGTCACAGAAGTGGAGGAGGTCACCGAGACGGTGGCTCATGAAAGCGAAGCAGGGGCAATAGACAGACGTCTGCTTAACCTGTGGAAGCAAAAGAAGCAGTGGGAAAAGCAGCTTGGGGGCCGCACGTGGGACTGTGGACAAAAAAAGGATCCCTAACTCGGCAGAGAGATAGGGCGCACAGGAGTAACCTAGGGGAAATAAAGGATATCAATGCATGAAGCCGTCAAGTGGTCACAGAAGTGAGGAGGTCACAGAGACGATGGCTCATGAAAGCGAAGCAGGGGCACTAGACAGACGTCTGCTTAGCCTGTGGAAGCGAAAGAAGCAGTGGGAAGAGCAGCTTGGAGGCCGCACTTGGGACAGTGGGCTCCGAAAAAGGATCCCGAACTCGGCAGAGAGATAGGGCGCACAGGAGTAACCTACGAGAAATAAAGGATATCAATGCATGGAGCCGCGGAGTGGCCACAGAAGTGGAGGAGGTCACGGAGACGGTGGCTCATGAAAGCGAAGCAGGGGCACTAGACAGACGTCTGCTTAACCTGCGGAAGCGAAAGAAGCAGTGGGAAAAGCAGCTTGGGGGCCGCACGTGCGACAGTGGGCTCCGAAAAAGGATCCCTAACTCGGCAGACAGATAGGGCGCACAGGAGTAACCTACGAGAAATAAAGGATATCAATGCATGGAGCCGCGAAGTGGTCACAGAAGTGGAGGAGGTCACCGAGACGGTGGCTGATGAAAGCGAAGCAGGGGCACTAGACAGACGTCTGCTTAACCTGTGGAAGCGAAAGAAGCAGTGGGAAAAGCAGCTTGGGGGCCGCACGTGGGACTGTGGACAAAGAAAGGATCCCTAACTCGGCAGAGAGATAGGGCGCACAGGGGTAACCTAGGAGAAATAAAGGATATCAATGCATGAAGCCGTCAAGTGGTCACAGAAGGGAGGAGGTCACAGAGACGCTAGCTCATGAAAGCGAAGCAGGGGCACTAGACAGACGTCTGCTTAACCTGTGGAAGCGAAAGAATCAGTGGGGAGAGCAGCTTGGGGGCCGCACGTGGGACAGTGGACAAAGAAAAAGGATCCCCAACTCGGCAGAGAGATAGGGCACAAAGGAGTAACCTAGGAGAAATAAAGGATATCAATGCATGGAGCCGCGGAGTGTCACAGAAGTGGAGGAGGTCACGGAGACGGTGGCTCATGAAAGCGAAGCAAGGGCACTAGAAAGACGTCTGCTTAACCTGTGGAAGTGAAAGAAGCAGTGGAAAAAGCAGCTTGGGGGCCGCACGTGGGACTGTGGACAAAAAAAGGATCCCTAACTCGGCAGAGAGATAGGGCGCACAGGAGTAACCTAGACCAAATAAAGGATATCAATGCATAGAGCCGCGAAGTGGTCACAGAAGTGGAGGACGTCGCAGAGACAGTTGCTGATGAAAGCGAAGCAGGGGCACTAGACAGACGTCTGCTTAACCTGTGGAAGCGAAAGAAGCAGTGAAAAGAGCATCTTAGTGGGCGCACTTGTGAGAGTGGGCTTCGAAAAAGGATCCCTAACTCGGCAGAAAATTAGGGCGCTCATGGGTAACCTATTAGAAATAAAGGATATCAATGCATGGAGCCGCGAAGTGGTCACAGAAGTGGAGGAGGTCACGGAGACAGTGGCTCATGAAAGCAAAGCAGGGACATTATACAGAAGTCTGCTCAACCTGTGGAAGCGAAAGAAGCAGTAGGAAGAGCAGTTTGGGGGCCGCACGTGGGACAGTGGACAAAGAAAAAGGATCCCCAACTCGGCAGACAGATAGGGCGCACAGGAGTAACCTAGGAGAAATAAAGGATATCAATGCATGGAGCCGCGGAGTGGTCACAGAAGTGGAGGAGGTCACGGAGACGGTGGCTCATGAAAGCGAAGCAGGGGCACTAGACAGACGTCTGCTTAACCTGTGGAAGCGAAAGAAGCAGTGGAAAAAGCATCCTAGGGGCCGCACGTGGGACAGTGGGCTTCGAAAAAGGATCCCTAACCCGTCAAAGAGGTAGGGCGCTCAGGTATCACCTAGGAGAAATAAAGGATATCAATGCATGGAGCCGCGAAGTGGTCACAGAAGTGGAGGATTTCACGGAGACGGTGGCTCATGAAAGCGAAGCAGGGGCATTAGACAGACGTCTGCTTAACCTGTGGAAGCGACAGAAGCAGTGGGAAGAGCAGCTTGATGGCCGCACGTGGGACAGTGGACAAAGAAAAAGGATCCCCAACTCGGCAGAGAGATAGGGCGCACAGGAGTAACCTAGGAGAAATAAAGGATATCAATGCATGGAGCCGCGAAGTGGTCACAGAAATGGAGGAGGTCACAGAGACGGTGGCTCATGAAAGCGAAGCAGGGGCACTTGACAGATGTCTGCTTAACCTGTGGAAGCGAAAGAAGCAGTGGGAAGAGCAGCTTAGGGCTGCACATCGGACAGTGGGCTCCGAAAAAGGATCCCTAACTCGGCAGACAAATAGGGCGCCCAGGAGTAACCTAGGGGAATAAAGGGTATCAATGCATGGAGCCGCGAAGTGGTCAGAGAAGTGGAGGAGGTCACAGAGACGATTGCTGATGAAAGCGAAGCAGGGGCACTAGACACACATCTGCTTAACCTGTGGAAGCGAAAGAAGTGGGAAGAGCAGCTTGGGGGCCGCACGTGGGACAGTGGGCTCCGAGGAAGGATCCCCAACTCGGCAGAGAGATAGGGCGCACAGGAGTAACCTAGGCGAAAAAAGGATATCAATGATGCATAGAGCCACGAAGTGGTCACAGAATTGGAGGAGGTCACAGAGACGGTTGCTGATGTAAGCGAAGCAGGGCCACTAGACAGACATCTGCTTAACCTGTGGAAGCGAAGCAAGAAGTGGGAAGAGCAGCTTGGCGGCCGCACGTGGGACAGTGGGCTCCAAAAAAGGGTCCCCAACCCGGCAGCGAGATAGGGCTCACAGGAGTAACCTAGGCGAAATAAAGGATATCAATGCATAGAGCCGCGAAGTGGTCACAGAAGTGGAGCAGGTCAGAGAAACGGTTGGTATGAAAGCGAGGCAGGGCCACTAGACAGATATCTGCTTAACCTGCGGAATCGAAAGAAGCAGTGGCAAGAGCAGCTTAGGGGCCGCACGTCGGACAGTGAGCTCCGAAAAAGGATCCCTATCTCGGCAGACAGATAGGGCGCACAGGAGTAACCTAGGGGAAATAAAGGATATCAATGCATGAAGCCGTCAAGTGGTCAAAGAAGTGAGGAGGTCACAGAGACGGTGGCTCATGAAAGCGAAGCAGGGGCACTAGACAGACGTCTGCTTAACCTGTGGAAGCGAAAGAAGCAGTGGGGAGAGCAGCTTGGGGGCCGCACGTGGGACAGTGGACAAAGAAAAAGGATCCCCAACTCGGCAGAGAGATAGGGCGCACAGGAGTAACCTAGGTAAAATAAAGGATATCAATGCATAGAGCCGCGAAGCGGTCACAGAAGTGGAGGAGGTCACTGAGATGGTGGCTCATGAAAGCGAAGCAGGGGCACTAGACAGATATCTGCTTAACCTGTGGAAGCGAAAGAAGCAGTGGGAAGAGCAGCTTGGGGGCCGCACGTGGGACAGTGAGCTCCGAAAAAGGATCCCAAACTCGGCAGACAGATAGGGCGCACAGGAGTAACCTAGGAGAAATAAAGGATATCAATGCATGGAGCCGCGAAGTGGTCACAGAAGTGGAGGAGGTCACAGAGACGGTGGCTCATGAAAGCGAAGCAGGGGCACTAGACAGACGTCTGCTTAACCTGTGGAAGCGAAAGAAGCAGTGGGAAGAGCAGCTTACGGGCCGCACGTCGGACAGTGGGCTTCGAAAAAGGATCCCTATCTCGGCAGACAGATAGGGCGCACAGGAGTAACCTTGACCAAATAAAGGATATCAATGCATAGAGCCGCGAAGTGGTCACAGAAGTGGAGGACGTCGCAGAGACGGTTGCTGATGAAAGCGAAGCAGGGGCACTAGACAGAAGTCTGCTTAACCTGTGGAAGCGAAAGAAGAAGTGGGAAGAGCAGCTTGGGGGCCGCACGTGGGACAGTGGGCTCCGAGGAAGGATCCCCAACTCGGCAGAGAGATAGGGCGCACAGGAGTAACCTAGGCGAAAAAAGGATATCAATGCACAGAGCCACGAAGTGGTCACAGAATTGGAGGAGGTCACAGAGACGGTTGCTGATGCAAGCGAAGCAGGGCCACTAGACAGACATCTGCTTAACCTGTGGAAGCGAAGCAAGAAGTGGGAAGAGCAGCTTGGCGGCCGCACGTGGGACAGTGGGCTCCAAAAAAGGATCCCCAACCCGGCAGCGAGATAGGGCTCACAGGAGTAACCTAGGCGAAATAAAGGATATCAATGCATAGAGCCGCGAAGTGGTCACAGAAGTGGAGCAGGTCAGAGAAACGGTTGGTATGAAAGCGAAGCAGGGCCACTAGACAGATATCTGCTTAACCTGCGGAATCGAAAGAAGCAGTGGCAAGAGCAGCTTGGAGGCCGCACTTGGGACAGTGAGCTCCGAAAAACGATCCCTAACTCGGCAGACAGATAGGGGGCACAGGAGTAACCTAGGGGAATAAATGATATCAATGCATGGAATCGCGAAGTGGTCACAGAAATGGAGGAGGTCACAGAGACGGTGGCTCCTGAAAGCGAAGCAGGGGCACTAGACAGACGTCTGCTTAACCTGTGCAAGCGATAGAAGCAGTGGGAAGAGCAGCTTAGGGGCCGCACGTCAGACAGTGAGCTCCGAAAAAGGATCCCTATCTCGGCAGACAGATAGGGCGCACAGGAGTAACCTAGGAGAAATAAAGGATATCAACGCATGAAGCCGTCAAGTGGTCAAAGAAGTGAGGAGGTCACAGAGACGGTGGCTCATGAAAGCGAAGCAGGGGCACGAGACAGACGTCTGCTTAACCTGTGGAAGAAAAAGAAGCAGTGGGGAGAGCAGCTTGGGGGCCGCACGTGGGACAGTGGACAAAGAAAACGGATCCCCAACTCGGCAGAGAGATAGGGCGCACAGGAGTAACCTAGGAGAAATAAAGGATATCAATGCATGAAGCCGCGAAGTGGTCACAGAAGTGGAGGAGGTCACAGAGACGGTGGCTCATGAAAGCGAAACAGGGGCACTAGACAGACGTCTGCTTAACCTGTGGAGGCGAAAGAAGCAGTGAAAAGAGCATCTTAGGGGCCGCACGTGGGACAGTGGGCTTCCAAAAAGGATCCCTAACTCGGCAAAGAGGTAGGGCGCTGAGGTATAACCTGGGAGAAATAAAGGATATCAATGCATGGAGCCGCGAAGTGGTCACAGAATTGGAGCAGGTGACAGAGACGGTGGGTATGAAAGCGAAGAGGGGCCACTTGACAGATATTTGCTTAACCTGTGGAAGCGAAAGAAGCAGTGGCAAGAGCAGCTTAGGGGCCGCACGTCGGACAATGGGCTCCGAAAAAGGATCCCTAACTCGGCAGACAGATAGGGCGCACAGGAGTAACCTACGAGAAATAAAGGATATCAATGCATGGAGCCGCGAAGTGGTCACAGAAGTGAGGAGGTCACAGAGACGGTGGCTCATGAAAGCGAAGCAGGGGCACTAGACCGACGTCTGCTTAACCTGTGGAAGCGAAAGAAGCAGTGGGGAGAGCAGCTTGGGGGCCGCACGTGGGACAGTGGACAAAGAAAAAGGATCCCCAACTCGGCAGAGAGATAGGGCACAAAGGAGTAACCTAGGAGAAATAAAGGATATCAATGCATGGAGCTGCGGAGTGGTCACAGAACTGGAGGAGGTCACGGAGACGGTGGCTCATGAAAGCGAAGCAGGGTCACTAGACAGACGTCTGCTTAACCTGTGGAAGCGAAAGAAGCAGTGGAAAAACCAGCTTGGGGGCCGCACATGGGACTGTGGACAAAAAAAGGATCCCTAACTCGGCAGAGAGATAGGGCGCACAGGAGTAACCTAGGTATAATAAAGGATATCAATGCATAGAGCCGCGAAGCGGTCACAGAAGTGGAGAAGGTCACTGAGATGGTGGCTCATGAAAGCGAAGCAGGGGCACTAGACAGATATCTGCTTAACCTGTGGAAACGAAAGAAGCAGTGGGAAGAGCAGCTTGGGGGCCGCACGTGGGACAGTGAGCTCCGAAAAAGGATCCCAAACTCGGCAGACAGATAGGGCGCACAGGAGTAACCTAGCAGAAATAAAGGATATCAATGCATGGAGCCGCGAAGTGGTCACAGAAGTGGAGGTGGTCACAGAGACGGTGGCTCATGAAAGCGAAGCAGGGCCACTAGACAGACGTCTGCTTAACCTGTGGAAGCGAAAGAAGCAGTGGGAAGAGCAGCTTAAGGGCCGCACGTCGGACAGTGGGCTTCGAAAAAGGATCCCTAACTCGGCAGACAGATAGGGCGCACAGGAGTAACCTAGACCAAATAAAGGATATCAATGCATAGAGCCGCGAAGTGGTCACAGAAGTGGAGGACGTCGCAGAGACGGTGGCTCATGAAAGCGAAGCAGGGGCACTAGACAGACGTCTGCTTAACCTGTGGAAGCGAAAGAAGCAGTGAAAAGAGCATCTTAGTGGGCGCACTTGGGAGAGTGGGCTTCGAAAAAGGATCCCTAACTCGGCAGAAAATTAGGGCGCTCATGGGTAACCAATTAGAAATAATGGATATTAATGCATGGAGCCGCGAAGTGGTCACATAAGTGGAGGAGGTCACGGAGACAGTGGCTCATGAAAGCAAAGCAGGGACATTAGACAGAAGTCTGCTCAACCTGTGGAAGCGAAAGAAGCAGTAGGAAGAGCAGTTTGGGGGCCGCACGTGGGACAGTGGACAAAGAAAAAGGATCCCCAATTCGGCAAAGAGATAGGGCGCACAGGAGTAACCTAGGAGAAATAAAGGATATCAATGCATGGATCCGCGAAGTGGTCACAGAAGTGGAGGAGGTCACAGAGACGATGGCTCATGAAAGCGAAGCAGGGGCACTAGACAGACGTCTGCTTAACCTGTGGAGGCGAAAGAAGCTGTGAAAAGAGCATCTTAGGGGCCGCACGTGGGACAGTGGGCTTCCAAAAAGGATCCCTAACTCGGCAAAGAGGTAGGGCGCTGAGGTATAACCTAGGAGAAATAAACGATATCAATGCATGGAGCCGCGAAGTGGTCACAGAATTGGAGCAGGTCACAGAGACGGTGGGTATGAAAGCGAAGAGGGGCCACTTGACAGATATTTGCTTAACCTGTGGAAGCGAAAGAAGCAGTGGCAAGAGCAGCTTAGGGGCCGCACGTCGGACAATGGGCTCCGAAAAAGGATCCCTAACTCGGCAGACAGATAGGGCGCACAGGAGTAACCTACGAGAAATAAAGGATATCAATGCATGGAGCCGCGAAGTGGTCACAGAAGTGAGGAGGTCACAGAGACGGTGGCTCATGAAAGCGAAGCAGGGGCACTACACAGACGTCTGCTTAACCTGTGGAAGCGAAAGAAGCAGTGGGGAGAGCAGCTTGGGGGCCGCACGTGGGACAGTGGACAAAGAAAAAGGATCCCCAACTCGGCAGAGAGATAGGGCACAAAGGAGTAACCTACTAGAAATAAAGGATATCAATGCATGGAGCCGCGGAGTGGTCACAGAAGTGGAGGAGGTCACGGAGACGGTGGCTCATGAAAGCGAAGCAGAGGCACTAGACAGACGTCTGCTTAACCTGTGGAAGCGAAAGAAGCAGTGGGAAAAGCAGCTTGGGGGCCGCACGTGGGACTGTGGACAAAGAAAGGATCCCTAACTCGGCAGAGAGATAGGGCGCACAGGAGTAACCTAGGAGAAATAAAGGATATCAATGCATGAAGCCGTCAAGTGGTCACAGAAGGGAGGAGGTCACAGAGACGCTGGCTCATGAAAGCGAAGCAGGGGCACTAGACAGACGTCTGCTTAACCTGTGGAAGCGAAAGAATCAGTGGGGAGAGCAGCTTGGGGGCCGCACGTGGGACAGTGGACAAAGAAAAAGGATCCCCAATTCGGCAAAGAGATAGGGCGCACAGGAGTAACCTACGAGAAATAAAGGATATCAATGCATGGAGCCGCGAAGTGGTCACAGAAGTGAGGAGGTCACAGAGACGGTGGCTCATGAAAGCGAAGCAGGGGCACTACACAGACGTCTGCTTAACCTGTGGAAGCGAAAGAAGCAGTGGGGAGAGCAGCTTGGGGGCCGCACGTGGGACAGTGGACAAAGAAAAAGGATCCCCAACTCGGCAGAGAGATAGGGCACAAAGGATTAACCTAGGAGAAATAAAGGATATCAATGCATGGAGCCGCGGAGTGTCACAGAAGTGGAGGAGGTCACGGAGACGGTGGCTCATGAAAGCGAAGCAGGGGCACTAGACAGACGTCTGCTTAACCTGTGGAAGCGAAAGAAGCAGTGGAAAAAGCAGCTTGGGGGCCGCACGTGGGACTGTGGACAAAAAAAGGATCCCTAACTCGGCAGAGAGATAGGGCGCACAGGAGTAACCTAGGTGAAATAAAGGATATCAATGCATAGAGCCGCGAAGCGGTCACAGAAGTGGAGGAGGTCACTGAGATGGTGGCTCATGAAAGCGAAGCAGGGGCACTAGACAGATATCTGCTTACCCTGTGGAAGCGAAAGAAGCAGTGGGAAGAGCAGCTTGGGGGCCGCACGTGGGACAGTGATCTCCGAAAAAGGATCCCAAACTCGGCAGACAGATAGGGCACACTGGAGTAACCTAGGAGAAATAAAGGATATCAATGCATGGAGACGCGAAGTGGTCACAGAAGTGGAGGACGTCGCAGAGACGGTTGCTGATGAAAGCGAAGCAGGGGCACTAGACAGACGTCTGCTTAACCTGTGGAAGCGAAAGATGCAGTGGGAAGAGCCTTGGGGGCCGCACGTGGGACAGTGGACAAAGATAAAGGATCCCCAACTCGGCAGAGAGATAGGGCGCACAGGAGTAACCTAGGAGAAATAAAGGATATCAATGCATGGAGCCGCGAAGTGGTCACAGAAGTGGAGGAGGTCACAGAGACGGTGGCTCATGAAAGCGAAGCAGGGGCACTAGACAGACGTCTGCTTAACCTGTGGAAGCGAAAGAAGCACTGGGAAGAGCAGCTTACGGGCCGCACGTCGGACAGTGGGCTTCGAAAAAGGATCCCTAACTCGGCAGACAGATAGGGCGCACAGGAGTAACCTAGGAGAAATAAAGGATATCAATGCATGAAGCCGCGAAGTGGTCACAGAAGTGGGGGAGGTCACAGAGACGGTGGCTCATGAAAGCGAAGCAGGGCACTAGACAGACGTCTGCTTAACCTGTGGAGTAAAAAGAAGCAGTGAAAAGAGCATCTTAGGGGCCGCACGTGGGACAGTGGGCTTCGAAAAAGGATCCCGAACTCGGCAGAGGGATAGGGCGCACAGGAGTAACCTAGGCGAAATAAAGGATATCAATGCATGGAGCCGCGAAGTGCTCACAGAGGTGGAGGAGGTCACAGAGACGGTGGCTCATGAAAGCGAAGCAGGGGCACTAGACAGACGTCTGCTTAGCCTGTGGAAGCGAAAGAAGCAGTGGGAAGAGCAGCTTGGAGGCCGCACTTGGGACAGTGGGCTCCGAAAAAGGATCCCGAACTCGGCAGAGAGATAGGGCGCACAGGAGTAACCTACGAGAAATAAAGGATATCAATGCATGGAGCCGCGAAGTGGTCACAGAAGTGGAGGAGGTCACCGAGACGGTGGCTCATGAAAGCGAAGCAGGGGCAATAGACAGACGTCTGCTTAACCTGTGGAAGCAAAAGAAGCAGTGGGAAAAGCAGCTTGGGGGCCGCACGTGGGACTGTGGACAAAAAAAGGATCCCTAACTCGGCAGAGAGATAGGGCGCACAGGAGTAACCTAGGGGAAATAAAGGATATCAATGCATGAAGCCGTCAAGTGGTCACAGAAGTGAGGAGGTCACAGAGACGATGGCTCATGAAAGCGAAGCAGGGGCACTTGACAGACGTCTGCTTAACCTGTGGAAGCGAAAGAAGCAGTGGGAAGAGCAGCTTAGGGCTGCACATCGGACAGTGGGCTCCGAAAAAGGATCCCTAACTCGGCAGACAAATAGGGCGCCCAGGAGTAACCTAGGGGAATAAAGGGTATCAATGCATGGAGCCGCGAAGTGGTCAGAGAAGTGGAGGAGGTCACAGAGACGATTGCTGAGGAAAGCGAAGCAGGGGCACTAGACACACATCTGCTTAACCTGTGGAAGCGAAAGAAGAAGTGGGAAGAGCAGCTTGGGGGCCGCACGTGGGACAGTGGGCTCCGAGGAAGGATCCCCAACTCGGCAGAGAGATAGGGCGCACAGTAGTAACCTAGGCGAAAAAAGGATATCAATGCATAGAGCCACGAAGTGGTCACAGAATTGGAGCAGGTCACAGAGACGGTGGGTATGAAAGCGAAAAGGGGCCACTTGACAGATATTTGCTTAACCTGTGGAAGCGAAAGAAGCAGTGGCAAGAGCAGCTTAGGGGCCGCACGTCGGACAATGGGCTCCGAAAAAGGATCCCTAACTCGGCAGACAGATAGGGCGCACAGGAGTAACCTACGAGAAATAAAGGATATCAATGCATGGAGCCGCGAAGTGGTCACAGAAGTGAGGAGGTCACAGAGACGGTGGCTCATGAAAGCGAAGCAGAGGCACTAGACAGACGTCTGCTTAACCTGTGGAAGCGAAAGAAGCAGTGGGAAAAGCAGCTTGGGGGCCGCACGTGGGACTGTGGACAAAGAAAGGATCCCTAACTCGGCAGAGAGATAGGGCGCACAGGAGTAACCTAGGAGAAATAAAGGATATCAATGCATGAAGCCGTCAAGTGGTCACAGAAGGGAGGAGGTCACAGAGACGCTGGCTCATGAAAGCGAAGCAGGGGCACTAGACAGACGTCTGCTTAACCTGTGGAAGCGAAAGAATCAGTGGGGAGAGCAGCTTGGGGACCGCACGTGGGACAGTGGACAAAGAAAAAGGATCCCCAACTCGGCAGAGAGATAGGGCACAAAGGAATAACCTAGGAGAAATAAAGGATATCAATGCATGGAGCCGCGGAGTGTCACAGAAGTGGAGGAGGTCACGGAGACGGTGGCTCATGAAAGCGAAGCAGGGGCACTAGACAGACGTCTGCTTAACCTGTGGAAGCGAAAGAAGCAGTGGAAAAAGCAGCTTGGGCGCCGCACGTGGGACTGTGGACAAAAAAAGGATCCCTAACTCGGCAGAGAGATAGGGCGCACAGGAGTAACCTAGGTGAAATAAAGGATATCAATGCATAGAGCCGCGAAGCGGTCACAGAAGTGGAGGAGGTCACTGAGATGGTGGCTCATGAAAGCGAAGCAGGGGCACTAGACAGATATCTGCTTAACCTGTGGAAGCGAAAGAAGCAGTGGGAAGAGCAGCTTGGGGGCCGCACGTGGGACAGTGATCTCCGAAAAAGGATCCCAAACTCGGCAGACAGATAGGGCGCACTGGAGTAACCTAGGAGAAATAAAGGATATCAATGCATGGAGCCGCGAAGTGGTCACAGAAGTGTAGGAGGTCACAGAGACGGTGGCTCATGAAAGCGAAGCAGGGGCACTAGACAGACGTCTGCTTAACCTGTGGAAGCGAAAGAAGCAGTGGGATGAGCAGCTTACGGGCCGCACGTCGGACAGTGGGCTTCGAAAAAGGATCCCTAACTCGGCAGACAGATAGGGCGCACAGGAGTAACCTAGACCAAATAAAGGATATCAATGCATAGAGCCGCGAAGTGGTCACAGAAGTGGAGGACGTCGCAGAGACGGTTGCTGATGAAAGCGAAGCAGGGGCACTAGACAGACGTCTGCTTAACCTGTGGAAGCGAAAGAAGCAGTGGGAAGAGCCTTGGGGGCCGCACGTGGGACAGTGGACAAAGATAAAGGATCCCCAACTCGGCAGAGAGATAGGGCGCACAGGAGTAACCTAGGAGAAATAAAGGATATCAATGCATGGAGCCGCGAAGTGGTCACAGAAGTGGAGGAGGTCCCAGAGACGGTGGCTCATGAAAGCGAAGCAGGGGCACTAGACAGACGTCTGCTTAACCTGTGGAAGCGAAAGAAGCACTGGGAAGAGCAGCTTACGGGCCGCACGTCGGACAGTGGGCTTCGATAAAGGATCCCTAACTCGGCAGACAGATAGGGCGCACAGGAGTAACCTAGGAGAAATAAAGGATATCAATGCATGAAGCCGCGAAGTGGTCACAGAAGTGGGTGAGGTCACAGAGACGGTGGCTCATGAAAGCGAAGCAGGGCACTAGACAGACGTCTGCTTGACCTGCGGAGTAAAAAGAAGCAGTGAAAAGAGCATCTTAGGGGCCGCACGTGGGACAGTGGGCTTCGAGAAAGGATCCCGAACTCGGCAGAAAGATAGGGCGCACAGGAGTAACCTAGGCGAAATAAAGGATATCAATGCATGGAGCCGCGAAGTGGTCACAGAGGTTGAGGAGGTCACAGAGACGATGGCTCATGAAAGCGAAGCAGGGGCACTAGACAGACGTCTGCTTAGCCTGTGGAAGCGAAAGAAGCAGTGGGAAGAGCAGCTTGGAGGCCGCACTTGGGACAGTGGGCTCCGAAAAAGGATCCCGAACTCGGCAGAGAGATAGGGCGCACAGGAGTAACCTACGAGAAATAAAGGATATCAATGCATGGAGCCGCGAAGTAATCACAGAAGTGGAGGAGGTCACCGAGACGGTGGCTCATGAAAGCGAAGCAGGGGCAATAGACAGACGTCTGCTTAACCTGTGGAAGCAAAAGAAGCAGTGGGAAAAGCAGCTTGGGGGCCGCACGTGGGACTGTGGACAAAAAAAGGATCCCTAACTCGGCAGAGAGATAGGGCGCACAGGAGTAACCTAGGGGAAATAAAGGATATCAATGCATGAAGCCGTCAAGTGGTCACAGAAGTGAGGAGGTCACAGAGACGATGGCTCATGAAAGCGAAGCAGGGGCACTAGACTGACGTCTGCTTAACCTGTGGAAGCGAAAGAAGCAGTGGGGAGAGCAGCGTGGGGGCCGCACGTGGGACAGTGGACATAGAAAAAGGATCCCCAACTCGGCAGAGAGATAGGGCGCAAAGGAGTAACCTAGGAGAAATAAAGGATATCAATGCATGGAGCCGCGGAGTGGCCACAGAAGTGGAGGAGGTCACGGAGACGGTGGCTCATGAAAGCGAAGCAGGGGCACTAGACAGACGTCTGCTTAACCTGCGGAAGCGAAAGAAGCAGTGGGAAAAGCAGCTTGGGGGCCGCACGTGCGACAGTGGGCTCCGAAAAAGGATCCCTAACTCGGCAGACAGATAGGGCGCACAGGAGTAACCTACGAGAAATAAAGGATATCAATGCATGGAGCCGCGAAGTGGTCACAGAAGTGAGGAGGTCACAGAGACGGTGGCTCATGAAAGCGAAGCAGGGGCACTACACAGACGTCTGCTTAACCTGTGGAAGCGAAAGAAGCAGTGGGGAGAGCAGCTTGGGGGCCGCACGTGGGACAGTGGACAAAGAAAAAGGATCCCCAACTCGGCAGAGAGATAGGGCACAAAGGAGTAACCTACTAGAAATAAAGGATATCAATGCATGGAGCCGCGGAGTGGTCACAGAAGTGGAGGAGGTCACGGAGACGGTGGCTCATGAAAGCGAAGCAGAGGCACTAGACAGACGTCTGCTTAACCTGTGGAAGCGAAAGAAGCAGTGGGAAAAGCAGCTTGGGGGCCGCACGTGGTACTGTGGACAAAGAAAGGATCCCTAACTCGGCAGAGAGATAGGGCGCACAGGAGTAACCTAGGAGAAATAAAGGATATCAATGCATGAAGCCGTCAAGTGGTCACAGAAGGGAGGAGGTCACAGAGACGCTGGCTCATGAAAGCGAAGCAGGGGCACTAGACAGACGTCTGCTTAACCTGTGGAAGCGAAAGAATCAGTGGGGAGAGCAGCTTGGGGGCCGCACGTGGGACAGTGGACAAAGAAAAAGGATCCCCAATTCGGCAAAGAGATAGGGCGCACAGGAGTAACCTACGAGAAATAAAGGATATCAATGCATGGAGCCGCGAAGTGGTCACAGAAGTGAGGAGGTCACAGAGACGGTGGCTCATGAAAGCGAAGCAGGGGCACTACACAGACGTCTGCTTAACCTGTGGAAGCGAAAGAAGCAGTGGGGAGAGCAGCTTGGGGGCCGCACGTGGGACAGTGGACAAAGAAAAAGGATCCCCAACTCGGCAGAGAGATAGGGCACAAAGGATTAACCTAGGAGAAATAAAGGATATCAATGCATGGAGCCGCGGAGTGTCACAGAAGTGGAGGAGGTCACGGAGACGGTGGCTCATGAAAGCAAAGCAGGGGCACTAGACAGACGTCTGCTTAACCTGTGGAAGCGAAAGAAGCAGTGGAAAAAGCAGCTTGGGGGCCGCACGTGGGACTGTGGACAAAAAAAGGATCCCTAACTCGGCAGAGAGATAGGGCGCACAGGAGTAACCTAGGTGAAATAAAGGATATCAATGCATAGAGCCGCGAAGCGGTCACAGAAGTGGAGGAGGTCACTGAGATGGTGGCTCATGAAAGCGAAGCAGGGGCACTAGACAGATATCTGCTTAACCTGTGGAAGCGAAAGAAGCAGTGGGAAGAGCAGCTTGGGGGCCGCACGTGGGACAGTGATCTCCGAAAAAGGATCCAAAACTCGGCAGACAGATAGGGCACACTGGAGTAACCTAGGAGAAATAAAGGATATCAATGCATGGAGACGCGAAGTGGTCACAGAAGTGGAGGACGTCGCAGAGACGGTTGCTGATGAAAGCGAAGCAGGGGCACTAGACAGACGTCTGCTTAACCTGTGGAAGCGAAAGATGCAGTGGGAAGAGCCTTGGGGGCCGCACGTGGGACAGTGGACAAAGATAAAGGATCCCCAACTCGGCAGAGAGATAGGGCGCACAGGAGTAACCTAGGAGAAATAAAGGATATCAATGCATGGAGCCGCGAAGTGGTCACAGAAGTGGAGGAGGTCACAGAGACGATGGCTCATGAAAGCGAAGCAGGGGCACTTGACAGACGTCTGCTTAACCTGTGGAAGCGAAAGAAGCAGTGGGAAGAGCAGCTTAGGGCTGCACATCGGACAGTGGGCTCCGAAAAAGGATCCCTAACTCGGCAGACAAATAGGGCGCCCAGGAGTAACCTAGGGGAATAAAGGGTATCAATGCATGGAGCCGCGAAGTGGTCAGAGAAGTGGAGGAGGTCACAGAGACGATTGCTGAGGAAAGCGAAGCAGGGGCACTAGACACACATCTGCTTAACCTGTGGAAGCGAAAGAAGAAGTGGGAAGAGCAGCTTGGGGGCCGCACGTGGGACAGTGGGCTCCGAGGAAGGATCCCCAACTCGGCAGAGAGATAGGGCGCACAGTAGTAACCTAGGCGAAAAAAGGATATCAATGCATAGAGCCACGAAGTGGTCACAGAATTGGAGCAGGTCACAGAGACGGTGGGTATGAAAGCGAAGAGGGGCCACTTGACAGATATTTGCTTAACCTGTGGAAGCGAAAGAAGCAGTGGCAAGAGCAGCTTAGGGGCCGCACGTCGGACAATGGGCTCCGAAAAAGGATCCCTAACTCGGCAGACAGATAGGGCGCACAGGAGTAACCTACGAGAAATAAAGGATATCAATGCATGGAGCCGCGAAGTGGTCACAGAAGTGAGGAGGTCACAGAGACGGTGGCTCATGAAAGCGAAGCAGAGGCACTAGACAGACGTCTGCTTAACCTGTGGAAGCGAAAGAAGCAGTGGGAAAAGCAGCTTGGGGGCCGCACGTGGGACTGTGGACAAAGAAAGGATCCCTAACTCGGCAGAGAGATAGGGCGCACAGGAGTAACCTAGGAGAAATAAAGGATATCAATGCATGAAGCCGTCAAGTGGTCACAGAAGGGAGGAGGTCACAGAGACGCTGGCTCATGAAAGCGAAGCAGGGGCACTAGACAGACGTCTGCTTAACCTGTGGAAGCGAAAGAATCAGTGGGGAGAGCAGCTTGGGGGCCGCACGTGGGACAGTGGACAAAGAAAAAGGATCCCCAACTCGGCAGAGAGATAGGGCACAAAGGAGTAACCTAGGAGAAATAAAGGATATCAATGCATGGAGCCGCGGAGTGTCACAGAAGTGGAGGAGGTCACGGAGACGGTGGCTCATGAAAGCGAAGCAGGGGCACTAGACAGACGTCTGCTTAACCTGTGGAAGCGAAAGAAGCAGTGGAAAAAGCAGCTTGGGCGCCGCACGTGGGACTGTGGACAAAAAAAGGATCCCTAACTCGGCAGAGAGATAGGGCGCACAGGAGTAACCTAGGTGAAATAAAGGATATCAATGCATAGAGCCGCGAAGCGGTCACAGAAGTGGAGGAGGTCACTGAGATGGTGGCTCATGAAAGCGAAGCAGGGGCACTAGACAGATATCTGCTTAACCTGTGGAAGCGAAAGAAGCAGTGGGAAGAGCAGCTTGGGGGCCGCACGTGGGACAGTGATCTCCGAAAAAGGATCCCAAACTCGGCAGACAGATAGGGCGCACTGGAGTAACCTAGGAGAAATAAAGGATATCAATGCATGGAGCCGCGAAGTGGTCACAGAAGTGTAGGAGGTCACAGAGACGGTGGCTCATGAAAGCGAAGCAGGGGCACTAGACAGACGTCTGCTTAACCTGTGGAAGCGAAAGAAGCAGTGGGATGAGCAGCTTACGGGCCGCACGTCGGACAGTGGGCTTCGAAAAAGGATCCCTAACTCGGCAGACAGATAGGGCGCACAGGAGTAACCTACACCAAATAAAGGATATCAATGCATAGAGCCGCGAAGTGGTCAGAGAAGTGGAGGACGTCGCAGAGACGGTTGCTGATGAAAGCGAAGCAGGGGCACTAGACAGACGTCTGCTTAACCTGTGGAAGCGAAAGAAGCAGTGGGAAGAGCCTTGGGGGCCGCACGTGGGACAGTGGACAAAGATAAAGGATCCCCAACTCGGCAGAGAGATAGGGCGCACAGGAGTAACCTAGGAGAAATAAAGGATATCAATGCATGGAGCCGCGAAGTGGTCACAGAAGTGGAGGAGGTCCCAGAGACGGTGGCTCATGAAAGCGAAGCAGGGGCACTAGACAGACGTCTGCTTAACCTGTGGAAGCGAAAGAAGCACTGGGAAGAGCAGCTTACGGGCCGCACGTCGGACAGTGGGCTTCGAAAAAGGATCCCTAACTCGGCAGACAGATAGGGCGCACAGAAGTAACCTAGGAGATATAAAGGATATCAATGCATAGAGCCGCGAAGCGGTCACAGAAGTGGAGGAGGTCACTGAGATGGTGGCTCATGAAAGCGAAGCAGGGGCACTAGACAAATATCTGCTTAACCTGTGGAAGCGAAAGAAGCAGTGGGAAGAGCAGCTTGGGGGCCGCACGTGGGACAGTGAGCTCCGAAAAAGGATCCCAAACGCGGCAGACAGATAGGGCGCACAGGAGTAACCTAGGAGAAATAAAAGATATCAATGCATGGAGCCACGAAGTGGTCACAGAAGTGGGTGAGGTCACAGAGACGGTGGCTCATGAAAGCGAAGCAGGGCACTAGACAGACGTCTGCTTAACCTGCGGAGTAAAAAGAAGCAGTGAAAAGAGCATCTTAGGGGCCGCACGTGGGACAGTGGGCTTCGAAAAAGGATCCCGAACTCGGCAGAGAGATAGGGCGCACAGGAGTAACCTAGGCGAAATAAAGGATATCAATGCATAAAGCCGCGAAGTGGTCACAGAGGTTGAGGAGGTCACAGAGACGATGGCTCATGAAAGCGAAGCAGGGGCACTAGACAGACGTCTGCTTAGCCTGTGGAAGCGAAAGAAGCAGTGGGAAGAGCAGCTTGGAGGCCGCACTTGGGACAGTGGGCTCCGAAAAAGGATCCCGAACTCGGCAGAGAGATAGGGCGCACAGGAGTAACCTACGAGAAATAAAGGATATCAATGCATGGAGCCGCGAAGTGGTCACAGAAGTGGAGGAGGTCACCGAGACGGTGGCTCATGAAAGCGAAGCAGGGGCAATAGACAGACGTCTGCTTAACCTGTGGAAGCAAAAGAAGCAGTGGGAAAAGCAGCTTGGGGGCCGCACGTGGGACTGTGGACAAAAAAAGGATCCCTAACTCGGCAGAGAGATAGGGCGCACAGGAGTAACCTAGGGGAAATAAAGGATATCAATGCATGAAGCCGTCAAGTGGTCACAGAAGTGAGGAGGTCACAGAGACGATGGCTCATGAAAGCGAAGCAGGGGCACTAGACTGACGTCTGCTTAACCTGTGGAAGCGAAAGAAGCAGTGGGGAGAGCAGCGTGGGGGCCGCACGTGGGACAGTGGACATAGAAAAAGGATCCCCAACTCGGCAGAGAGATAGGGCGCAAAGGAGTAACCTAGGAGAAATAAAGGATATCAATGCATGGAGCCGCGGAGTGGCCACAGAAGTGGAGGAGGTCACGGAGACGGTGGCTCATGAAAGCGAAGCAGGGGCACTAGACAGACGTCTGCTTAACCTGCGGAAGCGAAAGAAGCAGTGGGAAAAGCAGCTTGGGGGCCGCACGTGCGACAGTGGGCTCCGAAAAAGGATCCCTAACTCGGCAGACAGATAGGGCGCACAGGAGTAACCTACGAGAAATAAAGGATATCAATGCATGGAGCCGCGAAGTGGTCACAGAAGTGGAGGAGGTCACCGAGACGGTGGCTGATGAAAGCGAAGCAGGGGCACTAGACAGACGTCTGCTTAACCTGTGGAAGCGAAAGAAGCAGTGGGAAAAGCAGCTTGGGGGCCGCACGTGGGACTGTGGACAAAGAAAGGATCCCTAACTCGGCAGAGAGATAGGGCGCACAGGGGTAACCTAGGAGAAATAAAGGATATCAATGCCTGAAGCCGTCAAGTGGTCACAGAAGGGAGGAGGTCACAGAGACGCTAGCTCATGAAAGCGAAGCAGGGGCACTAGACAGACGTCTGCTTAACCTGTGGAAGCGAAAGAATCAGTGGGGAGAGCAGCTTGGGGGCCGCACGTGGGACAGTGGACAAAGAAAAAGGATCCCCAACTCGGCAGAGAGATAGGGCACAAAGGAGTAACCTAGGAGAAATAAAGGATATCAATGCATGGAGCCGCGGAGTGGTCACAGAAGTGGAGGAGGTCACGGAGACGGTGGCTCATGAAAGCGAAGCAGGGGCACTAGACAGACGTCTGCTTAACCTGTGGAAGCGAAAGAAGCAGTGGAAAAAGCATCCTAGGGGCCGCACGTGGGACAGTGGGCTTCGAAAAAGGATCCCTAACCCGTCAAAGAGGTAGGGCGCTCAGGTATCACCTAGGAGAAATAAAGGATATCAATGCATGGAGCCGCGAAGTGGTCACAGAAGTGGAGGATTTCACGGAGACGGTGGCTCATGAAAGCGAAGCAGGGGCATTAGACAGACGTCTGCTTAACCTGTGGAAGCGACAGAAGCAGTGGGAAGAGCAGCTTGGGGGCCGCACGTGGGACAGTGGACAAAGAAAAAGGATCCCCAACTCGGCAGAGAGATAGGGCGCACAGGAGTAACCTAGGAGAAATAAAGGATATCAATGCATGGAGCCGCGAAGTGGTCACAGAAATGGAGGAGGTCACAGAGACGGTGGCTCATGAAAGCGAAGCAGGGGCACTTGACAGATGTCTGCTTAACCTGTGGAAGCGAAAGAAGCAGTGGGAAGAGCAGCTTAGGGCTGCACATCGGACAGTGGGCTCCGAAAAAGGATCCCTAACTCGGCAGACAAATAGGGCGCCCAGGAGTAACCTAGGGGAATAAAGGGTATCAATGCATGGAGCCGCGAAGTGGTCAGAGAAGTGGAGGAGGTCACAGAGACGATTGCTGATGAAAGCGAAGCAGGGGCACTAGACACACATCTGCTTAACCTGTGGAAGCGAAAGAAGTGGGAAGAGCAGCTTGGGGGCCGCACGTGGGACAGTGGGCTCCGAGGAAGGATCCCCAACTCGGCAGAGAGATAGGGCGCACAGGAGTAACCTAGGCGAAAAAAGGATATCAATGCATAGAGCCACGAAGTGGTCACAGAATTGGAGGAGGTCACAGAGACGGTTGCTGATGTAAGCGAAGCAGGGCCACTAGACAGACATCTGCTTAACCTGTGGAAGCGAAGCAAGAAGTGGGAAGAGCAGCTTGGCGGCCGCACGTGGGACAGTGGGCTCCAAAAAAGGGTCCCCAACCCGGCAGCGAGATAGGGCTCACAGGAGTAACCTAGGCGAAATAAAGGATATCAATGCATAGAGCCGCGAAGTGGTCACAGAAGTGGAGCAGGTCAGAGAAACGGTTGGTATGAAAGCGAGGCAGGGCCACTAGACAGATATCTGCTTAACCTGCGGAATCGAAAGAAGCAGTGGCAAGAGCAGCTTAGGGGCCGCACGTCGGACAGTGAGCTCCGAAAAAGGATCCCTATCTCGGCAGACAGATAGGGCGCACAGGAGTAACCTAGGGGAAATAAAGGATATCAATGCATGAAGCCGTCAAGTGGTCAAAGAAGTGAGGAGGTCACAGAGACGGTGGCTCATGAAAGCGAAGCAGGGGCACTAGACAGACGTCTGCTTAACCTGTGGAAGCGAAAGAAGCAGTGGGGAGAGCAGCTTGGGGGCCGCACGTGGGACAGTGGACAAAGAAAAAGGATCCCCAACTCGGCAGAGAGATAGGGCGCACAGGAGTAACCTAGGTAAAATAAAGGATATCAATGCATAGAGCCGCGAAGCGGTCACAGAAGTGGAGGAGGTCACTGAGATGGTGCCTCATGAAAGCGAAGCAGGGGCACTAGACAGATATCTGCTTAACCTGTGGAAGCGAAAGAAGCAGTGGGAAGAGCAGCTTGGGGGCCGCACGTGGGACAGTGAGCTCCGAAAAAGGATCCCAAACTCGGCAGACAGATAGGGCGCACAGGAGTAACCTAGGAGAAATAAAGGATATCAATGCATGGAGCCGCGAAGTGGTCACAGAAGTGGAGGAGGTCACAGAGACGGTGGCTCATGAAAGCGAAGCAGGGGCACTAGACAGACGTCTGCTTAACCTGTGGAAGCGAAAGAAGCAGTGGGAAGAGCAGCTTACGGGCCGCACGTCGGACAGTGGGCTTCGAAAAAGGATCCCTAACTCGGCAGACAGATAGGGCGCACAGGAGTAACCTTGACCAAATAAAGGATATCAATGCATAGAGCCGCGAAGTGGTCACAGAAGTGGAGGACGTCGCAGAGACGGTTGCTGATGAAAGCGAAGCAGGGGCACTAGACAGACGTCTGCTTAACCTGTGGAAGCGAAACAAGAAGTGGGAAGAGCAGCTTGGGGGCCGCACGTGGGACAGTGGGCTCCGAGGAAGGATCCCCAACTCGGCAGAGAGATAGGGCGCACAGGAGTAACCTAGGCGAAAAAAGGATATCAATGCACAGAGCCACGAAGTGGTCACAGAATTGGAGGAGGTCATAGAGACGGTTGCTGATGCAAGCGAAGCAGGGCCACAAGACAGACATCTGCTTAACCTGTGGAAGCGAAGCAAGAAGTGGGAAGAGCAGCTTGGCGGCCGCACGTGGGACAGTGGGCTCCAAAAAAGGATCCCCAACCCGGCAGCGAGATAGGGCTCACAGGAGTAACCTAGGCGAAATAAAGGATATCAATGCATAGAGCCGCGAAGTGGTCACAGAAGTGGAGCAGGTCAGAGAAACGGTTGGTATGAAAGCGAAGCAGGGCCACTAGACAGATATCTGCTTAACCTGCGGAATCGAAAGAAGCAGTGGCAAGAGCAGCTTGGAGGCCGCACTTGGGACAGTGAGCTCCGAAAAACGATCCCTAACTCGGCAGACAGATAGGGGGCACAGGAGTAACCTAGGGGAATAAATGATATCAATGCATGGAATCGCGAAGTGGTCACAGAAATGGAGGAGGTCACAGAGACGGTGGCTCCTGAAAGCGAAGCAGGGGCACTAGACAGACGTCTGCTTAACCTGTGCAAGCGATAGAAGCAGTGGGAAGAGCAGCTTAGGGGCCGCACGTCAGACAGTGAGCTCCGAAAAAGGATCCCTATCTCGGCAGACAGATAGGGCGCACAGGAGTAACCTAGGAGAAATAAAGGATATCAATGCATGAAGCCGTCAAGTGGTCAAAGAAGTGAGGAGGTCACAGAGACGGTGACTCATGAAAGCGAAGCAGGGGCACGAGACAGACGTCTGCTTAACCTGTGGAAGCGAAAGAAGCAGTGGGGAGAGCAGCTTGGGGGCCTCACGTGGGACAGTGGACAAAGAAAAAGGATCCCCAACTCGGCAGAGAGATAGGGCGCACAGGAGTAACCTAGGAGAAATAAAGGATATCAATGCATGAAGCCGCGAAGTGGTCACAGAAGTGGAGGAGGTCACAGAGACGGTGGCTCATGAAAGCGAAACAGGGGCACTAGACAGACGTCTGCTTAACCTGTGGAGGCGAAAGAAGCAGTGAAAAGAGCATCTTAGGGGCCGCACGTGGGACAGTGGGCTTCCAAAAAGGATCCCTAACTCGGCAAAGAGGTAGGGCGCTGAGGTATAACCTGGGAGAAATAAAGGATATCAATGCATGGAGCCGCGAAATGGTCACAGAATTGGAGCAGGTGACAGAGACGGTGGGTATGAAAGCGAAGAGGGGCCACTTGACAGATATTTGCTTAACCTGTGGAAGCGAAAGAAGCAGTGGCAAGAGCAGCTTAGGGGCCGCACGACGGACAATGGGCTCCGAAAAAGGATCCCTAACTCGGCAGACAGATAGGGCGCACAGGAGTAACCTACGAGAAATAAAGGATATCAATGCATGGAGCCGCGAAGTGGTCACAGAAGTGAGGAGGTCACAGAGACGGTGGCTCATGAAAGCGAAGCAGGGGCACTAGACCGACGTCTGCTTAACCTGTGGAAGCGAAAGAAGCAGTGGGGAGAGCAGCTTGGGGGCCGCACGTGGGACAGTGGACAAAGAAAAAGGATCCCCAACTCGGCAGAGAGATAGGGCACAAAGGAGTAACCTAGGAGAAATAAAGGATATCAATGCATGGAGCTGCGGAGTGGTCACAGAACTGGAGGAGGTCACGGAGACGGTGGCTCATGAAAGCGAAGCAGGGTCACTAGACAGACGTCTGCTTAACCTGTGGAAGCGAAAGAAGCAGTGGAAAAACCAGCTTGGGGGCCGCACATGGGACTGTGGACAAAAAAAGGATCCCTAACTCGGCAGAGAGATAGGGCGCACAGGAGTAACCTAGGTATAATAAAGGATATCAATGCATAGAGCCGCGAAGCGGTCACAGAAGTGGAGAAGGTCACTGAGATGGTGGCTCATGAAAGCGAAGCAGGGGCACTAGACAGATATCTGCTTAACCTGTGGAAACGAAAGAAGCAGTGGGAAGAGCAGCTTGGGGGCCGCACGTGGGACAGTGAGCTCCGAAAAAGGATCCCAAACTCGGCAGACAGATAGGGCGCACAGGAGTAACCTAGGAGAAATAAAGGATATCAATGCATGGAGCCGCGAAGTGGTCACAGAAGTGGAGGTGGTCACAGAGACGGTGGCTCATGAAAGCGAAGCAGGGCCACTAGACAGACGTCTGCTTAACCTGTGGAAGCGAAAGAAGCAGTGGGAAGAGCAGCTTATGGGCCGCACGTCGGACAGTGGGCTTCGAAAAAGGATCCCTAACTCGGCAGACAGATAGGGCGCACAGGAGTAACCTAGACCAAATAAAGGATATCAATGCATAGAGCCGCGAAGTGGTCAAAGAAGTGGAGGACGTCGCAGAGACGGTTGCTGATGAAAGCGAAGCAGGGGCACTAGACAGACGTCTGCTTAACCTGTGGAAGCGAAAGAAGCAGTGAAAAGAGCATCTTAGTGGGCGCACTTGGGAGAGTGGGCTTCGAAAAAGGATCCCTAACTCGGCAGAAAATTAGGGCGCTCATGGGTAACCAATTAGAAATAATGGATATTAATGCATGGAGCCGCGAAGTGGTCACATAAGTGGAGGAGGTCACGGAGACAGTGGCTCATGAAAGCAAAGCAGGGACATTAGACAGAAGTCTGCTCAACCTGTGGAAGCGAAAGAAGCAGTAGGAAGAGCAGTTTGGGGGCCGCACGTGGGACAGTGGACAAAGAAAAAGTATCCCCAATTCGGCAAAGAGATAGGGCGCACAGGAGTAACCTAGGAGAAATAAAGGATATCAATGCATGGAGCCGCGAAGTGGTCACAGAAGTGGAGGAGGTCACAGAGACGATGGCTCATGAAAGCGAAGCAGGGGCACTAGACAGACGTCTGCTTAACCTGTGGAGGCGAAAGAAGCTGTGAAAAGAGCATCTTAGGGGCCGCACGTGGGACAGTGGGCTTCCAAAAAGGATCCCTAACTCGGCAAAGAGGTAGGGCGCTGAGGTATAACCTAGGAGAAATAAACGATATCAATGCATGGAGCCGCGAAGTGGTCACAGAATTGGAGCAGGTCACAGAGACGGTGGGTATGAAAGCGAAGAGGGGCCACTTGACAGATATTTGCTTAACCTGTGGAAGCGAAAGAAGCAGTGGCAAGAGCAGCTTAGGGGCCGCACGTCGGACAATGGGCTCCGAAAAAGGATCCCTAACTCGGCAGACAGATAGGGCGCACAGGAGTAACCTACGAGAAATAAAGGATATCAATGCATGGAGCCGCGAAGTGGTCACAGAAGTGAGGAGGTCACAGAGACGGTGGCTCATGAAAGCGAAGCAGGGGCACTACACAGACGTGTGCTTAACCTGTGGAAGCGAAAGAAGCAGTGGGGAGAGCAGCTTGGGGGCCGCACGTGGGACAGTGGACAAAGAAAAAGGATCCCCAACTCGGCAGAGAGATAGGGCACAAAGGAGTAACCTAGGAGAAATAAAGGATATCAATGCATGGAGCCGCGGAGTGTCACAGAAGTGGAGGAGGTCACGGAGACGGTGGCTCATGAAAGCGAAGCAGGGGCACTAGACAGACGTCTGCTTAACCTGTGGAAGCGAAAGAAGCAGTGGAAAAAGCAGCTTGGGGGCCGCACGTGGGACTGTGGACAAAAAAAGGATCCCTAACTCGGCAGAGAGATAGGGCGCACAGGAGTAACCTAGGTGAAATAAAGGATATCAATGCATAGAGCCGCGAAGCGGTCACAGAAGTGGAGGAGGTCACTGAGATGGTGGCTCATGAAAGCGAAGCAGGGGCACTAGACAGATATCTGCTTAACCTGTGGAAGCGAAAGAAGCAGTGGGAAGAGCAGCTTGGGGGCCGCACGTGGGACAGTGATCTCCGAAAAAGGATCCCAAACTCGGCAGACAGATAGGGCGCACTGGAGTAACCTAGGAGAAATAAAGGATATCAATGCATGGAGCCGCGAAGTGGTCACAGAAGTGTAGGAGGTCACAGAGACGGTGGCTCATGAAAGCGAAGCAGGGGCACAAGACAGACGTCTGCTTAACCTGTGGAAGCGAAAGAAGCAGTGGGATGAGCAGCTTACGGGCCGCACGTCGGACAGTGGGCTTCGAAAAAGGAACCCTAACTCGGCAGACAGATAGGGCGCACAGGAGTAACCTAGACAAAATAAAGGATATCAATGCATAGAGCCGCGAAGTGGTCACAGAAGTGGAGGACGTCGCAGAGAAGGTTGCTGATGAAAGCGAAGCAGGGGCACTAGACAGACGTCTGCTTAACCTGTGGAAGCGAAAGAAGCAGTGGGAAGAGCCTTGGGGGCCGCACGTGGGACAGTGGACAGAGATAAAGGATCCCCAACTCGGCAGAGAGATAGGGCGCACAGGAGTAACCTAGGAGAAATAAAGGATATCAATGCATGGAGCCGCGAAGTGGTCACAGAAGTGGAGGAGGTCACAGAGACGGTGGCTCATGAAAGCGAAGCAGGGGCACTAGACAGACGTCTGCTTAACCTGTGGAAGCGAAAGAAGCACTGGGAAGAGCAGCTTACGGGCCGCACGTCGGACAGTGGGCTTCGAAAAAGGATCCCTAACTCGGCAGACAGATAGGGCGCACAGATGTAACCTAGGAGAAATAAAGGATATGAATGCATAGAGCCGCGAAGCGGTCACAGAAGTGGAGGAGGTCACTGAGATGGTGGCTCATGAAAGCGAAGCAGGGGCACTAGACAGATATCTGCTTAACCTGTGGAAGCGAAAGAAGCAGTGGGAAGAGCAGCTTGGGGGCCGCACGTGGGACAGTGAGCTCCGAAAAAGGATCCCAAACGCGGCAGACAGATAGGGCGCACAGGAGTAACCTAGGAGAAATAAAAGATATCAATGCATGGAGCCACGAAGTGGTCACAGAAATGGAGGAGGTCACAGAGACGGTGGCTCATGAAAGCGAAGCAGGGGCACTAGACAGACGTCTGCTTAACCTGTGGAAGCGAAAGAAGCAGTGGGAAGAGCAGCTTACGGGCCGCACGTCGGACAGTGGGCTTCGATAAAGGATCCCTAACTCGGCAGACAGATAGGGCGCACAGGAGTAACCTAGGAGAAATAAAGGATATCAATGCATGAAGCCGCGAAGTGGTCACAGAAGTGGGGGAGGTCACAGAGACGGTGGCTCATGAAAGCGAAGCAGGGCACTAGACAGACGTCTGCTTAACCTGTGGAGTAAAAAGAAGCAGTGAAAAGAGCATCTTAGGGGCCGCACGTGGGACAGTGGGCTTCGAAAAAGGATCCCGAACTTGGCAGAGAGATAGGGCGCACAGGAGTAACCTAGGCGAAATAAAGGATATCAATGCAAGGAGCCGCGAAGTGGTCACAGAGGTGGAGGAGGTCACAGAGACGGTGGCTCATGAAAGCGAAGCAGGGGCACTAGACAGACGTCTGCTTAGCCTGTGGAAGCGAAAGAAGCAGTGGGAAGAGCAGCTTGGAGGCCGCACTTGGGACAGTGGGCTCCGAAAAAGGATCCCGAACTCGGCAGAGAGATAGGGCGCACAGGAGTAACCTACGAGAAATAAAGGATATCAATGCATGGAGCCGCGAAGTGGTCACAGAAGTGGAGGAGGTCACCGAGACGGTGGCTCACGAAAGCGAAGCAGGGGCAATAGACACACGTCTGCTTAACCTGTGGAAGCAAAAGAAGCAGTGGGAAAAGCAGCTTGGGGGCCGCACGTGGGACTGTGGACAAAAAAAGGATCCCCAACTCGGCAGAGAGATAGGGCGCAAAGGAGTAACCTAGGAGAAATAAAGGATATCAATGCATGGAGCCGCGGAGTGGTCACAGAAGTGGAGGAGGTCACGGAGACGGTGGCTCATGAAAGCGAAGCAGGGGCACTAGACAGACGTCTGCTTAACCTGCGGAAGCGAAAGAAGCAGTGGGAAAAGCAGCTTGGGGGCCGCACGTGCGACAGTGGGCTCCGAAAAAGGATTCCTAACTCGGCAGACAGATAGGGCGCACAGGAGTAACCTACGAGAAATAAAGGATATCAATGCATGAAGCCGTCAAGTGGTCACAGAAGGGAGGAGGTCACAGAGACGCTGGCTCATGAAAGCGAAGCAGGGGCACTAGACAGACGTCTGCTTAACCTGTGGAAGCGAAAGAATCAGTGGGGAGAGCAGCTTGGGGGCCGCACGTGGGACAGTGGACAAAGAAAAAGGATCCCCAACTCGGCAGAGAGATAGGGCACAAAGGAGTAACCTAGGAGAAATAAAGGATATCAATGCATGGAGCCGCGGAGTGTCACAGAAGTGGAGGAGGTCACGGAGACGGTGGCTCATGAAAGCGAAGCAAGGGCACTAGACAGACGTCTGCTTAACCTGTGGAAGTGAAAGAAGCAGTGGAAAAAGCAGCTTGGGGCCGCACGTGGGACTGTGGACAAAAAAGGATCCCTAACTCGGCAGAGAGATAGGGCGCACAGGAGTAACCTAGGTAAAATAAAGGATATCAATGCATAGAGCCGCGAAGCGGTCACAGAAGTGGAGGAGGTCACTGAGATGGTGGCTCATGAAAGCGAAGCAGGGGCACTAGACAGATATCTGCTTAACCTGTGGAAGCGAAAGAAGCAGTGGGAAGAGCAGCTTGGGGGCCGCACGTGGGACAGTGAGCTCCGAAAAAGGATCCCTAACTCGGCAGACAGATAGGGCGCACAGGAGTAACCTAGGAGAAATAAAGGATATCAATGCATGGAGCCGCGAAGTGGTCACAGAAGTGGAGGAGGTCACGGAGACAGTGGCTCATGAAAGCAAAGCAGGGACATTATACAGAAGTCTGCTCAACCTGTGGAAGCGAAAGAAGCAGTAGGAAGAGCAGTTTGGGGGCCGCACGTGGGACAGTGGACAAAGAAAAAGGATCCCCAACTCGGCAGACAGATAGGGCGCACAGGAGTAACCTAGGAGAAATAAAGGATATCAATGCATGGAGCCGCGGAGTGGTCACAGAAGTGGATGAGGTCACGGAGACGGTGGCTCATGAAAGCGAAGCAGGGGCACTAGACAGACGTCTGCTTAACCTGTGGAAGCGAAAGAAGCAGTGGAAAAAGCATCCTAGGGGCCGCACGTGGGACAGTGGGCTTCGAAAAAGGATCCCTAACCCGTCAAAGAGGTAGGGCGCTCAGGTATAACCTAGGAGAAATAAAGGATATCAATGCATGGAGCCGCGAAGTGGTCACAGAAGTGGAGGAGGTCACGGAGACGGTGGCTCATGAAAGCGAAGCAGGGGCATTAGACAGACGTCTGCTTAACCTGTGGAAGCGACAGAAGCAGTGGGAAGAGCAGCTTGGGGGCCGCACGTGGGACAGTGGACAAAGAAAAAGGATCCCCAACTCGGCAGAGAGATAGGGCGCACAAGAGTAACCTAGGAGAAATAAAGGATATCAATGCATGGAGCCGCGAAGTGGTCACAGAAATGGAGGAGGTCACAGAGACGGTGGCTCATGAAAGCGAAGCAGGGGCACTTGACAGATGTCTGCTTAACCTGTGGAAGCGAAAGAAGCATTGGGAAGAGCAGCTTAGGGCTGCACATCGGACAGTGGGCTCCGAAAAAGGATCCCTAACTCGGCAGACAAATAGGGCGCCCTGGAGTAACCTAGGGGAATAAAGGGTATCAATGCATGGAGCCGCGAAGTGGTCAGAGAAGTGGAGGAGGTCACAGAGACGATTGCTGATGAAAGCGAAGCAGGGGCACTAGACACACATCTGCTTAACCTGTGGAAGCGAAAGAAGAAGTGGGAAGAGCAGCTTGGGGGCCGCACGTGGGACAGTGGACTCCGAGGAAGGATCCCCAACTCGGCAGAGAGATAGGGCGCACAGGAGTAACCTAGGCGAAAAAAGGATATCAATGCATAGAGCCACGAAGTGGTCACAGAATTGGAGGAGGTCACAGAGACGGTTGCTGATGCAAGCGAAGCAGGGCCACTAGACAGACATCTGCTTAACCTGTGGAAGCGAAGCAAGAAGTGGCAAGAGCAGCTTAGGGGCTGCACGTCGGACAATGGGCTCCGAAAAAGGATCCCTAACTCGGCAGACAGATAGGACGCACAGGAGTAACCTACGAGAAATAAAGGATATCAATGCATGGAGCCGCGAAGTGGTCACAGAAGTGAGGAGGTCAGAGAGACTGTGGCTCATGAAAGCGAAGCAGGGGCACTAGACAGACGTCTGCTTAACCTGTGGAAGCGAAAGAAGCAGTGGGGAGAGCAGCTATGGGGCCGCACGTGGGACAGTGGACAAAGAAAAAGGATCCCCAACTCGGCAGAGAGATAGGGCACAAAGGAGTAACCTAGGAGAAATAAAGGATATCAATGCATGGAGCCGCGGAGTGGTCATAGAAGTGGAGGAGGTCACGGAGACGGTGGCTCATGAAAGCGAAGCAGGGGCACTAGACAGACGTCTGCTTAACCTGTGGAAGCGAAAGAAGCAGTGGGAAAAGCAGCTTGGGGGCCGCACGTGGGACTGTGGACAAAAAAAGGATCCCTAACTCGGCAGAGAGATAGGGCGCACAGGAGTAACCTAGGGGAAATAAAGGATATCAATGCATGAAGCCGTCAAGTGGTCACAGAAGTGAGGAGGTCACAGAGACGATGGCTCATGAAAGCGAAGCAGGGGCACTAGACTGACGTCTGCTTAACCTGTGGAAGCGAAAGAAGCAGTGGGGAGAGCAGCGTGGGGGCCGCACGTGGGACAGTGGACATAGAAAAAGGATCCCCAACTCGGCAGAGAGATAGGGCGCAAAGGAGTAACCTAGGAGAAATAAAGGATATCAATGCATGGAGCCGCGGAGTGGCCACAGAAGTGGAGGAGGTCACGGAGACGGTGGCTCATGAAAGCTAAGCAGGGGCACTAGACAGACGTCTGCTTAACCTGCGGAAGCGAAAGAAGCAGTGGGAAAAGCAGCTTGGGGGCCGCACGTGCGACAGTGGGCTCCGAAAAAGGATCCCTAACTCGGCAGACAGATAGGGCGCACAGGAGTAACCTACGAGAAATAAAGGATATCAATGCATGGAGCCGCGAAGTGGTCACAGAAGTGGAGGAGGTCACCGAGACGGTGGCTGATGAAAGCGAAGCAGGGGCACTAGACAGACGTCTGCTTAACCTGTGGAAGCGAAAGAAGCAGTGGGAAAAGCAGCTTGGGGGCCGCACGTGGGACTGTGGACAAAGAAAGGATCCCTAACTCGGCAGAGAGATAGGGCGCACAGGAGTAACCTAGGAGAAATAAAGGATATCAATGCATGAAGCCGTCAAGTGGTCACAGAAGGGAGGAGGTCACAGAGACGCTAGCTCATGAAAGCGAAGCAGGGGCACTAGACAGACGTCTGCTTAACCTGTGGAAGCGAAAGAATCAGTGGGGAGAGCAGCTTGGGGGCCGCACGTGGGACAGTGGACAAAGAAAAAGGATCCCCAACTCGGCAGAGAGATAGGGCACAAAGGAGTAACCTACGAGAAATAAAGGATATCAATGCATGGAGCCGCGAAGTGGTCACACAAGTGAGGAGGTCACAGAGACGGTGGCTCATGAAAGCGAAGCAGGGGCACTACACAGACGTCTGCTTAACCTGTGGAAGCGAAAGAAGCAGTGGGGAGAGCAGCTTGGGGGCCGCACGTGGGACAGTGGACAAAGAAAAAGGATCCCCAACTCGGCAGAGAGATAGGGCACAAAGGAGTAACCTAGGAGAAATAAAGGATATCTATGCATGGAGCCGCGGAGTGGTCACAGAAGTGGAGGAGGTCACGGAGACGGTGGCTCATGAAAGCGAAGCAGAGGCACTAGACAGACGTCTGCTTAACCTGTGGAAGCGAAAGAAGCAGTGGGAAAAGCAGCTTGGGGGCCGCACGTGGGACTGTGGACAAAGAAAGGATCCCTAACTCGGCAGAGAGATAGGGCGCACAGGAGTAACCTAGGAGAAATAAAGGATATCAATGCATGAAGCCGTCAAGTGGTCACAGAAGGGAGGAGGTCACAGAGGACGCTGGCTCATGAAAGCGAAGCAGGGGCACTAGACAGACGTCTGCTTAACCTGTGGAAGCGAAAGAATCAGTGGGGAGAGCAGCTTGGGAGCCGCACGTGGGACAGTGGACAAAGAAAAAGGATCCCCAATTCGGCAAAGAGATAGGGCGCACAGGAGTAACCTACGAGAAATAAAGGATATCAATGCATGGAGCCGCGAAGTGGTCACAGAAGTGAGGAGGTCACAGAGACGGTGGCTCATGAAAGCGAAGCAGGGGCACTACACAGACGTGTGCTTAACCTGTGGAAGCGAAAGAAGCAGTGGGGAGAGCAGCTTGGGGGCCGCACGTGGGACAGTGGACAAAGAAAAAGGATCCCCAACTCGGCAGAGAGATAGGGCACAAAGGAGTAACCTAGGAGAAATAAAGGATATCAATGCATGGAGCCGCGGAGTGTCACAGAAGTGGAGGAGGTCACGGAGACGGTGGCTCATGAAAGCGAAGCAGGGGCACTAGACAGACGTCTGCTTAACCTGTGGAAGCGAAAGAAGCAGTGGAAAAAGCAGCTTGGGGCCGCACGTGGGACTGTGGACAAAAAAAGGATCCCTAACTCGGCAGAGAGATAGGGCGCACAGGAGTAACCTAGGTGAAATAAAGGATATCAATGCATAGAGCCGCGAAGCGGTCACAGAAGTGGAGGAGGTCACTGAGATGGTGGCTCATGAAAGCGAAGCAGGGGCACTAGACAGATATCTGCTTAACCTGTGGAAGCGAAAGAAGCAGTGGGAAGAGCAGCTTGGGGGCCGCACGTGGGACAGTGATCTCCGAAAAAGGATCCAAACTCGGCAGACAGATAGGGCGCACTGGAGTAACCTAGGAGAAATAAAGGATATCAATGCATGGAGCCGCGAAGTGGTCACAGAAGTGTAGGAGGTCACAGAGACGGTGGCTCATGAAAGCGAAGCAGGGGCACAAGACAGACGTCTGCTTAACCTGTGGAAGCGAAAGAAGCAGTGGGATGAGCAGCTTACGGGCCGCACGTCGGACAGTGGGCTTCGAAAAAGGAACCCTAACTCGGCAGACAGATAGGGCGCACAGGAGTAACCTAGACCAAATAAAGGATATCAATGCATAGAGCCGCGAAGTGGTCACAGAAGTGGAGGACGTCGCAGAGAAGGTTGCTGATGAAAGCGAAGCAGGGGCACTAGACAGACGTCTGCTTAACCTGTGGAAGCGAAAGAAGCAGTGGGAAGAGCCTTGGGGGCCGCACGTGGGACAGTGGACAGAGATAAAGGATCCCCAACTCGGCAGAGAGATAGGGCGCACAGGAGTAACCTAGGAGAAATAAAGGATATCAATGCATGGAGCCGCGAAGTGGTCACAGAAGTGGAGGAGGTCACAGAGACGGTGGCTCATGAAAGCGAAGCAGGGGCACTAGACAGACGTCCTGCTTAACCTGTGGAAGCGAAAGAAGCACTGGGAAGAGCAGCTTACGGGCCGCACGTCGGACAGTGGGCTTCGAAAAAGGATCCCTAACTCGGCAGACAGATAGGGCGCACAGATGTAACCTAGGAGAAATAAAGGATATCAATGCATAGAGCCGCGAAGCGGTCACAGAAGTGGAGGAGGTCACTGAGATGGTGGCTCATGAAAGCGAAGCAGGGGCACTAGACAGATATCTGCTTAACCTGTGGAAGCGAAAGAAGCAGTGGGAAGAGCAGCTTGGGGGCCGCACGTGGGACAGTGAGCTCCGAAAAAGGATCCCAAACGCGGCAGACAGATAGGGCGCACAGGAGTAACCTAGGAGAAATAAAAGATATCAATGCATGGAGCCACGAAGTGGTCACAGAAATGGAGGAGGTCACAGAGACGGTGGCTCATGAAAGCGAAGCAGGGGCACTAGACAGACGTCTGCTTAACCTGTGGAAGCGAAAGAAGCAGTGGGAAGAGCAGCTTACGGGCCGCACGTCGGACAGTGGGCTTCGATAAAGGATCCCTAACTCGGCAGACAGATAGGGCGCACAGGAGTAACCTAGGAGAAATAAAGGATATCAATGCATGAAGCCGCGAAGTGGTCACAGAAGTGGGGGAGGTCACAGAGACGGTGGCTCATGAAAGCGAAGCAGGGCACTAGACAGACGTCTGCTTAACCTGTGGAGTAAAAAGAAGCAGTGAAAAGAGCATCTTAGGGGCCGCACGTGGGACAGTGGGCTTCGAAAAAGGATCCCGAACTTGGCAGAGAGATAGGGCGCACAGGAGTAACCTAGGCGAAATAAAGGATATCAATGCAAGGAGCCGCGAAGTGGTCACAGAGGTGGAGGAGGTCACAGAGACGGTGGCTCATGAAAGCGAAGCAGGGGCACTAGACAGACGTCTGCTTAGCCTGTGGAAGCGAAAGAAGCAGTGGGAAGAGCAGCTTGGAGGCCGCACTTGGGACAGTGGGCTCCGAAAAAGGATCCCGAACTCGGCAGAGAGATAGGGCGCACAGGAGTAACCTACGAGAAATAAAGGATATCAATGCATGGAGCCGCGAAGTGGTCACAGAAGTGGAGGAGGTCACCGAGACGGTGGCTCACGAAAGCGAAGCAGGGGCAATAGACACACGTCTGCTTAACCTGTGGAAGCAAAAGAAGCAGTGGGAAAAGCAGCTTGGGGGCCGCACGTGGGACTGTGGACAAAAAAAGGATCCCTAACTCGGCAGAGAGATAGGGCGCACAGGAGTAACCTAGGGGAAATAAAGGATATCAATGCATGAAGCCGTCAAGTGGTCACAGAAGTGAGGAGGTCACAGAGACGATGGCTCATGAAAGCGAAGCAGGGGCACTAGACAGACGTCTGCTTAACCTGTGGAAGCGAAAGAAGCAGTGGGGAGAGCAGCGTGGGGGCCGCACGTGGGACAGTGGACAAAGAAAAAGGATCCCCAACTCGGCAGAGAGATAGGGGCGCAAAGGAGTAACCTAGGAGAAATAAAGGATATCAATGCATGGAGCCGCGGAGTGGTCACAGAAGTGGAGGAGGTCACGGAGACGGTGGCTCATGAAAGCGAAGCAGGGGCACTAGACAGACGTCTGCTTAACCTGCGGAAGCGAAAGAAGCAGTGGGAAAAGCAGCTTGGGGGCCGCACGTGCGACAGTGGGCTCCGAAAAAGGATTCCTAACTCGGCAGACAGATAGGGCGCACAGGAGTAACCTACGAGAAATAAAGGATATCAATGCATGAAGCCGTCAAGTGGTCACAGAAGGGAGGAGGTCACAGAGACGCTGGCTCATGAAAGCGAAGCAGGGGCACTAGACAGACGTCTGCTTAACCTGTGGAAGCGAAAGAATCAGTGGGGAGAGCAGCTTGGGGGCCGCACGTGGGACAGTGGACAAAGAAAAAGGATCCCCAACTCGGCAGAGAGATAGGGCACAAAGGAGTAACCTAGGAGAAATAAAGGATATCAATGCATGGAGCCGCGGAGTGTCACAGAAGTGGAGGAGGTCACGGAGACGGTGGCTCATGAAAGCGAAGCAAGGGCACTAGACAGACGTCTGCTTAACCTGTGGAAGTGAAAGAAGCAGTGGAAAAAGCAGCTTGTGGGCCGCACGTGGGACTGTGGACAAAAAAGGATCCCTAACTCGGCAGAGAGATAGGGCGCACAGGAGTAACCTAGGTAAAATAAAGGATATCAATGCATAGAGCCGCGAAGCGGTCACAGAAGTGGAGGAGGTCACTGAGATGGTGGCTCATGAAAGCGAAGCAGGGGCACTAGACAGATATCTGCTTAACCTGTGGAAGCGAAAGAAGCAGTGGGAAGAGCAGCTTGGGGGCCGCACGTGGGACAGTGAGCTCCGAAAAAGGATCCCAAACTCGGCAGACAGATAGGGCGCACAGGAGTAACCTAGGAGAAATAAAGGATATCAATGCATGGAGCCGCGAAGTGGTCACAGAAGTGGAGGAGGTCACGGAGACAGTGGCTCATGAAAGCAAAGCAGGGACATTATACAGAAGTCTGCTCAACCTGTGGAAGCGAAAGAAGCAGTAGGAAGAGCAGTTTGGGGGCCGCACGTGGGACAGTGGACAAAGAAAAAGGATCCCCAACTCGGCAGACAGATAGGGCGCACAGGAGTAACCTAGGAGAAATAAAGGATATCAATGCATGGAGCCGCGGAGTGGTCACAGAAGTGGATGAGGTCACGGAGACGGTGGCTCATGAAAGCGAAGCAGGGGCACTAGACAGACGTCTGCTTAACCTGTGGAAGCGAAAGAAGCAGTGGAAAAAGCATCCTAGGGGCCGCACGTGGGACAGTGGGCTTCGAAAAAGGATCCCTAACCCGTCAAAGAGGTAGGGCGCTCAGGTATAACCTAGGAGAAATAAAGGATATCAATGCATGGAGCCGCGAAGTGGTCACAGAAGTGGAGGAGGTCACGGAGACGGTGGCTCATGAAAGCGAAGCAGGGGCATTAGACAGACGTCTGCTTAACCTGTGGAAGCGACAGAAGCAGTGGGAAGAGCAGCTTGGGGGCCGGCACGTGGGACAGTGGACAAAGAAAAAGGATCCCCAACTCGGCAGAGAGATAGGGCGCACAAGAGTAACCTAGGAGAAATAAAGGATATCAATGCATGGAGCCGCGAAGTGGTCACAGAAATGGAGGAGGTCACAGAGACGGTGGCTCATGAAAGCGAAGCAGGGGCACTTGACAGATGTCTGCTTAACCTGTGGAAGCGAAAGAAGCAGTGGGAAGAGCAGCTTAGGGCTGCACATCGGACAGTGGGGCTCCGAAAAAGGATCCCTAACTCGGCAGACAAATAGGGCGCCCTGGAGTAACCTAGGGGAATAAAGGGTATCAATGCATGGAGCCGCGAAGTGGTCAGAGAAGTGGAGGAGGTCACAGAGACGATTGCTGATGAAAGCGAAGCAGGGGCACTAGACACACATCTGCTTAACCTGTGGAAGCGAAAGAAGAAGTGGGAAGAGCAGCTTGGGGGCCGCACGTGGGACAGTGGACTCCGAGGAAGGATCCCCAACTCGGCAGAGAGATAGGGCGCACAGGAGTAACCTAGGCGAAAAAAGGATATCAATGCATAGAGCCACGAAGTGGTCACAGAATTGGAGGAGGTCACAGAGACGGTTGCTGATGCAAGCGAAGCAGGGCCACTAGACAGACATCTGCTTAACCTGTGGAAGCGAAGCAAGAAGTGGCAAGAGCAGCTTAGGGGCTGCACGTCGGACAATGGGCTCCGAAAAAGGATCCCTAACTCGGCAGACAGATAGGACGCACAGGAGTAACCTACGAGAAATAAAGGATATCAATGCATGGAGCCGCGAAGTGGTCACAGAAGTGAGGAGGTCACAGAGACTGTGGCTCATGAAAGCGAAGCAGGGGCACTAGACAGACGTCTGCTTAACCTGTGGAAGCGAAAGAAGCAGTGGGGAGAGCAGCTATGGGGCCGCACGTGGGACAGTGGACAAAGAAAAAGGATCCCCAACTCGGCAGAGAGATAGGGCACAAAGGAGTAACCTAGGAGAAATAAAGGATATCAATGCATGGAGCCGCGGAGTGGTCATAGAAGTGGAGGAGGTCACGGAGACGGTGGCTCATGAAAGCGAAGCAGGGGCACTAGACAGACGTCTGCTTAACCTGTGGAAGCGAAAGAAGCAGTGGGAAAAGCAGCTTGGGGGCCGCACGTGGGACTGTGGACAAAAAAAGGATCCCTAACTCGGCAGAGAGATAGGGCGCACAGGAGTAACCTAGGGGAAATAAAGGATATCAATGCATGAAGCCGTCAAGTGGTCACAGAAGTGAGGAGGTCACAGAGACGATGGCTCATGAAAGCGAAGCAGGGGCACTAGACTGACGTCTGCTTAACCTGTGGAAGCGAAAGAAGCAGTGGGGAGAGCAGCGTGGGGGCCGCACGTGGGACAGTGGACATAGAAAAAGGATCCCCAACTCGGCAGAGAGATAGGGCGCAAGGAGTAACCTAGGAGAAATAAAGGATATCAATGCATGGAGCCGCGGAGTGGCCACAGAAGTGGA